>NC_073306.1:73340140-73696357 GCF_027595985.1 Sorex araneus
GAAAGGGAGATGGATTTCAAATAGCGCCTTTGAGGTACAGAAGAAAAATAATCATTCTGGTCTTGAAGGTACACACAGGGCAGGAATGAAAATTTTGGGTGGATCCACAGGGCTGGTATTTGGGTTAGAAACAGGAGATTAAAAAATCTGCTGGAGAAGCCAAAGAGATAGTACAGGGGTTAAGGTGCTTGCTTTGCTTGCAGCTGACCTGGGTGCAGTCTGGAAACCACGTGGTACCCTGAGCATCACTGGAATTGATCCTGAGTTTAGAGCCATGTGTGTGGCCCAGCCCAGCCTCCCAAAACCCACTGGAAAGACAAACTGAAGAGGCAGTGGAGGTCAAATTCTGGGCTAGAGGGCCAAATTTTCTTTAGGAAACAGAGTCTGACTGAAGCTTCTGACTGAGAGTGACATCACAGAAATCCTAAGGAGAGTTAATCTGAAATTAGCCCTAAGTAGACTGATCAGCATGTGAGTCAGAAAGGGAGTCAGGAGATGCAGACTGAAGAAGGAGCATTAAGGGATCTTAATCCCAGAACTGAGACCTGGAACAGAAACAATGGGAGAACAAGAGAACTCCAAAGTGTGACTCCCTGAGGTCAAATCTCTGCTCTACCACTTACCAAGGAAAACGCCAGAAGCCCGGGCCAGAGAGAGAGAGAAAGAGAGAGAGATCAATGGGCTAGTTGCAAGCTTTGTGTGCCAGAACCTTGGCTCAATCCCTGGGCACTGTGGCCCCAAACCAAAAGTAAACTAAAACAAAATAAAAATTAATTTTAAAAAGGCCAGAAACAATTATTCTGCTCTCTTTGGTCCAATTTCCTTTCTCATGACTTTTTCCTCAGTGGGCAGCAGTAATGTTGAAATTAATATAGTGGGTTTCAACCTTTTTATACCTGCATCCTGGAGAGAAGAGGAGGACCATTTTGTACACCACCAAAGCAGAAACAAATAACTATTTATAGTAAGAATGTTTATAAGAGAGTAGCACAGCAGGTAAGGCACTGGCCTGGCACACGGCTGACCTGGGTTTGGTCCCTGGCACTGCATACAGTCCCCTAAGCGCCACAGGAGTGATCCCTGAGCTCAGCGCCAGGAGTAAGCCCTGAGAACTGTCAGTTGTGAAGCCATAGCCAAAACCAGACCAATAACTGGGGCTGGAGGAAAGTACAGTGGGTTGGGCATTTGCTTTGCACGTGGCCAACTGGTGTTCAATTCCTGGCATCCTATATGGTCCTTGAAGCACCGCCAGGAGTAATTCTTTGAGTATAGAACTAGGAATAAACCCTAAGCATAGCATGGTGTGACCCCCCCCCAAAAAAAAATAACCAACAAACAAAAAAGTTTATCACCAAATGCTCAAATGCTATCCCTCATTTGGGGAGCACAGGGAAACAAAGCAAGGCATTAGACACTTCCCAGTAGCAGCCCCAGAACAAAGGACAACAGAGATGCGACTTAGGGGCTGGGGGAGTGGAGGAAGGAGAGCCCCAGGCACTCAGAGGTGGGCATGGTACAGCAGCTCTGCACATAAATGATACTGGTCCAGTTGTTTTTTTTTTAAAAATCATTATAAAAATAAAAGTGCATGTATATCAATATTTACATAGCACCATTACATGATCTATACATGCATTTATAAGAAGAATATTTATCAATATTTATAGTCATACCATTCCATGATCCAGACATGCCATGTGTTCAGTGGCAATAACTTTTCTTGCAAACCTGCAATAAATTTCTGTAAACTGGCACTGGTCTGCTCTCTGGTGGTTGGAAACCACTGAGGTAACATTGAAAACCATGGAGTGAGCCAACATAAAGCAGTCACTGTGACTGGTGCATTGCAAACACTAGCCCAGGTGTTAGCTGTCAGCAGCAGAAAAGCATCTACATCAATAACCCCAAAATTACCTACAGTAAAAGAGGTGCTTCATACACATTTTTAAATTAATTTAACTAATGTAGCAACAGGCTGGAGCGATAGCACAGCGGTAGGGTGTTTGCCTTGCGCTCGGCCAACCCGTTTCCTCTGCCCCTCTTGGAGAGCCCGGCAAGCTACCCGTGGTGTATTCAATATGCCAAAAACAATAACAACAAGTCTCACACTGGAGACGTTACTGGTGCACACTCGAGCAAATTGATGAGCAACGGGATGACAGTGACAGTGACAATGCAGCAACAGTGTGTGCAAGAGAGAAGGCAGTGACTGTGGCAAACATAATAGACCATTTGGAAAGGAATCTGTGGGATCTAGTGGGATTCAGGACAAAGAAAAGTAAGTAAAAAATGATGATGTTGGGGCCAACATCATCGGGGATATCTGGGTATCACTGTACCACCCAGAGTGACAGGGCATTTGCCTTACATGCAGCCAGCCTGGGTTTCATCCCCAGCATTCCGTATGGTCCCGCCAGCAGTAATTTCTGAGTGCAGAGCCAAGAGTAATCCTTAAGCATCACTGGGTGAAAAAGATGATGATGTTGCTTCAGGTCCAAATAAGTCAGAATTTTAGTAATTTTTAATACAGTTTATTTAAGTTGAAATGAGAACTGGTTTAGTAAGAGAAGAAAGATGAAACAATTTAAATAAACTAAATGACAAAGGGGACATTATTTCTCCACTTTCTAAGTAATGCTAACAATGCACTGACTCTATCAGTTGCCAAAAGTAGGATTTCAAAATTAAGATTTAAAATTTTTAGATGTTTAAAAGAAAAAAATACTTATGCATACACATACAGGGGTGCCTGACATCTTGACTTTTTAATTTTATTCTATTTTTGAAGTAACTTGATAATCCTACAACTTGATGAACTGGAATTGCATATCATCAATAAAAAGACCTCTTTGTGAATGCAGAAGAGAGATGCAATTTCAATTTTGGCAGGAACCTTTCATTTCTAAAACTGTAGAAAGGTATTTTTACAAAGGCATTTATTTTATATTCAAAAATAACTTCTTTATAAACATTTTGCCTGATAAAATAATTATTGTCAGTACAGTCAAATCTTTTTATCACTTTTTTAATTACTGTGCTCCTGAGCAGTGCTTGGGAGGCCCCCCAGTGGCCAATCCTGGTGATACTGAGCCCAGCTTTGCATTCCAGATAGCTCAGTGCTCAGGCAAGAAATGCAATGCTGCTTGGCTGGCTGTTGTGGTTCTGGGGGACAACTGGATCACCCCAACAGTAATCAGGGGTCCAGAAGGTCATATCTGGCAGTACTGGAGAAGAGGGTGGCAAACAGTGTCAAGAACTGAGCTCGGAGCCTTGCATATGTGGAGTATATGCTCTGTCTACCATTTAACTACACCTCTACCTCGGTATTATTCTTATTCTTCTGTTTCACCCCGTTTGTTTGGGGGCCACATCCGGATATACTTAGGGCTTACTCCTGAGTCTTAGCTCAGGGAGTGATCCTGCCAGTAGTGATCCCACATGTGAAAACAAACACCCTACCTGCTGTACTATCACTCTGGCCACTGTAAACTGGTTCTCAGGTTTGGACCACAACTCAGAGGCTACTTATACACTGGGGTCACTTTCTGGTGGTGCTCAGGACACTATGCAGTGCTGAGGACCAAACCTAGACCTCCTACATGCAAAGCACGTGTCCTTTGAGCAATCTCCCCATTCTCCTGCCCAGCTATGAATCATAAAACATTTCCTAAAGGGCTGGTGTTTCAAATATTGCTCCACAGACTGTGGCATCTTGAAACTAGTTCAATCCTATAGGTCCCAAATATTGATTACAATCTTGGAGACGCTGCAAGACTGGTGACAGTGTTCAGCCAATGGAACTTAAACAAAATGTACCCGTACAACCTTTACACTCCTGATAAGTACCATACGTCAATATCAACCCCAGTCCCTGCCCACGCACTAGCTAGCTTTCAATGAAAGAGAAACTTACTGCTTCAGAAGTCTAAAGTCAAAATAGTCAAAAATGCAGATTTAAAGTGTATTTAAATAGAGTATATCTTAATAAAGATGAATGATTTCATGAACGGAAATTACTTTGGACTGAGCAGCCTTCACCAACCTGTGTCCTCATTTTGGATATTGAAACCTTCCCCCCCCACCCCAATATTGGTCTATGATTTATTTATATTGACAGAACCTCCTATTCCCTTATTAAAACAAGGCCATCCTAGAAACCGAACTTCAAACTCCCATGTGCCTTCAGAGTCAACACAATTTTACAGGCTTAGGGATTTGAGTGCAGAGTTCTCAGAAAAAAGTAAAATGGCAGAACTCATGAAAGCAGTTTCATCCTGGGGTGACAAGAAAACTGATCCAATTGGACATAGACATTACCTGTGTCGTGACCATGATGATTTTCAAAATCTGCAAACCCAGCTTCCATGGAATCTGGTGCCTGGCTCGGTATTTTTCACAAGGGTTCATGAAGTAGAACTGCAGGTCTTCCCGCAAACATTTCTCTTTTGCCTCAGAATCAAGATGAGCCATTGCATTTCTGCCACAAAAGATTTAATTTCAAATACTTAGAGCACTATTCTCCAGAAAAAAATTACACACACACACACACACACACACACACTTCTTTAACCAATATACTCTTCTTCCCCTTTAGAAATATGAAACAACGGGAGGTAGTTCACATGGCAGAGCACATTCCTGACATGTGTGAGTGAGACAAGCATTGCCTGCCCTCAGCAGCCCCCCAACCTATGGAACTGGTACCAGAATCCCTTGAGCACTGATGGGGGTCGTCCTACTTAAAAAACAAACAAACAAAAAAACAGGAGTATAGAAATCTGATAATTATTCAGGACCCTCTGTGACTGGCTTTCCCATATCCTATTTAAAAGAACCATTCTCAGACCTGGAGAAACAATGGCTATGGTGCTTGCTTTGCATGCAGCCAACACCAATTCAATCCTCCATACCGCATATAGTCCTCTGAGCATCACCCAGAGTGACCCCAGTTCCTTAGTAAGAGGAAAGGATATTAAATACATCTATGGAACTAGATATCTGATTCCTGAAAGAAAATACAATGATGCAGGAAAAAAAAATAATGCTCAGAGAAGGAAAGTAAAAGAACCAGAAAAAAAAAAACTGGAAGGACTAAATCTTCCTCAATTTGACACACACTTAACTTCCTCTAGTATTGAGATGAGGTTAGGTGTTTTGTATAGGAGTCATGAAAACTGCAATTACAACTTCATTAGAAAGAATTAAGTTTGCAGGAGAAAGATCATAACATGTATCACAAATGATGAGAATCACCCATAGGTTTAGAAAAGAAAAGAACTGTTAGTTAGTAGGAACTACTTAGGGGAAATAGAAGTGTCCACTCCGTAAAACATCTAGGAAGCCACTATGGATCCCACTGACCACAGCGGGCAACTAGGCAGCCAAGATTTCAGGAAACAGGAACAATCACGACTCAAGAATTATTCATGAAATACATGATCTGGATTGATATAAGCTTACTAAATGGCACCATTAAAGTATAGATGGAGAAAAGTATCTGTATGCATGAAAATAAGGTCTAGGATAGAACTGAAAGTCACCAGTTCTAAAACACAAAATAACAACCTAAGCAAAAGCTAGAGGTGAGCTACCATCAGTTATTACAAACACTTTCTCTTTCCCACCTAATCAGAACAGTATCACTTATATCACTTGGAGTCCCGTTGATCTTCGATTTGCTCGAGCGAGCGCCAGTAACATCTCCATTTGTCCCTGTCTCGAGCTAGTGCAGTCCAATGATATCTGCTGGCTCCAGGAACAGGAAGAGCCTCAAATCATTCATTCAGAGATTTGACGAAGAAATCTGACCATCTAGTTGGTGAGCGGCCACGAGGTCTTCTGACGTCCCATGGAATCCAATCAGAACAGTGCCAGCTAATTTTAAAGTTACCTCATGCCCGGGGATAATATCGGCATTATTAGATCAGTGACTGAGTCTAGAAGTTTGAAGGGGAGGGGGGCGGGAAGTGGGAGACAAGAGAAAAACTAAAGAAGTTCCCCGCTATTCTTAACCTCACTGGGGTAATATAGCCTAGTGAGAGAACCTGGGGAAGATTCTTGCTTGATCTTGGTTGCAAGAAAGGGCACACACTAGTTTCTACGACGATATCTTGCTTTTATTAGCACTGTCTGCAGAGTAAACAAACTAATCTTTCAGCTTGTAAAACCCTTTCCGTACTCCGGAGGTCTGATTTGTGCTGTCTAACATGGGTGCATGCACACACACACGATCATCACTCGTATTTGAAAGCACAGAGCCAGGGCTTCTAATTATATTAATCTAGCAAAAGAGAGGATTGAAGATTTACAGTGTTTTTTGTTTGTTTAAGTGAGCTTTTTTTTAAGGAGGGGAGGGGCATTTGTCCACATCAGGGGATCATATGAGTACGGGAAATCTCATCCAGGGTGGCTGCAAGCAAAGCAAGCATCCTACATCTTCAACTATTTTTTAGTTGAGGTACATAAGTTTTAATGTATGGATTGTTATATATCACAAGATGCTGCTACTAGATTGGAACACAAGATGTGTGTCTCTCTCTTAAATATGGCAACACATCCAGGGGGAGAAGTTAGCTTCCCAGAGTAGAGGGTTGATGATGAACCCTGATTGGTTTCAGCATATTTCCACCACTTGGGGTTCATGTGGGTCACTTTAAACATTTTATTTAAAAATTCAAATAAAAACTAATTTTGGCAGTATTTGTCCAGCTTAGTAAACTTCTTAAATAAGGGTAAGGGACAGAAAATTTGTTGAAAAAAAAAATTAGATTCATTGTGAAACAAATGTAACCCTACATCACTAGCACTACCCTAATAGAAACTTCATTAGCCATGAATTTTACAAGATAAAAAGTGAGCTGCCTTGCATCCAGGTTCGATCCCTGTAATCTGAGCCCTCCCAGGAATAATCCCCAAGTACAGAGCCAGGAGTAAGCCCTGAGCACTGCTGTGTGTGCCCTCCCCCCAAAAAACCAACAACAATCACAACAAAAAAATAAAAAGTGAGTCTTATCTAAAAAAAAATAGGGGAAAATAGATTTATCAAGTAAACTGTAGAATAGTGGCTATATATTGATTAAAACCACCACTATTTAATGATGAAACTGGCCTAGTTGTATGTATACAGATATACAAAGGTTTTAACCAGTGATATTATGAAGTAAAATATATATGTATATACACATGCATATTTATATACATATATATATATATATGAAGGTGTTAACCAGTAATAATATGAAGTCAAAAGTCACTAAATTTGGGACTGGAGTGATAGGTAGGGCGCTTGCCTTGCACGAAACCGAACGGGGTTTGAATCCCAGCTTCCCATATGGTTCCCTGAGCACCGCCAGGAGTGATTCCTGAGTACATGAGCCAGGAGTGACCCCTGTGCGTCGCCGGGTGTGACCCCCCAAAAAAATATTTTAAAAGTCACTAAATTTAGCAATTCACTTTATCATCCTTATCCATTTGTCCCCTAACAGGAGTGGGGAACCTTTTTTTCTACAAAGAACCATCTGGATATTTAAAACATCACTCATAGACTATACAATACACACAAACGGGCTGTCGGCAGCCAACAAGAAGCACGTCTGTCCCATCATGTACCATGCCAAGACCACATGATTTAATGGGTCTTATATGGCGTGTAGTCCAGATGTTATCCACCCCAGCCTTAAAACAAATTTGACTCAGGACTTGCCTTATATGCAGAAGATCCAGCACCCCCCCACACACACATACAATATTCCTTTTACCTGTTCTTATATAATATAACTCTGCATAAAAAATGTAAACAAATATACATCAGAGACCTAGATGTTCTTTGACAGAATAAATTATCAAAAATATTCGAGAGTATTTCTTTAGTGTTCTTCAACTACAACTTAAGCAGATTGCTTCTTTTGTGGCTCTGCTGGCTAATACAAATGTCTTACTTTGGGAGAAGTTGATGTCTGTTATCTTCGGATCAATAAATAAATAAAAATTGACTTTGGCAGCACCTCTTGTCCTATGGACCTGCTTGACCCCTCGGTTCTGATCAAAAGAAGGGAACTCTGGACATCTCCTACAGTAGACACTGCTCGCTGCAAGTCCAGTTTCCACTCATCTCTCTCCCTGCTCTAGCTGAGGGCAGCGAATATGTGGATAACAAGAGATGCAATGATCAGTGGTAGAGCTAGGCAAGAACTTAGGAGTCCTTGTTTACAAAGATTGGTTGGCCATACCCTGGGTCACTGGGAATCTTCAAAATATTGGGGCCCAGCATCCATGCACAAAAATTCTGTCTTGGAGCTGGAGAGATAGCACAGCGGGTAGGGTGTTTGCCTTGCACGCGGCCGACCCGGGTTCAATTCCCAGCATCCCATATGGTCCCCTGAGCACCGCCAGGAGTAATTCCTGAGTGCATGAGCCAGAGGAAACCCCTGTGCATTGCCGGATGTGACCCAAAAAGAAAAAAAAATTCTGTCTTACTGGGCAGTAGGTTGTGTTGTTTTTATTAAGTTCCTGGATAGTTAAAATATGTGTGCACACTCCCAAGTTTGAAATTCTCTACCTTAGAGGTTATCTGTTTAATCTCCATTTTACCCATATTGGTTTCATTTTAGAGTGAAAAATGAAACCAATACGGGGGTTGGAGAAGGAGGAGCCGGCCACAGTGACATAAGGACAACGATGGTGTATCTCAGGGACTTTGTACAACAAAAAGCAGAAAGATTAACATTATGGTGGCCATGTTACCTTAATAACAGTTTTCTTAAGCTCCTGTCTTACTCTTCCACCAATTTTATTTTTTAAATCTAAATTTTACATTTGGTTTAAGGGAGAATTCTCCGCTACCCTCTCCTCTTTGGAGTCTAAGTTTTCATGTGAGAAATTCACTGAGGAACTCATTCTTTGGAAAGACCTCAGAAATAGTGCTTTTTGGTTATATGGTATATCTTGGCTGAGCAAGAATTTTCAGTCTATCTTTTTTTATTACTATTTTACTTTTATTTTATGTGTTGTTATTTGATCTTAACGATACCTCTTGGAGTTTGTCCCCTTCCTCCCAAATGTTTTAAAAGAACTCCCATATGACTCAGTGACTCTACTCACTGGTATCCCCACGAATACAAAAACATTAATCAGAGGTAGGAAGCTGCCCAGAACAGGCAGAAGTCAGGAGGGCTTTCTTGGAACATTGTACGACTGAACTTTGTCATGGTGACAAAGATACACCATGACAGCTTTGTCATGGTGTATCTCCTGGCGATTCAAAGCAAACAAACAACAAATAAATAAATAACACATTAATTCAAAAATATGTGTTGTAATGAGATTTTCAGAAAATAATAAAACTAAGAAAAACTGCATCTCTCCAGCCTGAACCCACAGCTTCCAAGAACCTGGGTGGTGGAGTAAGGCCCCGCTTGATGACAGCTCACTCTAGGACTGGTGGGTGCTAGCCTCAGAGAGGACAGAGGCCAGGTAATGCACTCATCTGTGACTCAACAAAGAAAGAGAACACACTATGGAAAATGAAAATAAAATCAGAGTGATGACAACAGAACAAACAACAGAAGTTAGCAAGAGGGAGGGAGGGAGTGGACAACATTAACATGATTTAAAATTTTTTAACTTAAAACAATTAATAAATCAAAATAAAATAAAATACATGTTTTTTTAAAAATCCAGTTCGTTGAGGCTCTGGGTATTTCTTTGTTCAAGGATGTGAAGAAGAAAGGATCAAAGAAATAAGCTGGTGGGGGGCTGGAGTGATAGCACAGCGGGTAGGGTGTTTGCCTTGCGTACAGTCGACCTGGGTTCGATTTCCAGCATCCCATATGGATCCCCCAGCACCGCCAAGAGTAATTCCTGAGTGCAGAGCCAGGAATAGCCCCTGTGAATCGCTGGGTATGACCCAAAAAGCAAAAAAAGAAAAAGAAAAAGAAATAAGCTGGGGCTGGAGCGATAGTACCGTGGTTAGGGCCTTTGCCTTGCACGCAACTGACCCAGGTTCAATCCCTGGCATCCCATATGCTCCCCTGAGCACCACCAGGAGTAATTTCTGAACATAGAGCCAGGAGTAAACCCTGAGCATGTCCGGGTGTAACAAGAAGAAGAAGAAGAAGAAAGAAGAAGAAGAAGGAGGAGTAGGAGGAGAAGGAGGAAGAAGAAGAAAAGGAAGCAGCAGCAGCAGCAGCAGCTATGGTCATCTGCTCAGCTCAGCTCTCAGAATGAAAATGTCAGGGTCATCCTCCGAAAACTGACCCTGAAGGATCATAGGATTTGTTTCATTTTCACTAGAGATTTCTATGAAAGATGACCATAACATGTGACAACTTTCAGGGATTTCCCGAAAAACAACCATCCCACTAAGTTCCTACCCAATCATTTCTGACACCCACTGGGCCACCCCAGGCCAACAGGAAGCAGAACTAGGGCTTCAGTCTTTAAACAGTGCTGTCTGCATAAGCCATACCTCCTTTGAAAACAGCTGGAAGAACAGGCTTTCTGGATCAGAAACAAGAAAAGCAAAACCCCATGTCTCAGCAAACACAGATCTCCAAATGCAGAGAAAGGGGGAAAGTGGGAGAAAATGACAGGAATAATAGCATTCCCTTCCTTCCTCTAAGGCTTCCAGAATGCGCCCAATCTGAACAGGGCCAGGCCGATGAGTGTTCCTAAGCAAAAGTAAAATTAAAGGAAGTTAAGAAGTCACAATGAATCATTTTTCTTTGAGTTGATTTATACTGTTTTTGGACAAGCCCAGTTCAGTGTCAGCTGGGGAATCCCAAGATTTGCCCTATCTCTGGCAAGTCCCTCAAGTTGCCATCGGTGATATGATTTGGGGGTGGGGAGGGTGGGAGAGGGTTCTATATTGTCAGGTCTGGAACCTAGAGTGTCACACATGCAAGGCAAATGCTGTTCCCTTGAACTAAGCCCCTGGCTCTGGTATGTTTAAATTGTGGGTCAGGGCTATAGATGAAGTGAAAATGCAAAGGTGCTTCCTTAGTTTGCAGCTGTAGCTACAACATTGGCATATGGCACCCCAGAAACTGAACCCCAGAGACATGATTCCTGAGCACAGAGGCTAATTAACTAATTAAATAACTAATAACTGATCTCCTGGAATTATAGCAAAGCTAATTTTTCACAATCCAGTTTCACTGTCACTAATTTTTGCCTGGCAGATATATATATATATATATATACATATATGTATACATATATACATTTTAAATTGAATCACTGTGAGATAGACACTTACAAAGCTGTTCGTGATTAGGTTTCAGTCATACAGTTTTCCAACCCAAGCCTCCACCAGTGTCCATTTCCCAACAAGTGTCCCAGTTTCCTTCCCGTCACCCTCTACACACCCTCATCCTGCCCCCGCCTCTTCTTTTGGTCATTGTGGTTTGCAATACAGATACTGAAAGGTTGTTGTGTATATTACGTACTTTTTTTTTTTGGCTTTTTGGGTCACACCCAGCGAGGCACAGGGGTTCCTCCTGGCATTGCACTCAGGAATTACTCCTGGTGGTGCTCAGGAGACCATATGGGATGCTGGGAATTGAACCCGGTCGGCCTCGTGCAAGGCAAACTCCCTACCCACTGTACTCTCGCTCCAGCCTTTATTGCCTACTTTTTTTTTTTTTTTGCTTTTTGGGTCACACCTGGCGATGCACAGGGGTCACTCCTGGCTCTGCACTCAGGAATTACCCCTGGCGGTGCTCAGGGGACCATATGGGATGCTGGGAATCAAACCCGGATCGTCTATGTGCAAGGCAAACACCCTACCCGCTGTGCTATCTCTCCAGCCCCCCTTATTACCTACTTTTAACACTCAGTTCTTGTTGCCCAGTAGGTATTTTAGGGAAAACATAAAATATATTCAAGAATGATAACAAAATATACCCTTCAAAAGAGATGGAAGCACACTGCCGCCCACACCTGGTGGAAAAGAAATAGGACAGCTGACCTCAAAGCAATGTCTTCATACCAGGAAAAGGGGACAGAAACCTAAGCTCAAGACAGAGCAGGAGGAATCTGGAGAGAGAGCCTATTGCTGGCCTTTGTGAGGTCCTGATTCTCCAGGACCATGTGTCCTTGCCAGGCGTAGCCATGGTGGCTCCCAGAACTCCAGCACTGAAGCTTAGCTGGACGGAGGCAGAGAAAAATGACAAGGAACACCCCGCCCCCGCCCGCCCGCCAGATGATTGCCAACACAAGCAAGTCACCAAGTCAAAATATCACTGTATCGCTGTCATCCCGTTGCTCATCAATTTGCTTGAGCGGGCACCGGTAACGTCTCCATTGTGAGACTTGTCGTTACAATTTTTGATACGGAAAAGAAAATTACAGGCTGATTAAAATGAAATCTGGGGATCAAATCACTTTTCTTGAAGCCCTTCACATGGGAATTCAGAGCTCTCTAAAGGGTGATTTCATGCTTCAGAACGGACTTGTGGTACTTCAACTCCAGGCCTGGGGTGAAAAGAGCAGCCCAGGATAGAGAGATGGTACAGTGTGGTAAGGGCACTTGCCTTGCACAAGACTGACTGGGGTTCGAAGCCCCAGCTCCACATAATGGTCTCCCAGTCCCTGCCAGGAGTAAGCACTGAACACATCTGGGGGTGCCTCACTACCTCCACAAAACCAAAAACAACAACAGCAACAAAATTAGAGAGAAAAAAACTCCCATGCTCAGGGAAAAGTCCATTTTCAACTTGCCTAACCCACAGACTTTTCTTGGGCTTACTATCTTACTATGAAACCACATGTACAGTGAGCCACCTGTTTTTCCATTAAGTTTTAAAAAACCCAAACTTGCCTTATTTTGGGTTTCACTTCACATTAGAGAACTAGTAGAAGAGGTCAGCTTGTGAATGTAACATTTCTAACTTTCAGTTCTGTATTCTCTGCTAGTCTGTTCAAAATCTGTCTCACGGGGCTGGAGCGATAGTACAGCGGGTAGGACATTTGCCTTGCACGTGGCCAATCCGAGTTTGATTCCCAGCATCCCATATGGTCCCCAGAGCATCTCCAAGTGTAACTCCTGAGTGTGTGATCCAGGAGTAACCCCTGTGCCTCGCTGGGTGTAACCCAAAAAGAAAAAAATAATTGTCTCCCTATTCCTCCTACCTGGCCGAGGGGATACATGAATTATTTTATTATTTAGGGGAAAAAAAACCTTTGATATGTGTTTCCTTTGGAGAAAAGAACAGGATGACTTCTTCAGACACTGCATCAGGATTCTCCTATTTTTAAGTGCATGAGATTCAAAATAATTGACACTATCCCAGTGCCTTCTGCACAGGAACTGTTGGGGAAATGTGGAAAATATGCCTACATTTAAGGGGCACAAACTTGTATAAATTATGCTAAAGGAGCAGGTGTACCTATAGAGAGTTCGGGATTATGAGAGTCCACTTAAAGCATGAAAAGGAAGATGAGTTAAACATCCCTAGAGATGTCTGACTCAATACCAAAAGGCTACCGGGTCCCCCAGCTTATGTGATTTGGTTTACACATCTAAAAGTTGGTGAATAGTTCCTGGAAGTGTGACGTCCACATTCCACTTGTGAGAAGAAGCAATAAGTTCCCATAACATAAAATATCACAGTCCCAGGCCATGGAGGAGGCTTACAGGGTTGGTGCTCAGGCTTTAGCTGGAGGAGCCCCAAGCTTGATTCCCAGCACTACAGGGTCCCCCAAGCACTGCCGGAACAACTCCCCAACACTGCTGGATTTGGACCCCAACCCAAACTCAAACTAAAATATCAGAATTAACACTTTAACACCCTGTCAGTTTCTCCGAATTTTCCTACTACTGGTTCCTCATTTGACTCTCAGTTTGTTTTTGACGTTTCCGGCTGGTCCTGTACCACCAGACACAGAAATTCTTCAAATCTGAGTCCCTTCAAAAGCTATTTACGTTACACCCCAAGTGTGTGTCCTCTATTGGAAGCTTCTAAAGAGACTTACTGGATATCAGCCTGCTTAAGTCCCAAAGGAAATGTGCTAGGAAAAAATATGGGAGTCCAGATTAAAGAGAGGAAGATTGTGTGCCTCATCCAATGTGAGCACAGACCTGTTTATCAGCCCAAGCAGAAGATGGAAAATAAATGGAGAGTTGATCTGTTCCCCTATCCGTTAGAGCATTACTTAGACTAAGAGAGACAGGAGGAATGTAAAAACATCTACCCATCCGCCTCTTAAAAACAGACACCCAGAGAGATCGCCTTAGCCTCTGCAGTTTGGTTTGCACATCAAAGTTGGTGAGTAGTTCCTGAAAGGTGACGTCCTTAAGAGAGAGATTTACATTACATGATACCCAATTATTTCATTATGACATTCACAGGTATGTACAGTCTGAAAACTGGTACCAACGTTGTATCTTCTAATTCAACATCAGTCTTTTAAAGGTCTAAAAAATACAGGCCTCACTTGATTGGAACAAGCTCAATAATTTTCTGGACAGCCACTAGGAATCAAATAAATTCTCATTTATTCTGGCTCCTTTGCTAGCATTCACCTATTTATAATATCAAGAGCGCAGAGCAGAAGCAAAGGCGGTTTTGTACACTATTTTAAGAACTTTAACAGCCCCCCACTGTATTTGTTTGGCAAGCAGGGAAGGGGGCAGCAAGGGCTGTTTGTACTCACCACCCCCTGGCTCAACTTGGCCGCTGGCGATGACGGTTCGGGCCGCGGAGGTGGGGCCTTTTGGCAGCGCCAACGCTGGCACTGTAAGCCTTAGCCGGTGGCAGTGGAATTGGGGTTAACCACATCACGACCCTCCCACCTGGGGGAAAAGGCCTGTTTGTTCCGAAAGGCAAAGCAAGCAGTTAATAAAAGCATTCATTCCCCAGGCGGCGAGAAAGTTCGTGTGCAGAACAGCAAAAGCTACGCAGCCTTGCATAAAGGATAAAGATTTTTTTTTCTCCAAGCCATAGATGCTGTCAAGATGCAGCTGAGGCGGGGGTGGGGCGGGGGGTTCCTCACCTGAAGGTTAACCTGAAAGCCCCTGATTCTCTCTGTGCATTCGGGGTCTTGGGCGAAGGGCGGCTGGACTGCCGGGCCACGCCTCCGTCTTGCAAACTTTCCACGGTCCGTCGGAATTGCGCGGAAAACACGGTTCGGAGCCCTCCCCTCCCCGACCCCCAGGTGTGGTCCAAGGACCGGGCGCGCGTGCTCTGAAACTGGGGGTCCCTAGACAACCCCGGTTTCTCCCCGTCCTCCTTGCTCTCCTTCCTCTCCTGCGGCCCGGAGAACGCAGATCAGGATGCGCCAAGCCCAGGTTGGGGGTGCTGGGGCGGTGAGGGTCGGGGGCGCCCCTGTCCCGGCTGCCCGGCGGCGGGAGTCGGGCTTGATCTGAGCGCCCGCCTGGGCAGTGGCGCGTGGCCTGGCGTTCCCGGCCCGCCCCAAGTCACCACCCCCTGCCCGGGTTCCTGCGGCGGCGGCGGCGAAACCGTCGGGGGGAGGGGTGGGAGGAGGTAGTGCCCCGTTCAAGACTTTCCCCCTGGCTCAGGGTGTCCCAGTGGTCCACCCCGGCTCGGCTGAGGCGGTGCGGGACGCCGCGGAGATCCGGGGATACCAAGCCCCCCAGGAGAAAAGCAGCCAGAAGTCTGGGGGGTGGGGATGGGAGTCGGGGGGGGTGGGGCGGGTGCAGCACCCGGGCGGGGTGGGGCACTCGTGCACCCTCGGGGTACTGACCTGCGGCGGGCCCCCTCGGCCGAGTTGGAGGTTCCGTTCCACACCGGCAGGTCCAGCGTCTCCACGGCTCCAGGCATGGTGCGGCCCGGGAGAGGTGGGACGAGGCCCAGGGTGGGAGCGTTGCACCTGCCCTGGGTCGCGGGTGCCTGCCCGGACGGCTCCTCGGCGTGAGTGCGGGGACAGAGCGCTGAGCCGCCGCACCTCTAGGGGGCGCCCGCCCGGGCGTGCGCGCTCCACAACATCGCCCCCTGGCGGCGGGGCGCCGGGGCAGCACCCTCCTGCTCCGCAGCTTTCCTGATTTCCCTTCCCTCGGTCGGACCCCTCACCACACACCTCTCCCAGTTCAGAATGTTCCCATCTTAAAGACTTTTTCTTTCTTGAACCATTCAGGAATCATACACAGAGTGCCCAGCCAAGGTGTTGGGTGCTATGGATCTCGGGATGACAAATACAAAGTTCTTTTCTTTCTTTTTCTTTTCTTTCTTTACCCGGCGATGCACAGGGGTTACTCCTGGCTCTGCACTCAGGAATTACTCCCGGTGGTGCTCGGGGGACCATATGAGACGCTGGGAATCGAACCCGGGTGGGTGCATGCAAGGCAAGTGCCCTACCCGCTGTGCTATCGCTCTGGCCCCCAAGGTTATTTCTGTGTAGCATTAAATATTATAATGCCAGGTGCGTTCGAACAATTTCACTTATTGGGCAAATCTTTAATCTGGGTTATGTTCCAAAGATTGGAAGTGCTGCAGTGCACGTGGAACGGGAGAATGGATGGTCTTGGGGCCGGGGGAGGGAGAGGGGAGGTCAATAAGAGGGTGCCTGTCGCCTGTCCCCAGGGATCCCTGAAAGGTTATCCACGTGCCCTGTGATGGGCTCAGGACTTGGTGAGCAGCGGGACTCTGCACTTCAATCCCTGAATCAAGGGACTAGACCATCAAGGGTCATGGATCATAGAACCTGCAGAGAAGGACCCCGCGTAAGTCCCAACACCACATTCAGCTGAGGATAATGTTGACTTGGTATTTCAGCCTTCCCTTTTTCGGGGAACCAGAGCTCAGCCCTTTTGCATGGCGGCTGCAGAAGCAGCATCAGCCTCGAAGGTTCCAAATTTGGGCTCTTTGTATCACTATGTGCTTTCATGGTTTCTCAGATTAGCTAGGGACAAAACTAGTCTACCAGGCACAATTTTTAATTGTCATCTCCCATTAGAAGCAACTGCACGGAATGAAGACCATCATAACTACCCCTCTAGGCTGAGCCAATAGGCTGTCATCACCAAAATGCTGTGTTTGAGAGCACCTGGTTTCCAAGTAGTTTCCACCGCTTCCATAGAGAACTTGGAGATCCCCTTTGTGTAGGGTCACTCCCCAGTGGTGACTGTACCAGTGATGCTTTGAGGTCTTTTAAGAAGCAAAGGAGATAAAGGATTTCCCAATTTTATGTCAAATTAAAAAAAAAAGTGCTGGTGGAGGAGCCACATTTGATGTTTCTCAGGGGTTAATCCTGGCTCTGTGCTGGGGAATAACCCCTGATGGTGTTCAGGTGACCTTAGGCAAGCTGGGATAAATCGGATCAACCAAAGATGCTTCGACCCAGGCAAGAGCCTTACCTTCTATGCTATCTCTCCAGTGCAGCATGTTTTAGTTCAAAGTCACCAAACTGGGGCAATATTAACCTGAAAATGCTAAAACAACCCACACCAGTCCCACTAAGCAGTAACCCCATCAGAAGAGAACTGTAAAGTGAAACAGCCTTTTATTATTAGTAAACTTCTGTAAAGCTTTTCCTAAAACTGGGCAGTTCTTCTAAATCATTTGCCAGTGGGCAATTAAGCAGAAAATCCATTACCATTGCCTTTAGGAAGAGAACACCTATCATGCTTCAAAGGAGAACCGGAGAGCCTTCTAGACACCTGGGCGGTGTTATAGATAGCCAGTGGAAGAGTAGGCACTGCGTACTGTTCTCTCTCGTGAAACGAGGAAATGGGTTCAGAGAGGTCTAAGTCTACTTTTTGAAGGCCACCCCCAGAATTTATAATAGGCCCCAAATTTCTGTTCAGGTCTTTGAGTCCCCAAACCTTTCTTCTCAACACACACACACACACACACACACACACACACACACACACACTCTGCTGCACTGATGCAGATGAACAGACAGTTGACAGTTGCTGCTCTTCAATGGCTTTCCTGATCAAAGATTTTGTCCATGACAGTCTCACAATGTGGAGAAGTGGTACTCGTACACAAACACCTGCAATTGGTGATTCATGTCAAGTCAGTAGATGTCAAGGTTTTAAAAAATAAATAAGCAGACAGGGTTGTGGTCCAGTGACCTGGCCTGTGCCTTAGCATGTATGAGGCCTTAAGTTCCATCTCTGGCATCACAAAAATGAAAATTTAAAAAATTAACAGACCAATTTTGCAGTCTCAGGAACAGAGAGCTTCCATGGTTTCTGTAAAATAAACAGTATTTTCTTATGTTAAAAAACGTGTAGACTGGTGAAGGGATGACTGTAGGACCATTGTATGACTGAAAGCAAATCGTGGAACAGCTTTGCAATGGCCTATCTCAAGGATACTCAATTGAAAATAAAAAATAAAAATCAAATATGTGGAAAGATAAGTAGTTGAAAAAAAAGAGGTCCAAGAATATAAAATTTTAGTGTGCAAATGAAATCCAAGAAACTCTTATTGAGGCACACTCTGATTCAGTGGGTCTATGACAGAACTTGGGGTTTTGCATTTTTGATGAGAAGTTGTACACTCTTTAAGTTGCAAGGTCCTAGGAAATATTCCAACCTAAGTGAGAGAATTGGAGGTGGAGAGTAGAAAGACAGTGAAAAATAGAATCAGATGGCTAAATGTTGTGAATATCACTTAGACTAAAATATGTGAATTACAGATTCTAGGTGCCTTATCTAATCAGTCTAAATTATTGAAGTGACTCATAATAAATAATTCCTGAATTTTTGTTTTTCAGAAGGTTAATCATTTATGGTAAAAATCCTGGCTTATTTCTCACTCGCCAGTAATGATTTGTTTCTTTGTTTGTTTTTGTACTGTCCTTTGCTCCTTCCAAATATCTATGTCCTTTATTGTATATCATCGTACCAAAGGTTATGAACCCTAACTCAAATCTGTGATGAGCAATAACCAAAATGTAACAATAATCTCTTGCTCAATAGCACGCTATAACACTGCATTTTAAATTTACAAATTAGAGGTCTTGAATTTCTCTTTCAAGTTTCCCTCATATTAAACTTGCACTGATTTATAATGCTAAAAAGGAATATTTTCCTTTCCTTTAATTTTTTTTTTTATCTTAGGCACTGTGGTTTACAAAACTTCGTGTCAGGGCATTGTGCATAAAACATTCCAGCACCACATTCGCCACCTCTCCACCAGTGTTCACTTCCCCACACTGTTGTCTCAGTGTCCCTTCCTTCCACATTCCCCAACCCCACCCCCTAGTAAGCTTCCTCTGAAGGCCAGTTCCAAGTTTCTGTTGCCTTTGGGCTTTTGTTATTTCCATACTATGTATATCCCACAGATAAGAGAGCTCATGCTGTGTCTCTCACTTTCCTTCTAACTTCACTCGGAATAATACTCTCCAGATCCATCCATGTGGCAGCAAATCACATGACTTCACCTCTTTTGTATAGCTGAATAGCTATACATATACCCTTGTGTATATGTACCATAGTCTTTTTAATCCAGTCATGTTCTTGGACACTTGGGTTGTTTCCAGATTTGGGGCTATTGTGAATAGTGCTACAATGAGCATAGCAGTGTAAAGTCTTTTATGAATAGAGTTTGGGGGCCTTTGGGGTAGATGCCAAGAGGTGGAATTGCTGTCATACGGAAGCTCTATTCCTAGTTTTGTTTTGTTTTGTTTTTAGCTTTTTGGGTCACACCTGGTGATGCTCTGGGGTTATTCCTGGCTCTGCACTCAGGAATCACTCCTGGCAGTGCTCAGGGGACCATACAGGATGCTGGGAATTGAACCTGGGTCAGCAAACGCCCTACCCACTGTGCTATCGCTCTAGTCTCTCTATTCCTAGTTTTTTAATAAGTGTCTATCCTGTTTTTCAAAAAGGCTGGATCAGTTGACATTCCCAAGAGTAGTCCTCAATCTCAGACCTGAATTTATAAATCATATTGAGGAAAACATAGGCAGCACCCTGCATAATATTGAATCTAGGGGCATCTTAAATGATTAAATAACATTGGCCAAACAAACAGAACAAAGATAAACAAGCAGGACTACTATATAAATCTAAGAAGCTTCTGCACTGCAAAGAAAAAATGATGACAAGAATAAAAAGACACTCTGCAGAGGGAGAAATTATTTGCTCACCACTCATCTGGTAAAGGGTTAATGTCCAAGATACACAAAGCACTGGTATAACTTTACGAGAAAAAAACCAAACAATTAAATCCATAAAAAATGGGGGAGAGGGAAGAAATGAACAAAAACTTCCTCAAAGAAGATATAAAGATGGCCAAAAGGTATATGAAAAAAAATGCTTTGCATCACTTAATGAGGGAAATGTAAATCTAACAACATTAAGATACACCACTGGGACTGGCACACATCACAAAGAACAAAAATAATCAGTGTTGGGCGTGGCTGGGGGGAATGCTGGTGGGAATTTTTTAAAATAATCTCAAAAACATAATAAGATGGACTAGTAAATTAAAATGCAAATTTTGTTAAAGCAAAAATGACATCCAATGTGGAGTTTGCATGAAAGAACAGAATAAAAGAGTAGAAAATTGCTGACTTTTCTTATTGTTCACATCCTTCAGTTTTTGTTGATGTGCCTTTAGTCTTTGTATAATCAAGCTACTAGTCCTGTGCCAGTTTTAATATTATAATATAAATATTATCTTCAAGTCTTCATCTATTGCTTAACTTTTTCCATGGTGCTCTTCCTATAAATGAGTCCCTAAATTTTGACCTGATGAAACCCAAATTAAATGAAGGGAATGAAGGGGCTGCTTTGAATCCAGGCCCTGCAGGTCCCAGCCATGGAGTGGTAAAAGAATTTACCAACAGAACCAGATGATAAAGGCAGAGAAAAATGAATCTATTGAAAGAGAGAATGACACCCGTCCGACTGACACAGTGGAGGCCTCCAGAGAAAGACACACATTTTGTACAGTTTGGGGGAGTCTATTTTTGTGTATCACTGGGCTCCTGCAGAGGGAAGTTTCTGCTTTCTATAGACTCCTTTCTTCTGAGAGGTGGTGAGCAGGAGATGTGTAGCCAACCTAGCAACTGAGTTGGATCTCGAGAGTCTCCTGGGCACAGCTGAATTTGTTGGCCGAACAAAACTACAGATGATTGCACAAGCAGAGATGGTCTCAGACTGTCAGCCACACATGGATGAAATGAGGCAAGATCCTCATACACATAAATGTTATCATAAGATATTTTTATGAGAGTTTATAACTAATTATTGTTTTTCAGCTCCCACTATACCTAATTTATAAGTTAAACTTACCATCAGTATATATATAGGGGGAAACACAGTCTGTGTGTAGGGTGCTATTAGGTTCACAATTAGCAGGCACCCACTTAGGATCTTGGAATTTGTTCCCCCTGGTTAAGGAGGATCTAGTATAGGCATTGGACATTTCAAAGTTTAATTCAAGTGGTAGAAGAAAGTAGTACTTGAAATGTTTTTTTAAAATATGGCATCAGAAAAGTCATGTGCCTAAAAATGATTGTAATAGATAACACAAATCCAGCTGCCGCCAAGATGTGATCCCAGGGGCTGCACGTGTGCGGCCCCTCCGCAGCACGAGCATGACTCCACAGGCCAGCTAAACTACTTTTGGTATGGGCAGCTCCTTGCAGAATGTCTCCAGACTGAGAACTAAGCCGCAGCCCCATGCCCGCCCAGTAGGGGAAAGGTATTTCCCTCTTGCCTCTTCCTTGCTGGGGGTGAAGGGCGTGGCAACCGCCATCTTATGATGACCACAGATGAGAGTTACAAGCTTGTGGTGATCCAATATCTGGAAGAAATCTCCCTGGACTTAGTTGCTAAAATACAGAAATCCAAAACCTCATTTCTCTTCACAGCAGGTCTGACTTTAGTGGGGAACTCCTAACAATAATAGTGAGTTTTTTGTTGAAATATTGAATGCAACCAAAGTAAACAGAAAGTAAAGGGAAATTTATCAGTTACACAAGCGGGGTGGGGGGGATGGGAGGTATAGTGGAGTTTTTTTTGATGGTGGGATATGGGCACTGGTGAAGGGATGGTTGTTTTAGCATTGTATAACTGAGACTTAAACCTGAAAGCATTATAATTTTCCACATGGTGATTCAATAAAATAAAATTTTTATTAAAAAAATAGATAACACAAATCCTATGTTATCTATTGTGAGGGTTCTAAGCCCTCTAATTGGGGATTTCTCTCTCTCTTTTTTTCAATTTTTCTTTTTTGTTTTTGGAGCGATAGCACAGCAGGTAAGGCATTTGCCTTGCATGAGGCCAACCCAGATTCGATTCCTCTGTCTCTCTTGGAGAGCCTGGCAAGCTACCGAGAGTATTCCATCCGCACGGCAGAGCCTGGCAAGCTACCCATGGCGTATTCCATATGCCAAAAGCAGTAACAAGTCTCACAATGGGGACATTACTGGTGCCCACTCGAGCAAATCGATGAACAACTGGATGACAGGGCTACAGTTTTTTGGGCCACAGTAGGCAGTACTCAGGGCTTACTCCTGGCTCTGCACTCAGGGATCACTCCTGGTGGGCTTGAGGGACCATATGGAGTACTGGGGATGAATTTAGTAGAACCAAGCACAAGAAAAACACTCTATCCATCCTATCTTTCTTGCCCCGCAGGGATTTGTTTGTTGACCTCACAAAACAGAAGTCACTCTTAGTCCTGAGGCTTAGTTCCTTATTTGAAACTTAGATTGATTTGTTTTTGTCCCCTCAGCCCTGCAGCAGCCAAGAACTAGTTACTTGCATGCCTGCTAAAAATGTAGATTCCTAGTCACCACCTAGGATTTGACAGAGAAGAATGTCAGCCAACTGGATTGAATAGCTCAGTTCTCAGGACAGTGCGGATGGCCATGCCGGGGCTGGCAGTGCTACTCTGGCACACTGGTGCTGGGGGCTACTGGGCCCAGGCCTAGTGGGGATATACTAAGTATTCTTCAGGAGGCCATATGGTTCTGGAGACTGGACTAGGGACCTCATGTCTGCCTTATATGCACTCTTTTGAGTTATATGCCTCTTATCCCCCCACCCAACCTCCCATCCCTGGTAGCATTATTATAAATGGAGTCGGCAGATAACCTAACTCCCAAGTGAACAGACACCTGTTGGGAGCCTGTGCTCGTTGGATATTAAGAAAGTTCTTGTCCTGGGGACGTGTTGTCTAAAGGCTGGTTTATAGAAATCCTTGTCTTGAGGTTACACAATCTAAGGGTTGACTTTCTTGTTTTTCCAGCGGGTTCTTTCCTCGTTCTTATGGAAGAACAGGTTGCTAAAGTGTATCAATATATAACCAAGGAAAATATCATGGAAATGCTGCAATTATAGAAAAACATCATTGACGTCTAGAAGCCCGGTACATTCTAAACTTATGTACCCTGAACATTCCTGTATGTTTTTCCCATGTCTGCTTTCTTCTAGAGACCTGTAAAAGTCTGTTGCTTGTTAATAAGGATGCTGCATGTGCATTGCTTGTTCAGCCCTCCTTACCCCACCGCCCTTGTCCCTTTGCCTCGGGGACCCTGTTAGACTTCGCTGCTCGGGATGGGGCAGACACCATCAATACAAATCTCACCCTATCTTGTCTTTGCTCCCCCAGTCAAGAAACCTGGGAGAGTGGGGGCCATAGTACAACAAGGAGGGTGTTTGCCTTGCCTGAAGCTGGCCTGGGTTCAATCCCTGGCATCCCATATGGTCCCTCAAGCACCACCAGGAGTAAATCCTGAGTGCAGAGCCAGAAGTAATGCATGAGTATCTCTGAGTGGAACCCAAAAGCAAAAACAGAAAAAGGAAGGAAAAAAAATAAAAAGAAACCTGGGAGAAAATAAATGTTTTCGATTCCTATTCTTACAACAAGCTTGGTGTTCCTTCTGATGCATATTTTATGAAAAAGGAGGAGAGGAATGCTGAAAGGACCGCCCATGATTCACTGATCTGCCACCCAGATCAACCCGTTGCACGAGTTGGGGACAGTTCAAACAAAGTAAATGCCATCTCTCTCATGAAATAGTAGAAGCTCTCCATGGCTGGCAAGGGAAGCCTTGACACTTCTCAGAGACCCCTGCTACAGTAAGGGAGTTAGCACTAAGGGGGCAGCATCCCTGGCTATGAACCCACCGCAGAAGCCCAGTGACTGCAGGACAGAGAGAGGTTCCAGGAGAGGTTCTAGATACAGCAGGGGATGTTTCCTCTTCTTTCTGTTCCCAGAAAAAAAATGTGTGTGTTTGTGTATACACACACATATACATATATATATACACACACACATACATATATATATATATATACACACATATATGATACTGTCATGAGCCAAAAATAAAGAAAATCTCATAAGGAGTCAAGTATTTGTCAGATAATAAACATGGTTTTAAAATCCATGTTGCAATTTAGTAAATTCTAACAAAAATGTTTGATACAAATATCACATATCAAAAGAAAACTCACCTATAGGTCTGATTTTTTTTTTATGGGGTTGGGGGGAGGCCCATTTTTGCTCAGGGATCACTTAGGGCAGGGCTTGAGGGACCACATGTTTATGCTGGGCCAATTGTGTGCAAGACAAACACCCGACTTGCTCTACTATCTTTCCTGCCCCAATTTTTCTCTTTTTTTTTTCAAATTTTTATTTAAAAAAAAGCCACAGGTGTTACAAAAATAGCTCACTCTTATTTCAACACCTGAAGTCATATTATTATGATCATTATTACAATTAAAAAGATACCAGTATCTATCAGACATGGTCAGAGTTTATCTTTACTTAATCCTTAAAAAAATGACAAATTGGTTTTCTTTAAATTATTTTTGCTTTATAAAATTCTTAGGCTGGAGTGATAGCACAGCGGGTAGGGTGTTTGCCTTGTATGCGGCCGACCCAGGTTCGATTCCCAGCATCCCATGAGCACCGCCAGGACTAATTCCTGAGTGCAGAGCCAGGAGTAAACATTGTACATCACCAGGTGTGACCCAAAAAGCAAAAAAAAAAATTCTTTATTGCACATCGTGGAATTTATTTCAATTCCAGGGAAATGAATATACATACTGTATCGCTGTATCACTATCATCCCGTTGTTCATCGATTTTCTGGAGCGGGCACCAATAACATCTCCATTTGTCACTGTCACATGGTAGTGTAGCCCGATGGCATATTGGGGGCTCTTTCAGGATCAGGGGAATGAGGACCGTCGTTGTTACTGTTTTTGGCTTATCGAGTACACCACGGGCAGCTTGCCAGGCTGTGCCATCAAATATACATACTAGTATGCAAAACTGAAGATTCGTGCTGTGAAGATTCATGAAACTTCCAATCACTGGTCTGCAAAGAGTAGGACTTTTTTGTTTGTTTGTTTGTTTATGGTGTGTGTGTGTGTGTGTGTGTGTGTGTGTGTGTGTGTGTGTGTGTGTGTGTGTGTGTGTAAGGGTGCTGGGGAGCATCCCAAGCAGCACTTAGGGATTCCCTTCTATGGGTGATATTCAGCTACTGGTTGGTCTGTGTGTAATAATAAAAAGAAAAGAAAAGGCGCGCAGGCGGCGAGGCAGGTGAAGGAAGGAACAAGGCCAAACTGGTTGCTCGATCGGTTTATTTCATGTCCATCTCCATTCTCCTCTGATTCTCCTCCTGCTTCTTTCTCCCCCATCCTACTTCATTCTCTCTCTCTCTCTGCCTCTCTCCCGGCTCTCGGTCTCTCTCTCAATCTGTGGATCTGGCCCCCGTGGATCTGGCTCCCGTGGATCTGGCTCCCATGGATCTGGCTCCGGTGGGTCTGGCGCCGTGGATCTGGCCCGTGGATTTGGCTCCCATCGATCTGGCCCCCCACCCACTCTTACAGCCTCGTTAAATCTCCACAGCATGAGGGGGTTGGGGCATACACATAGGTGTGGTCAGCAATAGGGTAAGGTTCTTTTCCCTCAGGGGATGCTTCTCCTAGGACTTAATTCTCTATCAGCAGGAGGATCCACCCAAGGGCAGAGTCCCATGATTGTGTTTCTCTTCTCCTCAGCCAGCAAACATATAAGAATTCATAATATTAATTATTTTGTATGGACACAATAAGAGATGCATTAAAGCTTATAGAATTGCTCTCCTGGGGCCATCTCAATCTCAGACTACAGTGCTCAGGCCAGATCAGTCTTTCCTAGCCCTGGCAGGGTCCCAGTCTCATAATTACTATTGGATCATGACAGCATTTGTCTATGATCAAGCTCTTAACTTACAGTTAAGAATTAGGCACTTTGGCCAGGCCCATCTCGATGCCAGGGTAGCACATAACTCACCGCTTGCCCTGGATCCTTCCTGTCCCACGTCGGGGACCCTACTTTGGGGTGCTAGGAACTGAGGGCAACTGAGGCTTAAGTGGAGAGAGCAGATGCCCAGGAGGGAATATCGAGGCCAATTAAGTCTTAAGTTATAAAAACATAATATTGTCTTCTTGTGTCTATACAAAAAAGACATAGCTTTAAAGTAAATTATTCAAAAGGCATAAAGAGGAGAGAAAGGCAATGTTATAATATTCAGTGTCCTAGGAAGTTCTGACCTTACCAATTAACAGAGTTTGATTAAGGGAAGAGCAGATAAACTGGTAGAATTGGTTACAGATAAACAAAAGAATGGGAGTGACTCGGGAGCACTTTGATGGGTGTGACTGATAAACCTAAGCTCCTAGTGGCAAGGGGGAAAGGACAAACCAATGATATCCAACAGTCTGATATGATCTGTGGCACATCCCAGGCTCAGTAGTATGGAGGCTACCAGGACCACCCTCAGCAGTGCCGGGTGCAGTGTCAGATATAGGAGCTAGACCCTGGGCCTACACAGCAAGCCCCATGCTTTGGCCCCATGGACTACCCTCACACCAACCTTTTCATGTCTTATTTTTTCGTTTTGGGTTTGGAGCCACACCTGGTTACTCCTGGCTTGGTACTTAGGAATCACTCCTGGCAATGTTCAGGGGACCGTACCCACTTTACTATCTCTCCAGCCCTTCCGTATCTTTTTATTGTTTACATTTCCCAGTTGTTTTACATTTTGAGCAAACTTGTTTGCTGAAACTTTTTTTGTTTGCACATTGAAACATGTGCGTTATAGAATCTCTCCCCTGATACTACAGCTTCTGACATTAAAATCCACATTTTTTTTTAAAGTAGGACTAGATATAGGGTACACTGCATCACACAAAGGTCATGCAAATCCTAATCCTAATGATTTGCATTGCATCACTGTGTGATGAATAGACATTTGGTTTGTAATTCAATCACTGTCACTGTCATCCTGTTGCTCATCGATTTGCTCAAGTGGGCACCAGTAATGTCTCCATTGTGAGACTTGTTACTGTTTTTGGCATATCAAATACACCACGGGTAGCTTGCCAGGCTCTGCTGTTCGGGCGGGGTACTCTCGATAGCTTGCTGGGCTCTCCAAGAGAGACGGAGGAATCAAATCCGGGTCGGCCGCATGCCAGGCAAATGCCCTATCCGCTATGATACTTTTTTAAACTTTGTACTTTTTAACACTGAAGGAATGCAAAAATCTTGTAAATTATGGATTCTAGCCAGCCTGAAAGCAGTTCTCCTCAGAACTCAAGACTGAAGTACTTACTGGAGCCAGTTGTTTCTTCCTCATTTTGGCCCTTACGAATAGATTTTTAACAGCTCTGGTTACTGGATGTTAAGCAACCGTAGCAGTCTCTCACGGAGGGGCACCCAGACTGGAGTCAGTGAGTTTTCCAAAACCTCGGTCAGACTAGGTACTGTTTCCCACTGGTGACACAGCACAGCTGGAGTTCTGGGAAACCTGGAATAGAGAGATCTAGAGGATCAGAGATAGCTCAAAGAACTGGAGCGCAGCTTTTGTATACTGGGAACCTGGATTCAATGCCCAGTCCCCAGTCCCCTGATAACTGACTCAGAAGTTGTCACCAAGTGCTGCCAGGAATGGTCACTCTCCCAGAAACTCACACACACACATGCACACACACACACACACATACACACACACACAGAGTAGTATACAGTGAATAATTTTTTTAAATGAAAGAAGACAATATAAAGTTCAGTTTTAATTTATTTATTTTTTAATTTTTTTTGCTATTTTGCTTTTTTCAGTTTTAATTTAAACTGAACTTTAATCTTATGATTAAAAAATCATAAGATATAATACCAAAAAAGGAGATTAGTTTAGAAGAGCATTTCTCAACTAGGGTTCATATGGTTCTGAGAGTCCCCCAGATATTCCAAGGGGGTCACAGGTGAAACTCAGGTAAATGATGGAACTATAGTGTGAGTTTAGAAGACCAACTGGTAGGACAAGGGGACCAGAGTGATAGCACAGCGGGTAGGGCGTTTGCCCTGTACGTGGCCAACCCGGGTTTGATCCCCAGCATCCCATATGGTCCCCCAAGCACCGCCAGGAGTGATTCCTAAGTGCAGAGCCAGGAGTAACCCCTGAGCATCACTAGGAGTGACCCAAAAAGCAAAAAAAAAAAAAAATGAAGAGAAAACAGTTGAAAAACTGTAAAACTGTTTTCTGGTAATAGAGAAGACATTCTAAAAGTTACAGCAAAATAAACAAGAAAGAACAATAACCAAGCAGCACAATCTCTGCCAGGCAGAGCCAGGTGTGCAGGAAGCAAGCCACTCCTTGGACCAGCAGGCTGGCATGGGCTGTTCTAAGGGACCTTGGAAATAGTCCTGTGCAGTGGACCTTCCTATCTGCTCTGATGCTGGCCCCAATCTCCCCAATCTCAGGCTTCAAACAGAATAAGGAGCCTGGGAGTGAGGTTCTGTGCAGCGCCAAGTTCTGTTTCTCTGTCTGCCAAGGGGACCCACATCTCCAAGGAGAAGGGCTTTACCCAGTTGAATGCGGATGAGATTGAAGCCCTGATGGCTGAAAAGCGGCTCATCCCAAATCCATCCCTGAGTGGCCAAGTGGTGGCACTGCACTCCTGTGAGCCTGGGAGCTGTCCCTCCACCCAGTCCCTACCCCCCACCCCAGTCCTCACCAACCATCCCACCCCACCACAATAAATCCTGCTTCTTAACCAAAAAGAAAAAGGGGGGCAAAAAAAAAAACCCAACCAGCAACCCAAAATTTCTCATCAAAGTAAGTTTATTTTTAAACACGCCATAAAAGCTGCAGACTTCAATCTTCTAAAAATATAAATAGTTTTTTGATGAATTACAGTTATTAATTTGCTCAGAGTAATAGCCTTTGAACATAGTACAGCTGATCTTAAAATGTCCATATCATCTTCCAGCTCAGTTGTAATTTCTATTTTCCTTCAGGGCACAGAAAATCCTGACAGTTATTTTTTACAACAACAGAATATAGATACTGGAGGGTCATCTTCTAATCTGTATTTTCCAGAATTGGGTAGATCTTTGCACTCGGATATAAATGTACGAAGGTCAGTCTCCGGGAAGCCGTTCTGTTGGTAATTCTATACAGAGGAAGGGGGTGGGAAACTTCCATCAATAAGTCCCGTAAAAACACTTAATTTGAAATTTTAAACATATCCTTTGGCATAATGGGGGGAAAGGTGTTCTAGAACGTCTTAGTTACTTGTAAGTTCAGGAAAATGTCACCTGTGGAGCCAATCCTTGTACTTGGCTGAGGCAATGTATGTCTGAGAGCTTGCAGTGTTCTTGAACTCTCATGTAGCTGTAGTTCAGCCCAAGAGGGACCTGGTAAACTGAGTCTGAACCTTTCAGTCAGGGAGATTCCAGTCAGCCCTTACCCAGGTCTAAAATTTTCTGTTACCACTCTCTCTTGGAGCTGAATGTTTATTTTTGTTTTTCGTTTGTTTTGTTGTGGGGGCCCACACCCTGCTGTGCTCAGGACTTACTCCAGGCTCTGTGCTCAGGATCACTTTGGGTGGTGCTCTGGGGGACACTGTGTGGTGTTGGGGACTAAAACCAGGTCAAGTACCTGCAAGGCAAGCAGCTTCCTCCCTGCTCTATCTCTGCAGCGCAAGCCCAATGTACAGTGTAAACAGTACAGTGTAAAACAGCCACAAGTAGTCAGGCTGATGTAGATTAAGAATGGTACTATTGGAGATGTGTATGTATATGCATGCGTGCATGTGTGTTTGTGTGTATCACGTGCACACGCACATTCTTAGCCTTCCTCAGGAGATTTCAGTTCAGCTGGATGTTCCTGGGCCAAGATTTGAACGCTATATGGGAAGACACCATTTTGGTATCTTTCTTTTGGACAGACAGCTTTGTCAAGTACCTCATTCATACTTATGAATGAGGCAAGAAAGAATCAGAAATAGCTTAGCTAGCCCATTGATAAGTGCTTAAGTCGACAGAAAGAGATTATCATCTGAAGTGTGGTGTCAGGCTTGTCATGGGGAGTTTTCAAGTCAGGTTAGTCAGGTCTCTTAGAAGTCACCCTTGAGTTCTCTGCATGTAGAGTTGAAGGTAGTGAAGTTTTGGGGCACCATGGGGTGCGGTTCGGATGGATCCAACTACCTTCTTTTCTGTCACAATGGTGACTATCAACACACATCTGCAATTAAGACATTCAGTTTCTGAAATCTCTGTAATACCCAACTCATGACCATAATGAAATATCCAGGGAGATTTAGTCTGTCTTTCCATATTTCAAACAAGTAAACTGATTTTAAAAACACCCCATGTGAGGGGCTGAGAGATACACAGGGGTGAAAGTGCATGCTTTGCATATAGACTACCAAGGTTCAATCCTGGCATCACCAAATGGTACCTTGATCATACCTTGATCATAACTGTGACCCTGAGCACTGCCAGGGTGACCTGGTAGTTTTCAGCACTGCACTGAGCCAGAGGTTCGGTGGCTGAGTGAGAATTGCTGAAAGGGCCCCTGGGCTACGTGAACTCTGGGAACCTCAGTGTCAGTCTTATGTGAACATGACAATATGAATTGTATCTTTTCAAAATCTCTTCCAACTACCTAAAGCATACACAGCTGGTCCTCGGCATATCAGAACCTTCGCTGTTCTGAAGATTGGCTCGAAGTGTAATGCCTTGCAGGGTCTTGCAAAGAGAAATGGGTTTTTTGGTTGCATGTTCCAAATAAAGAGGTCAATTGAACAAGCCCCACACAAAATTTTTGCTTTCTGAAAGGCTGTATACCTCACTATACATATTGATTCTTACAGTTCTAATAAGAAGCTAGGAAGTTTAATTAACACAATTAGAGGCATAATTTCCAGCATTTATAAATAGAAATAGAAAAGAAATAGAAGAAATTATATTTCTCCTCCATTTCTGTTGTTTAGTACCACTCAAGTCCTTCTTTTCCACCCTGAAAAAATGAACAATTCATCAAATCTCCACCCCACCTCACTGCCAATAGACACTGTAATTTGTTGACACACCACAGATTCTAGAAATAATTATTGATGAACCTACCTTAATTGTTTCATATGTATCAGTGATAAGGGCAATGAAAAGGCTTAAAATCATATATATAAAGAGGCTGATGAATGAGTAGAGGTAAATTCTGCTAAACAGCCAAACCAAGTAACTCTTTTGCTGCATTCTTGCAAAGGTAGCAAACATATCATCTCCATTTATTAGAGAGAAAAGACACTCAGAGACCATGTTCAGAGAACGGAACTAGAAAAAAAGAAAAAGGAAAAAGTCAGTTTATTCCATGATCCTTCCCAAAGGAGCAAAATAATATTTTCCACCATATGCAAAACAATGGGGCTAGATAAGCCCTATCCTTCACACAGATAACTCAAGGTAACTATAGGCATTGGCTTTGTTATGTACATATAGGAAAACCACACCTACTAGTTTTCCTAGAATAACCTTTCTTGTTGCTCCTCTTAATAGGATTCAGTTGAGTTGAAGGTGTTACAGGCTGGGCTGGTCGCACCCTCTGTGCTCACCCTTACCCATCCCTCCTTTCTGCAAAGTGTCATTCTTGAAATGCTTCTGCAGAGAAACTCCAGTCCCAGCCCATGACTCAGATATGTGTATGCTTCTCATTTGCAAAAGATTCAGTTATTTAAACACACACACACACACACACACACACACACACACACACACACTCAATTTATATAAATTGGATGTATAGTGAAAAGTGATTCATTAGTACCTGAAGCATTAGGAGATGTCTCAGGCAGAAACCGGAAAAAATACTGGGCCTGAAAACTTAAGGTTCTGGGTCAAAGAGGACAAATTCTAAAGAATGGCCAATTCAAATGTAAATGGTGAGGGGTTTGTTTGTTTGTTGGCCACACCCAGTGGTACTCAGTGGTCACTCCCAGGTGTGCTCAGAGACTACTCTGTGTTGGGGATTAAATCCTGGGCTCCTGTATGCAAAGCAGGATCTTCATATGCCTCTGTCCCATTTTTGGTAAGGGTACTTAGACCCAAGGAGATAGCTCAAAAGGTTTGCATGCATGTTTTGCACACAGGAGACTCAGGTTCAATCCCCACTAATACATGGTCTCTCAGGCATTGTCAGGAGCAGACCCTGAGCACAGAATCACTGTATCACTGTGATTTGCTCAAGTGGGCTCCAGTAACGTCTCCATTCATCCTAGCCCTGAGATTCTAGCAGCCTCTCTTTAGTCGTTCTCCCCAGTGGTGCCACATTGGAGGCTCTTTCAGGGTAAGGGGAATGAGACCCATCATTGTTACTGTCTTTGGCATATCGAATACGCCACGAGAGCTTGCCAGGCTCTGCCGTGCAGGCAGGATGTTCTCGGTACCTTGCCAGGTTCTCTGAGAGGGAGAACTAGGCTATTAGAGGTTGAGCACTTCAGGGAGCGTTGTTATCTAGTCTCTGGATCTTGGCCATTGATGGGATTACATGGGGGGTGGGGGCAGTTTGTAAGTGTGGCTGCTAAGCTACTCTCTGAGCACAGATTAGGGAGCAGATTCTGAACACCATTGGATGTGGCTCCAAAACAGAGAGAGGGGGATAGGGAGAGAAGGGTAAAGTGAAGACTCCTGACTTGGAAGCACGCCTTTCAAATATTCCTGTAAATTTCACTCTCTAAAATAAAGCCATACTTCAAGAAGGCTTACCTAAAGAGCTTGCTTTAATGGATCAAATTGAATAAACATGACTTCACTGATGATAGAAAGGACTTAATTACCACCAAAGGAAAAAATGAGGCGGCCGAGGGAACCCATCACCCTCCTGAGTTGGAAACAGTTTATAAACATGGCAACAGATACTCCACCATCCACATTTTCAGGCCAAATCATAAAATAAATGGAGCACAGTTTAAAAGGGTCACAGGCCAAATGGCACCACTTCAAGAATGTAGGAGTAATAGGGAAAAACACGCTGTTTATCAGTACCTTGTCATGGTAAGGCCCGAGCACAATCCACCCGCAGAAGCAGTAGCCTAAATAAATCATTGCTGCACAGCAGCAGAACCTGATGACGTTGGGCAGCGCTGCTTGAAGCGTCAGTATAATTAGCTAGAAAAGTTCAGAGAGGCCATTAGCATCTTTGTCCTTCCACCAAAGCAATGAAGTTAACTTTGAAAGAGAGAAATACCAACAATCTGGAAATCGCTGGAATTCCTTACGTTGTACTTCTGAAAGAAACCCAGGTATCGAATGACTCCAAGCCACACCAGCATGGTGGAAGTACCCAGAAGGATGCTACACACATCATAGCTTGTTAGACTCTGAAATAGAAGAGAAGAATAGCTTGTCCAACAGATATTCATCTGGGCAAGGGACACTTATTAGGTAATGTTGGAGACAGAGAAAACTGGACTGGAACGATAGCACAGCGGGTAGGGCATTTGCCTTGCATGCAGCCGACCCGGGTTCGATTCTTTTGTCCCTCTCTGAGAGCCCGGCAAGCTACCTAGAGTATCCCTGCCACATGGCAGAGCCTGGCAAGCTACCCTTGGTATATTTGATATGCCAAAAACAGTAACAAGTCTCACAATGGAGACACTAGTGGTGCCCGCTCCAGCAAATCAATGAACAACTGGACGACAGTGCTACAGTGCTACAGAGAAAACTGACCCTTCACCCAAACTTAACCTGATAGTCATTTCAGCCTCACCCAGGAGTGTAATCTTAAGTCAAAGTTTCAGGTCAACACTAAAAGGTTATCTACATGATAAAACACCCCCTTTGCCCTGAGGGAAGATGGATTATTGAAAATAATTTCATCTTTAATCAATAACAATGTGTCACTGTGATTTTGTGTAATACTTTGTTTTTTGCCAGTTTTTCCAGGAATTTTCACTTACTAGATAGGATCCTATCCATTAATGATTGATTAATAAAGTCAATTAGAATCCCAAATTTATGAGCTCGAGTTTTTAATAGTACCTTGAATTAGGCTCTGCACGTACTGTCCTATAAGTACCGAGTGCTAACCGATTGCACAACTGGAGCGATAGCACAGCGGTAGGGCATTCCCCTTGCATGAGGCTACCCGGGGTTTGATTCCTCCGCTCCTCTAGGAGAGCCCGGCAAGCTACCAAGAGTATCTCGCCCGCACAGCAGAGCCTGGCAAGCTACCCGTGTCATATTCAACATGCCAAAAACAGTAACAAACAAGTTTCACAATGGAGACATTACTGGTGCCTGCTCAAGCAAATCGATGAGCAATGGGATGACAGTGAGTGACAGTGACTTTGAATTAGGCACAGTTCTGGATGCTAAGGACAAAGCAGTAAGTGGAACAAAACTCACTCCATTATGGAACTTACATTCTAGCGAGGGTGAAAGAGACGAAAACAATAAGTAAACAAAATCCTTTCTGTGTTAGCTGGTACTAGGGCAGAGAAACTTTAGGAGAGGGAAACGAAATGAAGTTAGGTGTGCATTTCTATCAGAGTGCTCAGAGGCTGGAACATATGCTTTGCATGATAGCACCCCAAGTTTGCTACCTGTCCTGCCTGGCCCACCAATTGTTCCCAGAAGTCATCCCCAAGTACTTGTGAGGAGAAGCCCAAAGCTCCTCTAAGTGTGTCCCATCCAGAAAAATATAAAAAGCAAAAATTAATAAATAGTTTTCAGAGAAAGTGGCACTTGAAGAAGGACCAAAGGAAGGATGCTAAGGGCAAGCTCCCCAGGCACAGGAATCAGCTGCCTCCAGTCAGGCAGAGGCTGGCAAGATGATCAATCTGCTGAAATGAGAGGCAGAGAGGGTGTAAGGGGGATGACAGTATAGGTTAACTTAACCACTGTACCTTTTAATCGGAATAGGCCGAGGAGACTGGGGAACTCTAAACAGGACAGATATGATCAAATGTTTGCTGTTTAAAATCAGATGGATGGAGTGAGAAGTCTCTTGTAACAGTATAAGAAAAACATGATGATAGCGTAGACCAGACCGGTAATGGTGGAGGTGCTGGAGTGAGGTCTGAGGGTCGATCAATGCGATTTCCTCTGGATAAGACGTTAGGAAGGGAGGATTAATAAAAGAGGAGAACTAAGGATGCATATTTTTTGAATAGCTGCAAAGAGTTGTTGTAAGTTGAGTTTTGAAAGGCTATGAAGAGGGCTGGAGAGATAGTGTAGGAGTTAAGACACTTGCCTTGCATGTGGCTGACCCTAATTCAATACATAGTATCACATATGCTCCCCTGAGCACTGCCAGAAGTGAATTTGAACACAGAACCAGAGGTGACCCCTGAGTACTGCCAGATGTCACCTACCACCCCCCCCCCAATACCCATCCCCACACCCCCCAATAAAACACCATGGAGAGAGCAGAGGAGATAGGGATAGACAGGACAAAGGGACAGAATGCAAATCTGACATATGGAGACCCCAGGTTTGATCCATGGTCCCACATGAACTGCTGAGGAGTACCAAGCCCCACCAAGTATTAAGGCAGAAGTAGCCCCCAAATACCACAGGGGATGGTCCTCAAGTGAAAAAAGGCCATTGAGGAAGAGGTTTGGACTGTGGGGGTGGATATTTTAGGGGGTAATTTAAATCTGGAGCCCAGGTAGGCATCCTGACAGTAATGTAGAAGTAGATCATTGGATATTTGAGAATAAATTTCAAGTGAAGAATTTCAGACTGGAGATTAAAACTGGAAACCACCGCAAATAGATTTTTACTTCAAACCCTGGGACTGGATGAAATGACTAGGGCAGTACAAATCTCTCATGGCTTTCCTTTTTGGTTTTCCTAAAGTAAAACCTGTGTTTCAATAATAGATGTCATAGCAATGGACAATAATGGTTGTTCTGCTCCAACACAAACCCACTCTCCCCTTTTGAGGTCCTTGCATGACTGTGCTCCCAGACCCCCTCGTCCCCTGCCTTCCTGGTGGCTAAGTTGTCTCTAGTGGGATGTAGACAGTAATGAAATCCTTCACTCCAGACCCTGACTCTAAGAGCTACCGCCACCACATGCTTTCTCTTCCTACAGGCTGGAACCTGTTTGTTATGTAACCAAGCATCAGTCATATGGTCTTGTGGTGGGGTGGTGTGTGTGTGTGTGTATGTGTGTGTGTGTGTGTGTGTGTGTGTGTGTGTGTGTGTGTGTGGCGGGGGACCCAAAATGACTATCAGGGCAACATGATAGGAGAAAGCCTGGCCCTGGATGGCTGCCTGGAGCTAAGCAAATGAACAATCTAGAAAACCTTGACAGGTGCCCAAGAGAGAGGTAAGCTCTTAGCTCAGCTGAATGCTGGCATTTTTAGATCTCTTCCCAGGAATCTGAGTCTTATAGGCACACTAACTACTTCATACCTAGATTGTGTTGCAATCAAGGCTAGAATTTTTATTTTCACTTGAAATGATTAATTGTTTGGTTTAATTGTTTATGTTTTGTAGTGTCAGGCGCCAAGGACAGGGCCTCACACATACAAAGCAAGTTCTCTACCCTTGAACTACATTCCCGGCAGTAAAACAATTCGTTTTTTCATTTGATTTTTGCTTTTAGCTAGTAAAAACTGGCATCTAGTCTTGGCTCAGAATTAAAATAGGAAAATCCAGAAACACTGTCAGTATGCTTGAACAGAGGAAACAACAACATCCAATAACAATATGTTGGCCACATTTTCCTTTTTTTTCTTTTTTGGCTCAGGATCTTGGCATTTCTTGTAAGAACAAACAGAAAGTATTCCTTACCTTTGTTACCTTGTTATATACATGAATTTTTGTGTGTAGAAGAATGCACAGCCTTCCCCCAGTTCTCAGATTCATTAGGTCTCAAGGAGTACTTTGATCAGGAAGCCAGAATGATTATGACAATGACGGATATAGATCATACTTAAAAACACTATGCTTAAAGGATTTGCTGACTATATTTAAGAAAATTATTATAAATTTCAACTTAATTTGATATAAAATTTAAAGAAATCATTTACTTTGTAAATATGAGTTCTGGAAAAACAAATGGTCATTAATGTAAATCTGATATGAGCAGTGGCATTAGAAAATTACCTTAGCTTGAATTTCCATTTTCAGAATTGATCCAATGACTGTCAATATGTCACTAATAATAATCATAATATACCATCCATTGACAAATTCCATTCGATCAGAAACAGAAACTTCCTTCTTATAGTGGAGGAGGAAAAAATTGACAAATTCCTTTAGGGAAAAGGAAAGACAGTAAATTTATCTGTCAATCAAACCATCCTTAGAATTCCTATCACACAAAAATCCTTACCTGCTGAAGTTGAAGTCCTCTAGCTACAGATCGAATGCAGAGGATCAAGGAAGCCAAGCATGTCAGAATAACAAAAGCATCAAAGATCATCATGTAATGTGTGTTCTTCTGAACTAGAAGGAAAGACGGTTACTTGCTAATGGAGTTGAACATTAAAATGATGACATACACCTCCTACTTTTAAAAATATTGTAGCCTATTTACTTTCCTGTTATATTGCATACCACCATATAGATGTTTATAATATTGACAAGTATAAACTGTAATCTATTTTCTCCCTACTACAATTCTCCACGTCTTATCTGTGTATAGGTACAAGTGATTCTTTTCTTTTCCATATCTCTCCTTTTTTTTTTTTTTTGCTTTTTGGGTCACACCTGGCGAAGGGGTTACTCCTGGCTCTGCACTCAGGAATTACCCCTGGCCGTGCTCAGGGGACCATATGGGATGCTGGGATTTGAACCCGGGTCGGCCGCGTGCAAGGCAAACGCCCTACCCGCTGTGCTATCTCTCCAGCCCCATTTTTTTTTTTGCTTTTTTGGGTCACACCCAGCGATGCTCAGGGGTTACTCCTGGCTTTGCACTTAGGAATTACTCCTGCTGGTGCTTGGGGGACCATATGGGATGCCGGGGATCGAACCCGGGTCGGCCGCGTGCAAGTCAAATGCCCTACCCGCTGTGCTATCGCTCCGGCCCTCCATATCTCTCCTTTTTTTTTTGACACACCTAGCAGTGCTCAGGAATAGCTCCTGCTCTGTGCTCAGGGATCATTCCTGGTGGTGCTCAGACAATCAAATACAGTGCTGAGTATCAAACCAGGGCCAGTGACATTCAAAGCAAGCACCTTCACCCTTGTACAATCTCTCTGGCTCCACAAGTGATTATTTAGGTGAGTGACTATCTAAAGGTGGAATTATTGGGCTTAGGCATATACATGTTTTTGAAAGGAAGTCCTAAGCTACTACCCTTCAGATACAACCTTGCCTGTTTACAAAGCGATATATATCTCCTCATCTTCTCCATCACTATGAGTAACCAATAACATTTGCTATACAAAGAAGTTACTATCATTCCCAGTGATATGAAAAGCTAGCTTTATTAGGTATCAAAGAGATATATATTCAAATTCATATCCTGGCCTTTTGATGTTTTTGTGTCTTAATACCTGAGGCAAAAACTTATTACTCCACTGGAAGTTTTTGTTGTGTGTTCATGCTTATTTTTTCCTGTGTATCCTTGGTCAGACTGTCAAGTTCCAATAATAGGCCTCTTGACCTGTCTGGGGACGTAACTCAGTGGGAGAGCGCCTGAGTGATTGTGATCACCACAGGTGCATGTGTCTCTAGTGCCCCTAATGTGTGCAGGACCAAGTGTCTGACCCCCAGACACTTCAACATCAACACAAGGAAAAAGGGTAAAGTCCAGCTGATATTCCACATATCTCAGAGACCAGCAATTACAGAATTATTCTGAAGACTCATAAATTCATCACTTACTTGATCCAGATACATTCCAGTCTTTACATTCTCTGATGGAAATGTCATTATCTAAACTTATCTTAATTCTTCCACTATGTGCCTTGTTGTCAAACGTAATCTGTGTAACATAGATCAGGAAGAGGGTCACAAACAAGTTTTGAAGCCAAAATACCTCTCTGTTTCAGTTGAGAAGTAGCATTTCTCTTAAGACTCAAGGCAATGTAAATTCTCATCCTGACTTATTACTAACTCTGGTTCAATCTTGGGAGGTTCTATTTACTTCTCTCTACTTTGATTAAATCATAATTAAAAGACTGATTGAGATGTTTAAATTTTGACCACTGGTATGGGACCCTCCCCTCTACACACAGTGTCTGTCATATAAATGGTTTTACTGAAGCTTCTTCCCGGGGGCAATGTGATAAAGCCTTAAACAGAAGATTTCAGATAGACTTTGCGTTTGGTTGCTTTATCTCCATGCTCCTTGGGGTGGTGGACATCTTTCAGAGGATCCTAGGGGCAGCTTCAAGTCTGACCATTCCCAGAACTGCTGGCTTTCAGTAACAATCTCACAAAAGGAAGAAACTTGGTATTTTTTTAAAAGAAAACTCAAGAAATACAGTGAAACACACACACACACACACACGAAGAAAACTATACTAAGGTGCATCACTATCAAATTGTTAGATCAGAGAAAATTTTTACTAAAAAAATTTTATAGGGACCTATTGCAGAGCTTGGGAGCAAGGGGGTCTTTCCTGGTAGAGCTCAGCCATGGTGCTTGGGCCAGCAGTGCTGGGTACCACCTAGGCCCCACCGAGCAGTGTCCAAAGGGCCATTTCATGCCAGAGATCAAGGTCAGGATCTCACACATGCAAGGCACATTCTCTAGCCATTGAGCTAATTTACTATTTCAAAGTTTTATTTGTTTTATTTGCTGTGCTCAGAGACCCATGGGTCACTCCAGGTGAGAGCCAACCAGGCCAGGACCTCAGTGCAAGGGTCCAAGAATGTGGTGCTGCTCTTGCCCTGCAGTGCCTGGGACCAAACGGATCATTCCAGTAGTGCTTTGTTACAGTAGTACTGGCTAGTTACCAGGCCAGTAACACTCTAGAGATCAAGTGGAGTCAGGGATTGAGCCAGGTCAGGGGCATGAAAGGTATGTGTCCTAATCCCTGGGGTATGTCCCCAGCCCGATTAATTTTTCATTTATTTTACAATTGTGGCCACAATGATGGCAGTGCTCATGGAACCATACAGTGATCTGGATTGAACCTAGCGCCTTACATGGGCAGGCATGTGTTCTACCACTTGAGCCACATCTCTAGAGCCCAGAAAATTTTTGAAGTGGCGCCAGGAGAAAAATAGAACATGTTTAAGAACAATAGTGAAGATGACAGCAGATTTCTCAACAGAAACAGTACAAACTAGATGAGCAAACTCTAGAAGTGCTCGGGAAACAGTGACTTTCACCTTTCACACCTAATGAACACCACTCAAATATGTTGTCTTGTGCATTATTGGATCACACCTTCATTCAAACTGATAAGACCTACAACTAGATAAAAACAGAATCAGATTCTGCCTAACTTGCACTTACAGTGAGAGTAAAGTCATAACAGTCGGGGAGCTCATGATGACGAATAGTCTGGAGATTAATGGCCTTCAGTTTAAATTGCAGATCCACGGTTAAGAGTCTAGAAACAGAGAACATTCCCATATAGTGAAAACAGATACACATAGACTAGTTACAATCCCACCTGCTTCCCTCACCTGTGAAAGTCCAGTGTTAAATTGAGCTTGTTTTCTTCTAGGGTTCCAATGTGGAAAGAGTCCTCTGGTTCGACAAAAAAACATTCTGCAAAAAATGAACAAAGCACATGTTAGCAACTGAAATAAGTAAAACTGCACCTTGAAAAACATCTTATAGCTTAATTCTCCCTCTCGAAGAACCTGGCAAGCTACCGAGAGTTTTCTGCCAGCATGGAAGAGCCTGGCAAGCTCCCTGTGTCGTATTCATATGCCAAAACCAGTAACAATGATGGGTTTCATTTCCCTGACCCTGAAAGAGCCTCCAATGCGGCAACGTTGGGAAGGACGAGTAAAGAGAGGCTGCTAAAATCTCAGGGCTAGGACGAATGGAGATGTTACTGAGACTGCTCGAGAAAATCGACGATCAACTGGATGATGATGATGATGACGATGATGATGATGCACCTTGAAAGGATAATACACATAAGACTAGATACTCAAGCACTCGGGATTTTCTTGAATTACATTTAAAAACTAGAACTTGAGACTGGCAGTATAACTTAATGGCTAAGGCACCTGCTTTGCATATGTGGGGCCCCAAGTTTAATCCCCAGTATCCTGCCCCCACAAGGTACCAATAACACTTGGTTACAATGATTCACTCAAAAAACTTCAACTTCCCTGGAGAAAATAGAGCTAAGAAAGATGAGGATCAGAGAGACAGTATATCCAGTAAGGCTCTTCCCTTGCACAAAGCTGACCCTGGCACCCCATAGTGTTCCCTGACCTGCCCTGGGTAACGTCTCCATTGTGAGACTTGTTACTGTTTTTGGCATATCGAATACACCACAGGTAGCTTGCCAGGCTCTGCCATGTGGGTGAGATACTCTCGGTAACTTGCTGGGCTTTCCAAGAGGGTTGAAGGAATCAAACCCAGGTTAGCCGCGTGCAAGGCAAACGCCCTACCCGCTGTGCTATCGCTCCAGCCCCAGGGGCTGGAGAGCTTTATTACTAATAAACTATTGCTACTCCTTGCTCTCCTTCTTATTGTTATCCCTACCCACCTGCAAAGATTCTGCCTTCTGAAGTGCCATGGAGGGAAGGGAGCTCTATGGGCATCAGTAATTTTCAGCGTTATATCTTGTTGGATATTATCTATCGAATGACTGATTCCATATGAAATATCAGGATAGAGTGGTTAAGAGCACTGAGAGCCAGAATGTTAACACTGCCTCTTATTAACTCCTTGGGCAGATCACTTAATGCCCTTAAACGTCATCCTTTAGTCTTCCACCAAACCTTTAACAAACCTTCCTTTGCTGTTGTCGTTGTTGGTTTGTTTTTGTTTCTGGCCAAGTCAGGAATCGAAGCCAGGACCTCATTGTTCTTGTTTTAAGAATCATGAGTGATAGTAAAGGGCTTAGGACAGTACCTGAAACATATCAACTCCAAGTGGTGTGTAAAATAGCAGAACAGACTGCTCTGATCAATGTTTTCAAGATGAAATCACTGATCATAGGCATAAATCAAGCAGTAAGAACAGAAACCCTAACATGTTAGAAGAACATCACCAGTTTCCACTTCTGGATCGATGTCAAAGGTGTCATTCCCAGGGTAGATGTTCCCTTGCTTGTAGTAGTGCTGACAGATGGCCATGGCACACTGCTCCATTCCCTTGTTTTCATAAGCGTGATTGCCAACAGAGATGTTGCGGAGCTGCAAGTACTTCAACAATAGAGAGAAACAGAAAATGTGACTGCCTGCCAGCACCCAAGTGAACTCGTGTTTCCTTTTCTTCCCCATTTTAGGATCCAGTAGGCGCCCGCCCACCCTTTGGTGGGGACGGTCACTCTGAAATGCAGAGTGACAGTCTATTATGCACACGCAAAGAACACAGGTGGATTACAGATGTGAGCTCAAGTCCCATTTCTGTCATCCTGGGCAAGCCATGGAAGCTTCTAAGTTTCTGGTTTCCTATTTTCATAACTGGAGACTTTAAATGGTTGACTCAGAGGTTCTTTTTCTTCTTTAAAGAGCCATGCTCAGGGGCTGGAGTGATAGCACAGCGGGTAGGGCGTTTGCCTTGCACACAGCCACCCAGATTAGATTCTCAGCATCTCATATGCTCCCCGAGCACTGCCAGGAGTAATTCCTGAGTGCATGAGCCAGGAATAACCCCTGTGCATTGCTGGGTGTGACGCAAAAAAAGAAAAAAAGAAAAAGAAAAGAACTATGCTCAGAAGCTCATACTTACATTTTGTGTGGTTACAAATTTTATTTAGATTGAACTATTTCCTGAAAGGTCAGAGTCAGCTTAATTATTTTAATACAGGAAGTGAGATGCAGCTCTTCCTTACTAACAAGCAAAACTTATTCATTTTAAAATATGTGCTGGGGCTAGTGTGATAGATTAGCAAGTAGGTTCTTGCACACGTCCGACCCAGGGTTCGATCTCTGGCATCTTATGTGTTCCCCCAGCACCTCCCGGACTAATCCATGAGCACTGCTAGGTGTGGCCCCCAAACTAAACAAAAATGTGCCTTTTCCTCACTTTATTTTAGATTTTCTTTAAATAGGGGCCACACCAAGTGGCACAAGAGGGAGTGAGCATTGTTGGCGAAGATCAAACAGAGGACCTATTCCATACGAGGATATGATATCCCATTGAGCTGTATCTCTGTCCCCAAAAAACTTTTTCTCTGAAAACATTTTTCATCTTATTTTTGTAAGAATACAGTTTAGTCATGTTCACAGCAACATTGCTTAATCATGCAAGGATCCTCTAAATAAAACAAAATGTTGCTTTTACAAACAAATCTTATGGATCAGAATTATCTACTGAAACTCAAAGGATTTCTGAAATGAAAATTATAAAAAATGACTGATGTTGTTTGGCATAATTCATGATATTAAGATAAGGATGTAATACCTCTCCCTTGGGATTAAGGAGGTAATGGGAAGGACACATAGATACGTAAGTTTACTAACAGATATATGTGAAGTGAACTATGATAAAAGAAAAAAATTATTTCAATTCTGGGTCTACAGGATAAATTTTTATATTGTTGTTTTGTGTTTGTTTGTTTGTTTGTTTTCGGGGGGTCAGGGGTTACTCCTGGCTTTTCACTCAGGAATTATACCTGACAGTGCTTGGGGGACCATATGGGATGCCAGGGATCAAACCCAGGTGGCCACGTGAATGCCAGGGATCAAACTTGGGTTGGCTGCATGCAAGGTAAACACTCTACCTGCTGTACTATCACTCGAGCCCCAACAAAATGGATTCTGAGGTGGGCCTTGTTGAGTTCCAATGAGCAGCCAATTGCCAGAGCTGACTCTGAGTTCTCCCTCCTCTAACTCAGCTTCTCTTGTTTTGATGCATTTAAAAGCTTTTTCTCCTTTGATGGGAGACACTTTTCACTTGGTTTCTGGTGTTCCTTCTTAATTTCCTTTAGTGAGTCCTTCTTTAGATATTCTCTACTTCTCTGGCTGTCTTTTGATTTAGTCCCCAACCTTTCTCCACATTCTCTCTGTGACTGTGACCGTGACTGTAATGGGTGTGTGTGTGTGTGTGTGTGATATGTCAGATTTGAATTCATATCTTCAAATCTCAATTTGACTTTGAGTCCTATGCTCCAACCATCCATCTACAAGAAAGCTTGAGATCTTGGTCCCATATTTTATTTATTTTTATTTTTTTATTTTTTTGCTTTTTGGGTCACACTTGGCGATGCACAGGGGTCACTCCTGCTCTGCACTCAGGAATTACCCCTGGCAGTGCTCAGGGGACCATATGGGATGCTGGGATTTGAACCCGGGTCGGTTCATGTGCGAGGCAAATGCCCTACCTGCTGTGCTTTGGCTCCAGCCCCTTGGTCCCGTATTTTAAACACCACCTGTAGGCTCACAACTTCCTGACCTCTTCACAAAATTCCATCCATGTGTAGCAATCTGCTACATGACACCTTTAATGTCTAAGAGGAATCTTAAATGTACAACAGAAAAATGCTTCTGAGAGTATGAGGGGAAATTGTCTTCCACAGAGGCAGGGGGAGGGATGGGACTGGGGGGATACTGGGGTCACTGGTGGTGGAAAATGTACACTGGTGGAGGAATGGGTGTTCGATCATTGTATGACATGAAAGCTTTGTAACTCTACCTCAGGGTGATTCAATTTAAAATAAATTAATTAACTAAAAAAAGAAAAATTGTTCTACTATATCTCTCCTCACAATAAATAAACTTTGTGAGTCAATTAATAGTGCAGACCCAAACCTAGAAATGATCCCTTAGACTCTTTCTTTTATATTTCTCTTCTAATCAATAAGAACTTTATGCATTACTTTCAAATAATTCCCATATCTAAATGCTTCTCCTCATCTTCACTGCTACTTCCCTAATCTCTACAATCTGTGTCTCTTTCCTGGACAAATGAAACCTCTTGTTTGGTTTGGGTTGGGTTGGTAGGTTTGGAGCCACACCTGGCGATGTTCAGGGCTTACTTCTGTCTCTGCACTCATTGATTACTCCTGGGTATAGGGTTTAGTGGCACCCATTCCATGTGTGAGACCCTAGGCTGAGTCCCTGGCATCCAAATGTCCTTACCTCAATGAGGAGCAAGTCCCGTTCCCTGCCAATAAGCAGATTAAAGTCAATTGCTCCTTGAGTATAGATCATTTGTCTGTGGTCCTAATGTGATCACTGATTCTATCACAAATAATGAAACTTTTTTTTCTTTTTGGGTCATACCTAGCGATGCTCAGGGGTTACTCCTGGCTTTGCACTCAGGAATTACTCCTGGCGGTGCTTGGGGGGACCATATGGGATGCCGGGGATAGAACTTGGGTCGGTTGCGTGCAAGGCAAATGCCCTACCTGCTGTGCTATTGTTCCAGCCCAAAAAATGAACCTTTTGAGCCCATTCATCCACACACACACACACACCGGAGTGGCTGTTATGTGCTAAACTCTGTGATACATGTTGTTGTCGATGATGATAATAGAAAGACAGGTAGAGAGATGGATATAGAAAGTTTTATGTAGAAAGCTCTAAGTATGTGTATGTATAGGTCATAGATAGATGATGCAATCAGATCGATGCACTTAGGCGAGTTCCTGAGAAAATAGTAGCCAAGCAGTGGTCGCACAGGGAGGTGAGAAGGAGGGAAGCCCACTAGAAGAAGAAGTTTATAGACTATTCTTGAGCTGCAAGAGTAAATGGTTCCAAGAATATCAGGCATTTGTTTATTTAATTCTGTAATACCAGTGGTCATGATCAAGTCCAGGGCCTCAAACAGCAAGGCAGATACTCTGCTACTGAGCCACAGACCAAACAATGCTATTTCTTTCTTTTTTTTCCTCTATCTCTCTCTATTTCTTCTTTCCTCCTGCCCTGTCCCAGCCCCCCTAATGCCCGTAACTATCTCTCTTGCCCCCAAGCACCTTTCTTGTCTCTTTGTAGCCACAGCAGTTGCAGCTCTCCTGGGCATTTGCTGGTCCGCAGCCACCTGGTCTGCAGGCGTCCCATCTCTGCCTCCCTTGCCACCTTCTGGGCCTGTCTCTGGCTTTCCTGGGGTCTTTAGCCTAAGCAACTGACCAGAAAGAGAAGCAGGCCTGGGAGTAGGTGAGAAGGAACCACAAACCTGCTCTGGGCAGAGGCTTGTGAGGAGCTTGTGGACAACCTGGTACCACCACCCACAGGGAGCAGTGGTTAAGGGGTCACCTGACTGTGATGGGACGCACATGTGTGTTGCAGGGGATTTCGGCTGGAAAAGGACAGACCTTGTTAGGATTGCCCACATTTTAAGGGGAAGAAAAGAACTCAGAAGAGATGATGACAGCCAGGATACAGTCTAAACACAAAATAACTTAAGTCTTTGATATTGAAATATATAAGCATGTGTAAAAAACAAAAACCTGTGGTTGTAATACAGTGTTACATCAAACTGACCCTGAGAGATTTTTCAAGGCCAATGACATCAAGAAGCTAACTGATCCCATCAGTATAACTAACCTCTTGGTCCTGGAATTACTTGGGGACTGATATGCCAGAGTCTCATCTCTTAGGTCTCCTCTCTGAGTACCCCTTCAACTGTCAGGCTATTCCTTTTGACACCCAAAGGTATCTCTATCAGTTCATACTTTCCCTAGGCAATTCTCTGGGCATAGGTAGACAGAAGAACTGAGCTTATTAATAGTAAAACCTACCTTATTCATCAATATTATGATAAAGATGATTTTAATCTTCAACTAAAAATGTCTGATAGTGCTTAGAAGACAGTGAGGAATCATCTGCCCTATGTAAACAACCCCACTTAATACTCCCTAGTGTCCTAGGAGGGGAATTCATATATATCACTATTAAGACAAAGCAACCTCTTATAGTCTACCCCACTGATGTGCATAAAGCAGCACATATGCGTTTGGTTTTAACATACTTGCTTGTATTCTTTGATATACATTCTCCATCCCTCTCAGAGAGCCCGGCAAGCTACTGAGAGTATCCCGCCCGCATGGCAGAGCCTGGCAAGCTCCGCATCGCATATTCGATATGCCAAAAACATTAACAATAACAGGTCTCATTCCCCTGACCCTGAAAGAGCCTCCAATTGTTGGGAAAGACGAGTAAGGAGAGGCTGCTAAAATCTCAGGGTTAGGACAAATGGAGATGTTACTGTTGCCCACTGGAGTAAATCGATGAACAATGGGATGACAGTGATATAGTGAAGATATGCACAGAAATTTGGTATCCAGAATGGTCTGCTCATGAATGCCAACTACTAGCTTTTCAAGATTGTTTTTAAGCCCTACAAGCAAAAGTGTTTTAGAGAAATGTAACTGCATTCTATTTCCATACCCACTGACCTTATCATAGTCCCCAGCTCCCAACACCACTATGCATGTGCCAAAAGGAAAACTACAGCTTTTAGGAAACGTACTAAGCTGAAAACAATACTCTTAAAATTATCTCCAGTTTTATTGTATTTTCCCTTACAAATTTTCAGAGATTATTCTGTTTTAACAATTTATGGAAGTTTACTTAATTGCAGTAAACTATAGATTGTTGGCATATTTTCCCAACACAAATGCTCACAGAAAGACTTGTGGTATACAACCTCTTCTGTGTATGGATTGTGTCTAATTAAGAGTCATGGCTGCAGAACTATCATAAGTTTTTGAATAAGTGATAATTTTGACATGTATTCTGCAAACTAACCAATGTGGGAAACCCTGACTTAAAAAATAATTTCAATGATACCTATAAGGTAAGAGGTTAGGATCTTATGTACTGCTTACTGCAAACATTAGTTGATTAGCAACTCAGCATAGAAATCTGACTCATAAAAAAAAGTTTACTTGGTAGGGGGAGGGACATTATTACTTTATGTTACAATAAAATCTCATTGTTTATATGACACAAAGGCCTTATCTATTTTCAAAATGAATTTTTGAGCTTTAGTTGCTATACTCTGCAAAGTTAATATACACTCTGCACAGTTAGTAGTTTTGTTGTTTGCTAAGGACTCTTAGAAATATAAACCCTGAAGACTTAATGACCACTTACAAGCAGTATAATAAGTTCTAGTTTTGAATTATTGAGACTCCTTGGTCATACCAAAGGTATGATTATTTTAATTAACTCCTTACAATTTCTGTCTTTCTCTTAGCACTGTCTGTTGTCCTGTTGTTCATTGATTTGCTTGAGCAGGCACCAGTAACATCTTCATTGTGAGACTTGTTACTGTTTTTGGCATATCGAATATGCCACAGGGAGCTTGCCAGGCTCTGCCATGCAGGCGGAATACTCTTGGTAGCTTGCCGGGCTCTCTGAGAGGGACGGAGGAATCGAACATGGGTCGGCCGCATGCAAAGAAAAGCTTTTCTCAATTTTGAATTTTGTAAAAGTCATTGATGATATTTTTAAAAACAACTTTAAGTACTTTTCATGTCATTTTTACATGTCATTATAAAAATGTTCACCCTTCTACACCTGAATGTCAACTTTTGTTCTGTAGAGGGATAACCATGTTCTCCTCTATTCTCTTTCCAAATTAAAGAATGAGCACACTTGGTTTACCTGGTTCACTGCAAAGATGATCTGATCGTACACATCACTTTGTGTATACACGGCATAGGTGTCATCCATACGATCCATGTATCCCTTGAGGAAGAGGTGTTTGAATGCTATAGTATTTTCTTCCTTAAAAGCTACCACCATCTGGTTACTTAATCCAAAAAGTACCAGCTTAAAAGGGGGAAAAAAGAAGGTGAAAATTAATGAAATTAAAAGGTTCCATACAATGATTGAATTATCTATACAAGATTCAGTGTCTAATTCATCTGAATATATTACGTAGAAATTCAACATTATTTGTGAATTAGTTTGTCCTTAAAGATAAAAGATTTGACCTTCTCTTGCAAGAGATGTGAAGTGGAGCAAGGAAAGTCTCTTTAACAAATAGTGCTGGCACAACTGGACAACCACATGCAAAAAAATGGGCTTAGAACTCGACCTGACATTATGCACAAAAGTCAGATCAAAATGGATTAAAGACCTCAACATCAGACCACAAACCATAAGGTACATTGAAGATAAGGTAGGCAAAACCCTCTACGATATTGAAGATAAAAGTATCTTCAAAGATGACACGGGACTAAGCAATCTAGTAAAAACAGAGATCAACAAATGGGACTACATTAAACTAAAAAGCTTCTGCACCGCAAAAGATACGGTGACCAGAATACAAAGACTATCTACAGAATGGGAAAGGATATTTACACAATACCCATCAGATAAGGGGTTGATATCAATGGTATATAAAGCACTGGTTGAACTCCACAAGAAGAAAACATCCAACCCCATCAAAAAATGGGGCGAAGAAATGAACAGAAACTTTACCAAGGAAGAGATACGAATGGCCAAAAGGCACATGAAAAAGTGCTCTACATCACTAATCATCAGAGATATGCAGATCAAAACAACCATGAGATACCACCTCACACCACAGAGACTAGCACACATCCAAAAGAACAAAAGCAACCGCTGTTGGAGAGGATGTGGGGAGAAAGGGACCCTTCTACACTGCTGGTGGGAATGTCGGCTAGTTGAGCCCTTTTGGAAAACAATATGGACGATTCTCAAAAAACTAGAGGTTGAGCTCCCATTTGACCCAGCAATACCACTGCTGGGAATATATCCCAGAAAAGCCAAAAAGTATAGTCGAAATGACATCTGCACTTATATGTTCATCGCAGCACTGTTTACAATAGCCAGAATCTGGAAAAAACCCGAGTGCCCTAGAAAAGATGACTGGTTGAAGAAACTCTGGTACATCTATACAATGGAATACTATGCAGCTGTTAGAAAGAATGAGGTCATGAACTTTGCATATAAGTGGATCAGCATGGAAAGTATTATGCTAAGTGAAATGAGTCAGAAAGAGAGAGACAGACATAGAAAGATTGCACTCATCTGTGGAATATAGAATAATAGACTATAAGACTAACACCCAAGAACAGTAGAAATAAGTACCAGGAGGTTGTCACCATGGCTTGGAGGCTGGTCTCTCATTCTGGGCAACTCAGAGAAGGGAACACCAAGTAAAATGTGGTTGGAGGTCATGTGGGGGAAAGATGATGCGGGCCGAATATAGACTAGAGACTGAACACAATGGCCACTCAACACCTTTATTGCAAACCACAACACCTAATCAGAGAGAGAGAACAAAAGGGAATACCCTGCCATAGTGGCAGTGTGGGGTGGGGGGAGAAGGGACTGGGGAGGGGGGAGGGATGTTGGGTTTACCGGTGGTGGAGAATGGGCACTGGTGAAGGGATGGGTTTTCAAACTTTGTAAGGGAGAAACATGAGCATAAAAATGTATAAATCTGTAACTGTACCCTCACGTTGACTCACTAATTAAAAATAAACTATTAATTAAAAAAAAAAAACTACAGCGCCCAGAGATGAACCAAGAGCCGCGGCACGAGAAGCAGAGCCTCCGCGCCTACTGACTGTGATCCTGAGGTCTCCTAACCCATTTTGGCACCAGAGCAGATTCTTGCAGCCATGCATTTTGACTGTGAACTGAACTACAACCTCGTGCAGCCCGGGGAGGGATTTTTTTCCCTCTCCACCCCATTTTTCTGAGCAAAAATGGCGGCAGCGGCAGCAGCCATGCAGTGAGAGCCACCCTCTAAGACCCCTCCACCAGGAGGTAGGACTCTCTTTAGTGACGTAGCCTGTAGGTGATCCTGGGAGGGGAGGTGTTCCCGGCGCGCCTTCCGCCCAGAGATGAACCAAGAGCCGCGGCACGAGAAGCAGAGCCTCCGCGCCTACTGAGTGTGATCCTGAGGTCTCCTAACCCATTTTGGCACCAGAGCCGATTCTTGCAGCCATCCAAATTGACTGTGAACTGAGATAAAATATTAGAAACCCAAAACCAAAGTCTTCACTTTTACCAAGGAAGAGAAATTATTAGATGATGCTTATTCAGCAGGCCTGATTGTTGGGGGAAATTTCCAATCAACAATAGTGAGTTCTGTAAGGAAATATGAAATGTACTCAATATATAGAGAGAATAATGGGAATATCATTAGGTACTTAGATGGGGGGTGGGGTGGGAGGGGGGTGTATTGGGGTTCTTGGTGGTGGAACGGGTGCACTGGTGAAGGGATGGTGGTTTAATCAGTATTTGACTGTGACTTAAACCTGAAAGCTTTGTATTTTTTTTCTTGTTTTCACGGTGGTTCAATAAAATATTTCTTTAAAAAAAAAAAAACTACATCTAAGCGCTTCAAGAGTAGAGATGTGGGGAAAGCTAGAGTTCATAAAAGAAAATAAGGAAGAAAATTTCTACTATATGCTCTTGGAATATCACATAGAAAAACCATAACAATACATTAATTTTAAAAGAGATTTAGAATATTGAATACTTTGCATGGGTTTTGAATAAAGATGGAGTTAAGAAAAAAAAAAGATTTGACCTTCTCGTTTTCAAGTGAAGGTGGCATTGCCCCCATGAGTGCCAGGGTCTGACAGTCCAAATACTTGACATAACAGAACCCTTTGAAGTTTCTGAAGAGAAAGACATTCTCATAAAAACAAACTTGGATAGAAAAGAATCATTTGGTTGGGATTCTCAGGTCAATTTAGAAACTTTAAGCTAGGACAAGTATTAAAATTTTCCAGAAAATTAATTAGAATTATGTGAATAAAATTATAATTTAATGAAAGAATGGAAAAAGGGAAAAGTTCAAAGTCTTCTTACACAAATATTTAAGATAAAAGGCTCTAAAATCTATTTATTTACTTTTTTTTAACAATTCAGCTAAATGTTATATTTAAGAGGCTGGAGCAGGCTGGAGCAATAGCACAGTGGGTAGGGTGTTTGCCTTGCATGTGGCCGACCCAGGTTTGATTCCCAGCATCCCATATGGTCCCCTGAGCACCACCAGGGGTAATTCCTGAGTGCAGAGCCAGGAGTAACCCCTGAGCATCGCCAGGTGTGACCCAAGAAGAAAAAAAAAGAGGCTGGAACAATTGTAAAGTGTGTAGGGTATTTGCCTTGCACACAGCTGACCCGGGTTTGATCCCCAGCATCCCACATGGTCCCCCAAGCACCACCAGTATTTCCTAAGTGCAGAGCCAGGAGTAACCCCTGAGAATAACCAGGTGACTCAAAAAGTCAAAATTAAAAGTTATATTTAAAACTCACTATCCTTTGTTGTTAAGAGAAAGGCTCTCACTGAACTCATGATCTGAGATGCTTACCTGAATAGTCACCATTGCAATTTTTAGAATTTGTATGGCCAGTTTCCATGGTTTTCTACCTCGAGCCCAAAACTTCTCACAAGGGTTCATGAAAAAGAATTTGAGTTTGCGTCTCATCTGATCTTCTAACAGGAGCTCCTGAGTGGGAGATGTCCCCTGGTTATAACTGCAGTTATTTTCTTCTTCATGGGAGCTGCAGCTACTAATAACAACCTCAGGATTTGCCATCTCTAGGGAAAAGGAGAAAATGAAAAACATTCTTATTTTGTAAGTAAAGGAAGACCTCTATACTCTTTGCGATTGTAGGATATTTCAAGAAATCCAAACAAAATGTCTAGTTTCAAACAAGAACATTATTCTAAACCACACTTCAGATATTTAAAAAATTAATTAGAATGTAAGAGATCATTTTTCTATTTGTTTTCACTTACTAAGTGAACTTCCACCCAGTTGAAAGTTATATTCAAGAGCTCTTTCTACTAATAAAAGTATTATGTGACAATACAGTAATTATATTACATTTACATACATGTGGCTGGAGCGATAGCACAGTGGTTGGGCGTTCACCTTTCATGAAGCCGACCCAAGTTCGATTCCTTCACCCCTCTCGGAGAGCCCGACAAGCTACCGAGAGTAAGGAGCCCACATGGCAGAGCCTGGCAAGCTACCTGTGCATATTGGATATGCCAAAAACAGTAACAATAAGTCTCTCAATGAGAGACGTTGCTGGTGCCCGCTCAAACAAATTGATGAGCAACAGGATGACAGTTACATTCATGTATTGTTATTTTATATGAGCATATATATATGTACATACATATCATGGAATGTATAATGTTTCTGTGATTTTATGCTAATCCCTCACCCTGCATTTCCACATTTTCTTCTGCAAAATCAGAGCAACACCACCAACTTTCCTATTATTGTACTAAACAATGACTAAAATGCACATAAAGTCCTTCCTAACAGAGCGTCTAATACTAAGTTAGCAGCCTGGCTTACCTGAGAGCCCAGCAACCAACTCAGCTTTCTAAATAGCTATGCATGCTTTTAAGGGTCAGGGTGAGTCTCCAGGAATTAACTGCTCTGGAAGGTGAATTCAGAGCTCAACTTAAGTCTAAATCAAATCAGCTGCTAACTTGTAGTTGCTTTTATTAAAGGCATTTTTAGTAGCACCTTTTATTTTTCTAATTTCTACTTTTCCATCTGTCCCTCTGAAAAATTGTCAGTGGTTTCTTTTAATAAAAAAAAACTTTTGCAAAGTATTAAAATTTTCCAAAATAGCTAAGAAGAGATTCTTAGATTTTACTTCCAACTAATATTGAGGAACTATCTTAAATTTTACCTCCAATTAATATTGATATTATGGTAACCTATTAATAATAAAATACCTCCAAGCCAAAGGGAGTTCATCAACACAAAATAGAAATACTGGTTCTGATATTTTTATAATAACTTCTGCTCAGAGACACCAGGGGTGAGGAATTATTTAAATGTTAATACAGTATCTGACAAGTCATTGTTACATTATCACACTGCTTTCTAAGCCTGGAATTCACATTTTGTTTTGATTCAGCACTTAGCCAACCCAACATAATGATACTTATACCTTCAAAGAACAGAAATCAATTCTAAAAACAGGAAAAAAGTTCTAAATACTTGAATAGTGAAAAGATTGATAAGAATACTGCTGGGACCAGGGCAAAAGTGCAGCAAGTAGGGTGTTTGACTTGCATGCGGCCAACCCCAGTTCAATCCCTCACACCCGATATGGTCCCCCAAGACTGCTAGGAGTGACCCTTGAGCTTAGAGCCAGAGCAAAGAAATGAGCACCAGTAAGTATGGTCCAATAAAGTCCATCTCCCCCCAAAAAAAAGGATATTGCTGAACGTAAAACATTTACAATAGTATGTGTTGTACACTCTAGAGAAAATAATTAGAGCTCATTAAAATGTAGTTTATGTTTGTTACAGTGCTTATCAAAGTTTGAATACAATAACCCTTGGGGAGAGACTTAGGAAGAGGGAAAGCCATATTCCTTGGAATTTTTACCATAGGATATTTATTTCCATTTTCAAAATGGCATGGTGGAGATCAAGAGTTAGTACAGTGGTTAGGATGGAGGCTTGTCATGCCCCTTACTCGGGTTCAGTTCCAGCACTACACGCTTCCCTTGCATGATGGGTGCTGTCCTGGAACAACACCATCTGAGCACTCTCAGATGTAAAACAACAGCCTGGATGCCCGAGAATTGCCAGACTGGCCCCTAGACCTCCAGAACACGACTTAGGAGCCCACCCTCCCATTCAAATATGATTGTTTCCTCTCCCTTAACAAATGTTTACTAAATTCAAATACTTGTAAAAGAGTGAATGTTTATAGCTTCAACTGTGATAGAGAATCTAATAATTTTTACTTAAATAACACTGCACTCTAACATTCGATACATATGTTAGCAGTACATCGTTAAAAATTGATCTGTGTATAGGGATTAAGGTGCTTGCCTTGTATGTTCCATACCTGTCACCCCATATGATTCCCTGAGCCCACCAAGAAGTGATCCCTGAGTGCAGGACCAGGAGTAAGACCCCAGCACCCGCTGGGTGTGGCCCCAAAACCAAAAATTAAAAAGCCATGTTACCAAATTATGATAATTATTTTTAAAAGAAATAAAAATAACAAACCTTTATTTTTTGAGGGGAGGGGGGTCACACCTGGCATTGCACAGGGGTTACTCCTGGATCATGCACTCAGGAATTACTCGTGGCGGTGCTTAGGGGACCACATGGGATGCTGGGAATCGAACCCGGGTCAGCCGTGTGCAAGACAAACGCCCTACCTGTTGTGCTATTGCTCCAGCCCCTAAATAACAAACCTTTAAATAAGACTAAAAAGGTATGTTTAACGAGCACTTAAAGAGATTTTGTCTATGGAATTTAAAAGTAAGATGGGCACAGGAGTAATAGTACAGAAGGTATTTGCCTTGCACGCGGTATCCAGGGTTCAATCCCCAGAACTGTATATGGTCTCCTGAGCCCTGCCAGGAGTGATCCTCGAGCTCAGAGCCAGAAGCAAGCCCTGAGCACGGCCGAGTGTGGCACTCAGAAAAAGAATATAAAAATTAAGAAATACATTTATCAAGAGATGATTTTATACTAATCAAAACGCAAACACAAAACCAACATCGTAGGGAAGCTGTAAATAATAAAGCATGTCAGTGAATTACGAATTCGAGTCATTGAGCTCTTTCTATTTTGAGACAGGGGAAAATTAAATTTTAAACAAACGAGTAACCCAAGTAACCCACAGGAACAAACAGAAGATGAGCCACGAGGATGAATGTATCCAGCACGCCACAGCAAAAGTGCTCCAGGAGCTGGACATTGCCTTGACAAGGACAACCTATTCAACTTGCTGCAAACTTTAGCTCCCACCCTCCCTCCCCCCCTGGGTAATCCTTCCAAAGGTTCACTTTAAACACCTCGACCCAGGGGTTGAGAGGTGGGGGCATCCTCAGTAGAAAAAAACTCATACTTCTCACTTGTGAACCCTGGGTACGACCCCCTGCGCCTACAAATAGATGAAATGAAAACTCCCACGGATTGAGGCCTGTGTTTGCTGCCGAGGGTCAGCCAGTGCACCAGGGACCAGCACCGAAAGACACCAGGGAGGTGGAGACCTGGGCGGGGAGGGAACCTAGCTAGGTCTTAGACGTGCTCCTGGAACCGACAGACTCACAGATGTAACTCACTCGGGTGGGCGAGCAGAAGCTGAAACGGATCTTGAGGCACAGAGCCAGAGAAAGGCAGGGGGCGGGGTGCTCGGAATAAGAGCCTCGAGTCGAGGGCAAAGCTAACTAACTCAACCTCAGGTCGCGAGCGCTTTCCACTTCACCACCCGCAAACTTCTGAGTCTTGTCTGTTTTTCTCTCTCTTTCTCTCTTTTCTGCCCGTCAGTTGTTAGCCCGAACCGTGCATTCAGACGCGCTCGAGGGTTGGAAGCCGCTGCAGGTCACGGAGACCGTAGGAGGCTGCAGCGCGCCTTCCTCCCGCAGCCTAAGGTCCGGAACCCTGGTAGAGGCTCAGAGCCCGTTTCCCTCTGCTCTTCCTCCCACCCCCGTTATTTAAGGGGCCGCCGGAGTCCGAGAGGCTCGCAGTGTTCCGCTGAGACCATTTCCCAAGGACCCCGCACCCCCAGACGGGGCGCCCCTGAACTGCAGGACTGCACAATGTCGGGGTCTCGCCTGGCCGCAGCCCCTGGGCGTGCCCACCCCGCGTCCGCCGCCCGCACCCCTTACTGACCTCGGGGGCCGCGCGCGGGGCCGACCCGCTGCAGCTCGCAGCCGGCTCCCACCTCTGCGCGGTCCATGGCGCGGGCGTCCCGCGCGCGGCCCGGCCCTCCCGCTCCGAGTCCCCGGGCAGCCGACTGCATCGCGGACGGTCCCTCCCCGCGCGCCGCGGGCGCCGACGCCGACACCTGATGCCCGGGGCGGCGCGGCGCTCGGCTCACCTGCGGGGGCCCGGCGGGGGCGCGCGGCCGGGGCGAGGAGCGCCCGGGGCGGCGGGTCTTCTCGGGCGCGGGGACTCGTCGTCACACCCGGCGGGACCCCGGGGCTGGCCCCTCACGTCGCTCCGGCCCCCTCCACGCCCCCTCCAGGGAATCGGGGATGCTGGGGGTGACCCCTGAAGGCGCCCGAGACGGTCGCCCTCCGGGCTCCTGCAGCCGCGTCCCGGGGAGCGAGTGATCTGCTCGGGGTACCCTGTGCGGAGCGCGGACTCCGCGTCGCCCGGCCAAGGGCCGCCCACGGGGCGAGGCCTGTCTAGGTGCTGGAGCCGAGGAGACGCTGCGGCGCCCCCTGGGTCCCAGTCTAGCGCGCGGCTCTCGCCCCCCCACCCCCAATCGGCTAGGGTCCGGGGAGACCCAGAGCGGGCCTAGCAAGTTTCCGACAACCGGCGCGAAACCGGCGCGTTGCTCACAGCTCTGGGCGCTGCGACCCCGGAGAATCTTGGAAAAGTCTCAGAAGCCGTGGGACACGGAATATTTCAGATACTTTGCTTGGCAAGACTTTTATCAGGCTCCTCAACCTTCTCCTAGGTTCCCCTGGGCGTTTCCTTGTAGAATCCAGCTTTAGCAAAATTCCTAAATCGGTTTAACCAGAACTCGCCCTTGCTATTCAGTATCTTATCGTCCTCAATAAGCCACAGGGTTCCCCGTTCTCCAACATTCCCTGATCTGTTTTCATTAGGAGGCTTCGGGGAGGAGGGGGGGAGGGTGACGGGGAGGGGTCAACACCTGACTGTGCTCAGGAGTCACTCCTGGTGGAGCTGTGTGGTGCCAGGGATCACACCCTGGGTGCCCTCGTGCATGGCAAGCGTCTTACTCCCTGTACTATCTTTCCAGCTCCACCTTGTTCTGTTTTCATCAAGAATCCTGTTAGATGAGTTTCTGGCAAAGTTCCATTAGCTCTTAGTAATTTCCCTAAAATCCTCCCATTCCCCCGGGCTATAAATTTCCACTTGTCCCTGTCAAGCCTCCTATCTCTCCTCACTGTAAAATCTCATTGCAGTAGTCTCTATAATTATCTCTATGGCGCTGAATTAAGTCTATCTTACCTAACCTTTAACATAGTAAGATGGTGTGACACTTCTTAAATAAAAATCAAGAGTTAATACAAGGGTTTTTTTGGATTTAATAAAATGTTATCCAAAAGATCTAAGCAGTTTGTCTTGTAATAATTTTTGTGTTGTTTGCTCTTGACCTTTCTGGTTAGTAGTTCTTGCAAATTAAACTAACATTTGCAAGTTCGTGTGTGTTTACATACTTTTTTTTTGGTTTATAATTCACATTATGTACATTCCTTATATACAAACATGTATATACATACAATGCAATGTGCTATGGGTTGTAATTTAAAAAAACAAGCAAGCCCCTCAATTGGCACTTTCAACATATTTGTATGTAGTACTATTGATCTTGCTAGGAGATTCAAATATTGCATTAAGTACTGCTTAATCATGTTTGCTATATTTCCCAGTGTTTGAATAGCTGCAGATGGGTAGCAAAGATTGAATGGACTAGTAGAAAACGTGTTGTGACTAATTCTAATATGAGGGCCACACTTTGGGTAACCCTGTATTAAATAGCAATATGTAATCTTGTAGACACTTGACTGTTTTAATATCCCAACTATATCACCAAAGGTCAGAAGCAACATTTATAAATTCACTTTGATATAATTTTAGATTAATTCTGATTCAACATTTCTCAGCATATGCCAAATTTGAGACACCATACAGGCCCTTTTAAAGCAGTACTGGGAAAATTGGAACCAGAGAAATAATAGAGCAACTGGGCACTTGCCTTGTGCAAGAATGACCCAGGGTCAATCCCAGCATCCCATATGGACCCCTAAACACCACCAGGAGTAATTTTGAGTGCAGAGCCAGGAGTAACCCCTGAGCATCACCAGATATGACCCAAAAACTAAATAAATAGATAAATAAAAATAAAGCAGCGCTGGAAAAAACAGATTAAGATTTGCATGCAACTTTGACTAATAATTTGTTATCCTTTTGTATTAATATTCTTGGGTGGTACATCCAATGGTACTAAGGGTAACTATTGACTCAACGATTTAAGGGTACTCCCTGAAGTACTGTGAGGATTATGAAGTACCGAGGGTTAAATCTGATCCTCCTATATATAAGGTATATACTCCTACATATAAAGATAGCCCATTGAATTATCTCTAATAATATTTAGTTGTTATTTAATAATATTAAATTATTAGCACTGTAGCACTGTCATAGCACTGTCATCCCTTCGTTCATTGATTTGTTTGAGTGGGCACCAGTAACGTCTCCATTGTGAGACTTGTTACTGTTTTTGGCATATCAAATATGCGACGGGTAGCTTGCCAGGCTCTGCCGTGTGGGTAGGATACTCACAGGCTCTCCAAGAGGGACCGAGGAATCGAACCCAGGTCAGTCGCATGCAAGGCAAACACCCTACCCGCTATGCTATCGCTCCAGCCCTTATATCAAACTGCAAAAAAATTTAAATTAAAAGCGTTAAAAGCATAAGTTACAAGACAAAATTGCATCTGAAAATAATATATAACTAAAATTTCAATTGTTTTTCAATTTAACATTTGTAAACTAAGTATTAGCTCACTTTAGGTTATAATCAAATGCTATTTCATTGATTTTATTGCTCCTTTTTAATTTTGTCTTAGTGAAGCAAAATAGTTTTTGTTGAAAGAAATTTACTTAGAAATGTGAGAGAAAGAGAAAAATACATGTCTAGAGAGAACATGAGCTTCTCAAAAATAGAAATACACGTTCAAGAGAGAACATGGGCTTCTCTAGAGAGGGAAAGTTTATTTGAATTTTGGTCACTAGGAGTGCTTTCTGTCAACTCCTGTCCCACTTTAGCATGTGACCATGAGAAGAATTAAAGGAAATATTTAAATATATCTAGTGAAAATAAGGAAAAATATTTTTTCTTTAAAATTGTTCCTTGGGAACTAGAGATATAGCACAGAGGGAAAGGAGGTTACTTTGCATATGATCAACTGGATTTTATCCCTGCCACTCCTCCAAACCTTGCCAGGAGTGATTCCTGAGCTCAGAGCCAGGAGTAAACCCTGAATGTCACTGGATGTGGCCATCTGTCACTGTCACTGTCATCCCATTGCTCATCGATTTGTTCTAGTGGGCACCAGTCACATCTCTCATTGTGAGACTTATTGTTACTGTTTTTGGCACTTCCAATACGCCATGGGTAGCTTGCCAGGCTCTCCGAGAGGGGCGGAGGAATCAAACACGGGTAGGCCCTGTGAAAGGCGAAGGCCCTACCACTGTGCTATCTCTCCAGCCCAAAAGAAACATACATAGTATGTATATAGGTATGTACACAAATGTATGTGTATATATACCTTTCCATTCAAAATGATTTATTAAATATTTTTTCATATTAAGCAATCTAGAGGGAATGTATTGAGTTTGTTCAAAATTTAAATATTAAGACTTAATATTTAGTCACATGAAGGATGGGTACATTGTCTTTTAGTGAAACCTTTTAATTGATATGCTCACATAGCAAAAATATCCAACAAAGATTTTATTTCGAATCAAAAGGTATCACTTAGTTGAGTGACAAATCAATTCTCTCCCTGTCCTGGTATGTGAGAAGTTTTCTAGAGAAATTTGATCTGACAGCTTATTTCCAGTTGATTACTGTGAAGCTTCATCTCCTTTGAAGAATGATCCTTCTGGCAGCAAGGCTGTTTCTCTCACCCTTTATCTGGTTTGGCTCTGAAGAAAGGTTTATTGTCCCAGATTTTGCAAACATCAAACCGAGACATAGAACATTGAATAGCTTTCCTAATGCTGCTTATTCTGAAAGTGAAAAGCTTTGACTTCAATATAATTTTCGACCTTTAAGTATTATTGGTATGATTCTACTTTAATAATTAAAAGACTTGGATAGAATAATAATTATATGTAAGAGGCCAGAGAGATAATACAGCAGGTAGGCGGTTTGCCTCACACATCTTACCTGGGTTTGATCCCTGTCATCCCATATGATCCCCTGAGCACCTCTAGGAGTAATTCCTTAATGTAGAGCCAGGAATAACCCCTGAACATTGCCAGATATGCACCTTCTGTTAATTTAAATTAATTAATTAAGTTAAATTGATTAATTAAAATTTAGTTTTAAAAATTAATTTTTTTAATTTTATAAAAATTCCCTTGCCCTTCAACTCAGAGAAGGGATCAGCAAGTATAATGTGGTCGGAGGCCATGCGGGGGAAGGGTGATGCGGGCTGAATGTGGTCTAGAGACTGAACACAGTGGCCACTCAACACCTCTATTGCAAACCACAACACCTAATGAGGGAGAGAGAACAAAAGGGAATGCCCTGCCACAGTGGCAGGGTGGGGTGGGGGGAGACGGGATTGGGGAGGGTAGGAGGGATGTTGGGTGTACCGGTGGTAGAGAATGGGCACTGGTGAAGGGATGGGTTCCCAAACTTTGTATGGGGGAAATATGAGCACAAAAATGTATAAATCTGTAACTGTACCCTCATGGTGATTCACTAATTAAAAATAAATAAATTTTTTTAAAAAATTCCCTTGCCCTTGATGACAGCTGTTGATTTTGTGGGTTGATCACCACCATGCAATGTATCCCCCTACCAATTGTTTCTGGCTCTAGAGTCTCGCCTATACTCATAGTTAAGTCCACTCTGCTACTACTATGACCCAAAGCTACTTGTTTAGCTCCTGCACTGGCTCTGCTGGTGACATCCTTTGTACACAGCCATCAGACCATCGATGCAATCCACCTTTCCTTGTGGAAAGGACCAGCAATTCTCGTGGGGGTGGTGAGGGGACTGTGTCCCCTTTAGTCACCAAGAAATTCAAGTCATTCTTAGCAGAAGTTTCAAAAAGCATTTTGTATTTATGTTGTAGTTATTTTGGTTTCATATAGACCCTTTACTCCTTTTCTAGAATTCTCACAACTGATCCCTCTGTGCCCTCCCTAGTTTTTTGGTTCTTGTGTCACTCCCAGTGGTGTTCAGAGCCTACTTCTGACTCTGTGCTCAGGGATCATTTCTGGCAGGGCTCCATGTCTGCCACTGTATGTGGTGGTGGGAAGGATACCTGGGTCATCAGCAAGCAAGGAAAACTCCCTACCCACTCTACCTCTACTATGTTTCCAGCCCTGATTATGGGTTCCCTTTTCAACAGCTAAAGTTTTTTTTGCTCCCAAGTCACATTTTTCACTCTAGACAGACTATTATATGTTACTTCATTGATAAATTAATTTTATACTTTTAGTCAAACCCACAGCTCATATAGCACTGTAGTCCCGTTGTTCATTGATTTGCTTGAGCGGGCACCATTGTGTGACTTGTTATTGTTTTTGGCATATCGAATATGCCACGGGTAGCTTGCCAGGCTCTGCTGTGTGGGCAGGATACTCTCGGTAACTTGCCGGGCTCTCAGAGAGGGACGGAGGAATCGAACCAGGCTCGGCCGCGTGCAAGGCAAGCGCTCTACCCACTGTGCAATTGCTCCAGCCGCATATATGGCTCATATACAAGGCATGCAATCTGCTGCTGAGCCTTTCCCCAGGCCCCGTTTTTTCATTTCTGACATGGAATGCTCTTCTTGTGTATTTTTCAATTATTCAATCATTCAATCTGTTGCCATACTTTCCTCAAACATTTTGCAACTGTTTCAGAATCCCAGACGTTAAAGTTCAAGTCAGGATACTTCCTTCCCTCTCTTTCTCCTTTCCTCCCAGGCATGCTCAAACAGACAAAAGACATAAAGATTCCTACTCAAGGTCTTCAAATACTGGTATCTGAACTCTTGAAAAAACAAATTCTTGGCGGGTGGATTGATGGGTGGGGGGTAGGGGGAGATAGCTCAAAGGACTAGAGCACATGCTTTTCACATAAGAGGTCTGAGTTCAATCCCCAGCACCACAGGCCCCCAGCACCATTGGAAGCAAACTCCTGAGTCACTCCTGATCACAGTTGGGTATGGTCCCAAAGGAAATAGAAAAAAAAATCTCAGGATTCAAAAAGATAGCTTTGCATACTCTGGGACCAAAGGTAGAACCCCACTATCCAATGTCCCCATCAAATGACCTCCAGGGACAGTCCTGGGTACCCCCAAGCACAGTGGGGTTGCCCTGGTGAACTTTGGCACAACATCCCGAGAAGTACTGCGTTGTCAGACTGAGTCCTGACCTCTGTGACCAGTTGGCCAAGCATTACCCCTGGGCACCCACAGAATTGTTTGGGACCCCCTTGTCCAAAACATGCTTAGTAAAAAGTCACATTTATTTGATTACCCTTCTTCAAATACAATGTAAAATGTATCAGGTTGCCCAGAAATAATCAGAGAACTATTTCTACCTACTATTCTTGACTCATTATATTTTTCACTCAACTGGTAACTTTTTCATTCAAATCTAACTTTTAAACTTTTTCAGGTTTCAGGAAAATTTAATTCTGTTTTGCATGGAGAAAGACTGAAGTGTCAGCTACTGGTGATGGGAATATCTCATTTCTGACCACTCCCATGAAAACACAGATGTTCAGTCAATTATAAATTTATAACAGGAAGAAATTGCTAAATATTTTCCTTTTAGTGTCTTATTTTTTTAACCATGTGACACATGATTCATCCCTCCAAAGGGACATCCCCTTGGGGTATCTCCAAAGAGGACAGAAAAGTCTTGGTATCTTGCTCAAATCACAAGATCATTACTGCTATGTTCTTAAATCCTTCCTGCAAAGAGTTATGATATTTTTGTAAGAAAAGAAAATTCTTTGGGAGAATATAAAGAAGTCTTTTAGAGAGCTTCCTCTAGATTTGATTTCAAGAATAGTTAAAATCATGTGATTCAACATGTATTTAACTACATATTTAAACAGATACTGGATTAACCAATGGAATTAATAAAGTAATAAGATACCAGCCTTTCTCTAAAGTTCAGTGGGGGAGAGACATTGCTATAAGCAGGTCCTTGGAACAAAATGTATTTACTACTGTGTAAAACAGAGGGGAAAAAAGGTTAATTCTGCTGGGTGTGTGAAGGTTTTACAGAGAAGGTGATATTTGAGTTGGATCTTGAAAAACACATGACTTTACTGAATAAAAGTTGAAAGTGTGTCAGTGGGATTAAAAGATGCTTCTTATATAGGGTCATAGTATCCTGGAAAGGACTTCAAGGGTTCGCATAGGATAGGGAGATAGCTCAGTAGTAAAGTGCCTGTGTGTATGCATGATATCTGGGTTCAATGCCCTCATTGCAAAAAGAAAAAAAGAAGTAAATTTAAAAAAAAAGAAAATTAAGACAACAGTTCTGCATAACCTGAGCTATAACCTGAGTTTCTGTTTTTTAGTTAAATATTTTTTAGTTTATGTCAAATTATTTAAAGTGATTCAAGAACTTTTTTCAGTGTTAAGATACTGACACATTTAGACACTTCTTTTTTAGTGGAAAGAGATACACTGTAGAGCAGAATGCAAAATCTCCAGGAGCTCTTTATATAAAACAAATATCTTAGCTGCAGGTCTGTTTCAAGCTAGACCACTTCATACCATTATATTATTACAAACTCCAGTCCCCACTCTTTAGCTTCTAGAGGTGTCAGTTGAGAAGCGCTACACTAAAATTAGCTGGTAAGAGATATAGGAAATGAGGTTAGAAAAAAAATTCATGCTCTAGAACAGATGACTGGTTGAAGAAACTTCAGTACATCTATACAATGGAATACTATGCAGCTGTTAGAAAAAATGAGGTCATGAACTTTGCATATAAGTGGATCAACATGGAAAGTATCATGTTAAGTGAAATGAGTCAGAAAGAGAGAGACAGACATAGAAAGATTGCACTCATATGTGGAATATAAAATAACAGAGTAGGAGACTAACACCCAAGAATAGTAGAAATAAGTACCAGGAGGTTGACTCCATGACTTGCAAGCTTGCCTCACATTCTGGGGAGAGGGCAACTCAGATAGAGAAGGGAACACCAAGTAAAATGTAGTTTGAGGCCACGCGGGGGAAGGGTGATGCGGGCTGAATGTAGACTAGAGACTGAACACAATGGCCATTTAACACCTTTATTGCAAACCACAACACCTAATAAGGGAGAGAGAACAAAAGGGAATACCCTGCCACAGTGGCAGGGTGGGGTGGGGGGAGATGGTTTTGGTGGGAGTGGGAGGGATGCTGGGTTTATTTGTGGTGGAGAATGGGCACTGGTGAAGGGATGGGTTCTCAAACTTTGTATGAGGGAAATATGAGCACGAAAATGTATAAATCTGTAACTGTACCTTCACTGTGACTCACTAATAAATAAATTTTTTAAAAAAGAAAAAAATTCATTATCTTCCAGCTATTTTTCAGGAATCTTCCAGAATCCTGTTTATGTGGAGTTTAATGTCAGATTGAGCCTACTCATGCAGTTTTGCTAGGACTAACCCTGTGAGAACACTATGCAACCTGATAATTATGAGACAGAATAGAGACAGAGACAGAATAGCTAAGAGATGGATAATTTGAAAGATATATAGAAAAAAATAATAACTGAACTTAATGATAATGTTGAATTTGGACATGAGAGGTGGAGTCAGACTCTCAGATTTCAAGCTTGGCAAAAGGGTGGATAGTGATATTCTTACCCAAGGTGAAAAACAAAGAAGGAAAAAAAAATTTAAAGGCTATCTGAAAGATTGACTTTTTTTAGGGGGGTGATCCATAACCTGCGGTGCCCAGGGGACCATGTGGTACTCAGACTTAGCCCAGCGTGGTCACATTGAAGGCAAGCACCTTAATCCCCGTACTGTATCTCTGCTCCCTAGCTGACTTGACTCTGCTAAATTGTGATGCCTCTGGTGTAGTAATTAATTCACTCATTGAACATTACTCTAGACATAAATTCAGAAGTGTCCATTAGGTAATGTCAAACCAAATTTAAGAAATGTGTAAGGCAGGAAGAACAAAATGAAGTCATGACAAATCTAGAGGGATCATTGAAGCAAAACGGGATAGATCAGATGTCAGAGAAAAAATGCTGAACAGTGAGAAAAGACTCAGGACTAAGCCTAGGAGAAAGCAAATCTGTGTCAGGGAGGGTAGAAATCTGAGAAAAGGTTGTCACGGTGGTAAATCTGCCTGGTTTTTTTTTTAAGATTTATTAAAATTTATTTGTATTTTACTAACATAAATTCATCAGAAAATTGAAAGAACCTACAAAATCTTTCAAGTCAAGTCTTATTTTATTTCAGATAAGTAAGTCTCAGATGTGATATAATTTATAAATCTTAATTAGATATTTTAATTTACGTTTGGGTGTAAAAAGTTTAGACCAATGACAGCAGTTGATTACATTACTTTATTAAATTCTATTACCTTACAAATTAGGCAATTATGATTCTTTTTTAAGTGAGAGGGAAATTGTTTAGAGAGATGAACTTCAGAGTGTGAATCGCATGTGTCCCACCGTAACAGGTAAAATTAGCCTTGGAGTTACTCTGGGGTTCGATCTTCTTCCCCTGAGACTTTACTCCGACTTGATCCTAAACCTTAATATGAAAATTATTTTGGCAAAAGGGTAAAGTCACACTTAATAGTCCAGGACACCCAGGACACCCAATTGGAACGACTTTCTCTTCCAGGGACCGGGGTCTGGAGCTGGTTGCAGAGCACCGGGCTGACCAGGGCCACTGAGCTAAGGGATTTAAGCCGGGAATCTAGAGAGCATCTTTCACTCGCAGCAGCTGGAGATCACGATCTAGAAGGATTTTCCACTCGGCACGGTTGAACTTAGCGCGGTGCACTCAAAGAGTCTGTCTGAACTGTCCTCAGGCCGGACCTTGGTCTAGAAAAAATTTAAATTGCACAACTTGTTCCTAGTTAGTAGAAAACGAAGGAACGAAGGACTTCGCCTGGGTTCCAGTTATGTGACGTCAGTATCCTATCACCCAATCACCACATTTTTATAACTTCGACCACGAGGACATGGATACTATTGGTGAAGGTGATTGTCAATCTCGCAGCGGCGTTGCCTCTCTTAGCAACAAGTGCGTCTTAGCAACAGCCTGCAGGGATCTGCGGTTTGAACTCTCCAGACTTGTATTTTTCCAAGGAGGTTCAAACTTTTTACAGCCCCCGAAGGAGTTTTTCTCAAGGGTACGTCAAAGAAGCTTTTCCCCTCTTCAGTTGAACAGTATCAGGTAAGGGAATCTCTGAATGGGAAAGAAGACGTGGAAAACAATTGGAACTGTATTTTTCTCTTTAGCGGGCGTTTGGAATACTCGCAGTGAAAAACTACAAAAGAGTGCACAACTTTCCCTGTTTTCAAAGTCTTCCTGCCTAGTCAGGAAGACAAAAATAGCAACGAGAGCAGTTAATGACACTATTAACTTAGAGAGCAGATCCTCGTTTTGTTCACAGGTTTTATATCTCCGTTGCCTGTCATACTTCTGTATGATCAGAGATCAAAAAATAATGCATGAAGGATCTTTTTATTTGCTGTGCTATAAAGAAACATAGATTGTGTTATTATTTTTAAACTATTTTGATAATTTTAAATATAATTCATCTCCCCTGTGGTTTTTAAAGACGTTTTAGCTGCATCATGTCAATTATAAGTTGTGTTACTTCCCTATCATCTTTAGTAGTTGCATTCTTGAGTACTAGAAGCAACATTTGTCATGGACAATTGTTGAAAGCTAAGTTTGGAAGCAAATCATGGGCTTTTGATAGTGATGGTCCAGGTTTTGGGCAGTTACATGGAGGATTTGCCAAGACTCATTCCTTTTTAACACTTTCTAATGCCTTTTGCTATAAATATTAAAGGCGGAATATGTTTCTGTTGGTGCATAGATAGATACAAAATTAATTTATAAACATAAGTGGTTTTAACAAAAATTTCTTTATGGAATTTTTAGATTAAGAATTGGCTTTCCTTTGTAACTTTCCACATGGTGAATCAATAAAAGAATTTAAAAAAAAGAATTGGCGTTCACAAATTCTGTTTAGAAATTCATAAAACTAATTGTAACAAAAGACACACCAGGATAAGAATAATCTTTTTTTAAAATAAGTTATATCTTCTGTTGCTATTTTGTTTTTGGTTTGGGGCCACACTTGCTTGTGCTCAGAGGTTAATTTTGGCTATGGGGTTAATCCTGGTCTGTGCTCACGGATCACTTCTGGCAGAGCTCAGGGACTATTTGTGATGCTGAGGATGGAAGCAGGGATAGCCATATGCAAGGCATGTGCAAGATAGAGCCAACCAACCTACCAAGGGGCTATTCCTGGCTCTTTGCTCAGAAGTGGCCCCTGATGGTTCTCAGAGATTATATGCAGTTCTGGAATCTAACTGGGGATTGATCACATACAAGGTAAGAACCTTAACCACTGTGATATCTCTTAAGAGCCTTAACCCCCATTCTATCTCTTGGGTTCCTCTTCTTTTACTAGAAATAGCTATTACTATTAATAACTCTTAATACTATTAATAAAAAATTAATTTGTGAAGTCCCTTTTGTACTTTTACACTTCAGTCCATAAACTAAAACCAAGCAAACTTCTAAACTAAAGAACTCTGAGGTAATAAATGCATCTTGTTATGAGTTTATAGAGATTTATTAATAGCAATTAAAAACTAATACAACATGATTATAGGTTATTACACAGTCCATTAGGCAAAACTCTTTGCCTCAAACTGGAAATCATAAACTACGAATTGTCAGAAGGAAGAAGCAAAGCAGAAGTACAGTAAGTAGGACATTTTCCTTGAACATGATTGACAACAGTTCAATCCCCGGGACCATATATGATCCCCTGAGCCCCACCAGGAGTATCCTGAGTATAAAGCTAGGAGTAACCCCTGAGAATTGCCAGCTATGTGCCCCAAACAAAATATATATTTGTATATATGTATGTATGTACATACATGATGTATATATGTGTATACATTTATGTGTGCACATATATATAGAGAGAGAGCCTATTCACTTTTCTCACACATGTCTCTAGTCTAAGCTGCCATAATTTATTAATACTATGTTCATAATAAAGTTAAATATTTAATGTTTCATGTGTGATGATGGGGACATATCCAGGGATGCTCAAGGGTTATTCCTGGTTCTTTGCTAATGAGTGGGCCCTGATGGTTCTCAGGAATTACATGCAGTTCCGGGGATCTAACTGGGAGGTTGGTCATATCCAAGGTAAGAATCTTAACCCCTGTGCTATCCCTTCCTTCCCTATTAAATGCTTATTAATTGGATTCACTGAGTTAGTCCTTCCTTACTGAAAATCAGATCTTGAAAAGTAACCTAGATCAAGACCAACCCCTTCATTCAAATTGAAGTCCACAGATTTATACACAACCTACCATTTTATAGCTTAATATATAACTGTCCTCAACTATCAACTCCCTTCCCTGTAAGAGGAGCATACATTCTCACTCATGTCCACACAGGCAAGTGTTCCTATGCAGTTATCAGGATTAGATGTGTGGTTTGCTTGGGCAGTGGAAGAAGAAGTACACAAATTCCAGGAAAATTAAGGAAGTATTACACAGTTCTGCTATCTCTTTCACTTTTTCTCCTGCCTGAAATTTATTGAGCAGGACCTCTTCCTTTAGCCCAAGTCCTGGAATAACACCAGAAGCAACGATTCACCCACTGTCACCTACAGGTGAGAGATCATTTCCCCCTTGACCTCTGGGTTCTTAGAGTTGGTTGGGAAATGTAATTAACACCATACATATTAGTCGGAGAAAATAGAATTTAATTACACATATGTAGAGAATTCACTTGGAAATGGATTCTAATGTTGGGAGGCAAAATAAGTGTTTATATCCCGAGCCAAGGAATATAAAGGAACCTGGGTTTCAAGGGATGAAAAGGGAGACCTTATATGATGTAGACCAGATGTTTATAATAAGATGTTTGCCCTGCCATATTGATAGATTTCTTCAATAGAAAAGATATTTCTAGTAAAAAAACAAACAAACCTAATTCTAGGTAATGTCCCAAATTCACTGGGCAATACACTATATTGATTCTTCTATGGAGCTAAAGTGGTAGTAAAAGTTTATCAAAAGCCTGCCGGGCCTTGAATGATCTCAGTATGAAATAATTCACATGTCAAAGTAATACATCTTGAGAAAACCTGCTCTGAACTTTTTCAGGAGGTCTTCCCAATCACTATACGGAACAGAAGAAATGAATGTTTTTGTTTTATGTTACTGTGATTGGGGACTATTCATTACTGCAGAAAAACTAATATAGATTCCATTATCTAAATCTAGGAGATGACTAACTTCATCTCCTAGATTTCTCCTTACAAATTCTACAGTCAAAGTGACCTTGCTGTTTTCTTAGATGTGTTAATCATATTCCATAGCCCCAGAACTTTTACACTTACTGTTCCCTCTGGTTGAAAGTCTCTCTTCTCACTCTACATTTCTTCCTTTCTCTTACTTATGTCTTTGCTCAGTGCCACATTAGTGGGAAATCATCCTTGTCACTTGAAAAAAATAAACACCAAAATCTAAGGGGGAAAATTTACATATAAAAAGTCATACGTGCACTTTAGCCAAGACAGTAATCAAGGAGGCATAAATTAAAACTTGTGATACTTTAACTCAGGCTATGAAATAATATTAGACTTGTGTTGGTTTATTAAAATGGTACAAACCAGTCTGAGATGACTGATTTGATGATGGTGATTTGACTTTTATCTATTATATATTCACAAATACCTTAGGCACTATGTTTTATCATTACCCTCATTAACAAATGAATAAAGATTTACAAGGTCATTAATTTCCTCAGGATCATTTGGTAAAAAGGTATAGCTGGTTTTTTTTGGTTTTGTTTTCAATTTTTTTTTCTCTTTGGGTCACACCCGACAATGCACAGGGGTTACTCCTGGCTTTGCACTCAGGAATTACTCCTGGCGGTGCTCAGGGGACCATATGGGATGCTGGGATTTGAACCCGGGTTGGCCGCATGCAAGGCAAATGCCCTACCCGCTATGCTATTGCTCCAGCCCCGGTATAGCCTGTTTTTTTTTAATTTATTTTTTTTAATCTTTTATTGAATCACCATGTGGAAAGTTACAAAGCTTTCCGGTTTAAGTCTCAGTTATATAATGCTCAAACACCATCCCTTCACCAGTGCACATATTCCACCACCAAGAATCACAGTATACCTCCCCCTTCCCCCCACCTCCCCAGCCCCCCACCCTGCATGTGTAACTGGTAAATTTCACTTTACTTTGATTACATTCAATATTTCAACAAAAAATTCACTATTATCGATTTGGAGTTTCTCCCCCCTAAAGTCGATCTGCTGAAAAGAAAGCATTTGGTAATTTGTTTTCCATTGCTGAGAATGAAGAGATATGAGGTCAGGAGGCCGCACTAGCAGCAGCACAGTTTTGGATTTCTGTATTTTAGTATTTTAGTAACTAAGTCCAGAGAAATATTTGCCAGAAATCGCAACATTGTAAGCTTGTACCTCTCAGCTACTTTATATTTCACATATGAGTGCGATCTTTCTGTATCTGTCTCTCTCTTTCTGACTCATTTCACTCAGCATGATACTTTCCATGTTGATCCACTTATACGCAAATTTCATGACTTCATGTTTTCTGACAGCTACATAGTATTCCATTGTGTAGATATACCAGAGTTTCTTTTTCTTTTCTTTTCTTTTATTTTTTTAAGAAATATTTTATTGAACCACCGTGAAAAAAAGAAAAAAAAATACAAAGCTTTCAGGTTTAAGTCACAGTCAAATACTGATTAATCCACCATCCCTTCACCAGTGCACCCGTTCCACCACCAAGAACCCCAATACACCCACCTCCTCCCCACCCCCCATGTAAGTAGCTAATGATATTCCCATTATTCTCTATATATATTGAGTACATTCCATATTTCCATACAGAACTCACTATTATTGATTGGAAATTTTCCCCAACAATCAGGCCTGCTGAATAGGCATCATCTAATAATTTCTCTTCATTGCTGAGAGTGAAGATTTTGAGTTTTGGGTTTCTAATATTTTAGCTCAGTTCACAGTCAAAATGGATGGCTGCAAGCATCCGCTCTGGTGCCAAAATGGGTTAGGAGACCTCAGGATCACAGTCAATAGGCGCGGAGGGTCTGTTTCTCGTGCCGCGGCTCCCGGTTCATCTCTGGGCGGAAACTATACCAGAGTTTCTTTAGCCAATCATCTGTTTTCGGGCACTCTGTTTTTTTCCATATTGTGAATATAGCCTGTTTTTAAGCCCAACTGATTAGACTTCTGAAATCATGCTCCTAACCTTGCAGCCTTTTCCTTCACAGCCAATAAACTCGGATGTCTTGTCCTCTAAAAAAAAAAAAAATGGAAAATAGTACTGAGATGATAAGACTTTGATATATTTGGCAGCGAACTTGGTCAGTTTATATCCTGTCAAGACTGAAGAGCAATTTCTTTTAAAAAAATGTTTAGAGGTATTTTCTGACAATTCAGATGAGAACCTATTGGTTACATATACAGGCATAGAGTTGTGGGGGGCAGGGAGTCCGACAGGGTCCTCTGTTGTGCTTAGTGTTGACAGGTCAATTGTACACCAACCAGAATTCACTAATGATAGTCCTTCTGTCTGCAGATTAAATTAGAACCATGGCTCCTAAAGCTCAAAAGCCCAAGCTTGCAACAAAAAAAAAGGCCAAATCAGGCAAAACTAAAAGACCATTATCTGGTAGGTTTTTACATGAAATAAATTTGTTTGTTTTGTTGGTTGGGGGCCACACTTGAAGATGCTCAGGGGTTACACCTGGCTCTGCACTCAGGAATTACTCCTGGTGGTGCTCAGGGGACCATATAGGATGCTGGGGATCAATCCTGGGTTGGCGGCATGCAAGGGAAGCACTGTACTGTCTCTCCAGACCTTGAAATGAATTTTTATAGAGCTAGAGTTTGTGCAATATCAGCAGTCCAGATGATCATGATTTATGTTTCTTGTGTGTATTTTTTACAGACAGAAATTCAAGATAAGGATATTCACTTTTTTAAAAAAAATTTCATTGCGATAATAACTAACTGACATAGCAAGATAACTGAGAAAGTCATCACTGTCATCTCGTTGCTCATTGATTTGTTCTAGCGGGCACCAGTAACGTCTCTCATTGAGAGACTTATTGTTACTGTTTTTGGCATATCCAATATGCACGGGTAGCTTGCCAGGCTCTGCCGCTCGGGCTCGATACTCTCGGTAGCTGGCCGGGCTCTCCAAGAGGGGCAGAGGAATCGAACTTGGGTCGGCCGCGTGGAAGGCGAACGCCCAACAGTTGTGCTATCGCTCCAGCCCAACTGAGAAAGTATATTGCATAAAAGATAATTAGTTTCTTCAGTTTTATTATTCTAGAATGGCTTGACTTCATATATTTACATTTGTGTTTTATACTTAAAGTTTTATTGAAAGTTATTAAGAAAATAACTTACATGATTCAAAAATATAAATTTGACATAACTTTATTCTATCCTAGTTAGAGAAGATGAAGAACCTGAAAATCTGGCAGTTGCAGGTGAGTGAAAAGAAAATTCAGAATTTATGTCCCCATATTAAAATACTTTATGCAGTGAGCAACTGGGAAAACAATGCATTGTAATGATTGATCAAAATGTATCTAGGTTAAAATTACACTATATAATTTAGAGTATGAAATTAAAAATTCAAAAAAAGAATTTTTTAAAAAATTTAGAAGTTTATCCTTGCTGCCAGGAAGAAAGCCCAAGTACTAGGGCATATGCCCAGGAACTGTTATTAACTTTTCTAAGAATAGTATCCTTCAAATTCTAATTCACTGGTAACATTTGTTTGCACTTCATGTCTAAGTAGAACTTAGACAACCAAAACTATTTTTGTTAGCACTTTTAAATGAAAAATAATCTTCTACCAACAGGACTTTCTTGCTGTGTTGAAACTTTCCTTTTAGAGTTAAGTTAGAGCATTTGTTTCATGCTTAGAAATAGAAAAGCTGGGCAGGAAGGAGATCTAAAAGCTGAGTAAGGTTTTGTAAAGATTTTGGGCTTTTGATCACATAGGATGGGTGCTATTGATGGTAATTAGAGAATAGTTGTATACCAGAGTTGGCTTATGTTTTGGATTTTGTGGGAGTTTTGTTTGTTTTGTTTAAAGGGGTGGACACACCTTGATGTGCTCAGGGCTTATTCCTAGCTCAGTGCTCAGGGATCACTCCTGGCAGGCTTGGGGGACCATATGAGGACATTGAACCTGAGTTACTGTGTGCAAGGCAAGCATCCTACCGTTTGTACACTCCTCCAGCACTAAGAATTGACTATGTTTTAGAGTAGGGCTTCTTACACTTGTTCCACACTTTCTCTCTCTCTTTCTTTCTTTCTTTCTTTCTTTCTTTCTTTCTTTCTTTCTTTCTTTCTTTCTTTCTTTCTTTCTTTCTTTCTTTCTTTCTTTCTTTCTTTCTTTCTTTCTTCCTTCCTTCCTTCCTTCCTTCCTTCCTTCCTTTCTCTCTCTTTCTTTCTTTCTTTCTTTCTTTCTTTCTTTCTTTCTTTCTTTCTTTCTTTCTTTCTTTCTTTCTTTCTTTCTTTCTTTCTTTCTTTCTTTCTTTCTTTCTTTCTTTCTTTCTTTCTTTCTTTCTTTCTTTCTTTCTTTCTCCTCTCTTATTGAAAGAGAGAATTGAATTGAATCACTGTGAGACACAGTTACAAAGCTTTCATGTTTGAGTTTCAGTCATACAATGATAAAATACCTATCCCTCCACCAGTGCATATTTTCCACCACAAATGACCAATGTCTCCAGTATCCCCCCAACCCCACCCTCCCCCTGCCTCTATGGCAGACAATTTCCTCCATACTCTCTCTCTACTTTGGGGCATATGCTTTTCAATACAGATACTGAGAGCTACGTTTGGTTCTTTATCTACTTTTAGAACACATCTCCCATCCCAAACGATCCCTCCAACCATTTTTTTTCACTTTTTGGGTCACACCCGGAGATGCACAGGGGTCACTCCTGGCTCTGCACTCAGGAATAACCCCTGGTGGTGCTCAGGGGAGCATACGGGATGCTGGGAATCGAACCCGGGTCGGCCACGTGCAAGGCAAATGCCTTAACCTCTGTGCTATCACTCCAGCGCCTCCAACCATCATTGACTTAGGAATCCCTTCTCAACTCTAGCTGATTCTCCCCCAGCTTATGAGACAGGCTACCAACCATGGAACAATATTCTTGGCCCTTGTTTCTACTGTCCTTGGGTGTCAGTCTCATATTATGTTATTCTATTTTCCACAAATGGGTGCAGTTATTCTATGTCTGTCCCTCTCTTTCTGACTAATTTCACTTAGCATGATACTCTCCATGAGCATCCACTTATAAGCAAATTTCATGACCTCGTCTTACCTAACAGCTGCATAGTATTCCATTGTGTAGATGTATCAAAATTTCTTTAACCAGTCATCTGTTGTCAGGCACTAAGGATGTTTCCAGCTTCTGGCTACTGTGTTGTTCCACACTTTCACCTGTCCTTCTTAAATTTGATCCTGAGCAAATAAGTTAGGCATATAAACCAAACATTTACTGATAATAAATTTAAAAAGTATGTTTTAAACAATTCTGTGTTTCAAGTTTAATTTGGCAAAAATTAAAACTCCTAAGGCCAACTCCCGCCTGCCAACCTTGAACACTTTGCATAAACTTAGTGGGTCTTGGGGTCCTTAGTTAAAAACTGGAGACAATAATAGTAATGATCTCAGGGTGTTGTTGTGAAGAGTAAGTGAAAATCCACCTAAGATACTTGTGTGCAGTGCAGTAAGTTGAGTCCATCATTCCACCATTGGCAGTCACTGTCACTGACAGGTGTTCCTCACAATCCCTGCTAGTGGCTCCCCAGAACCCTCCTCAATGACTCACGACAGGCACTCCTGGCCTCTAAGTTTCAGGATGCTCCAGCATCATTCTTATCCACTCTGCTGCAGGAACACTTGAGCCTACAGCCCTTCTCAAGGCCAGTCAACTACCTCATTGTTGTTTTCAGGGTGTTGATAACAGAAATTCTTCTGCTGAGTTTAACCTGAGGTGCTGTGGGTTCACAGGAAGTGTCAAACCTTGCTCAGTTTAAGTTGGTTGTTTTTCAGAGCAGGTATGACTAGACTGTAGGAATCTTCTAAAAGGTCTTTTGCTTGCAGTTTTTCCTGGTTTCCAGTCCTAACTAGAAATGGTCCACTAGTTTTACTAACTTCTTTCTAGAAAGAGGAATCTTAGCACTGCACTGTTGCACTGTTGTCCTGTTGTTCATCGATTTGCTCAAGTGGGCACCAGTAATGTCTCCATTGTGAGACTTGTTGTTACTGTTTTTGGTACACCAAATATGCCACGAGCAGCTTGCCAGGCTCTGCTGTGCGGGTGGGATACTCTCGGTAGCTTGCCAGGCTCTCCTAGAGGGATGGAGGAATCGAACCTGGGTAGGCCTTGTGCAAGGCAAACACCCTATACTATATTTTAGTTACCTTGAAATCAAATGATTGTGGAAGGATCATTTTATAAAACATATCCAGCCTGAAGGGACTTTGTGGGAGCAGGTTATAGAGAACACAATTATTATCACTTTTTAATTTCTTAAATGATAGAAATTTCCAGGCCTTTCTGCTGTCATAAATTAGGAAAACAGTCCTTCCTCTGGCACATTGAACTATGGGAGTCTCATAGCACCATCTAGTGGTTTTCAAAGGCGAAAAATGAATAACTGTGCCGTGGAACTATGCAAATAACAGTGCACACAGGATCCTCATCTTGCATTTTGGAAGGATTCTTTTTATGTGAATCAAGTCAACAGTTGTCCGTTGAGCATCGCACATGTGCTAGGTTTTAGGATTAGGATTTTTCAGAAGATGCAATATATGTATTTTTGTCTCCCATTCAGGAAAATTCACATCTATTCTGCATGTTTGTTTATGATAGCCACTGATTGCAATTAGAAATATTTCCCCACATATAATGACTGTCACACACATAATCAACAACCTCTCACAAACTGTCCTAATAATTGTACCAGAAGGCCAGTTGGGATAAATATTTCTATTAAATGAATCCGTTCAGAATCCCAGCTTGACAACACACACAGTCCTGCCCTTACTGATGGCTCCTTGGCGCAGGGGACAGGAGGATGGCAGACACGCAGGTGTGCAGGGAGTGGAGAAAAAGAGGGGGCTTATAGGACTCAGGGAGCCTGGAGAGCGGAGCGTGGGCCGCTGGTACCAGGCAGAACTGAAACTGGAGTGATGGAGCCTGAGTGTGAAAAGAAAGATAAGAAAATGAGAAGAGGGCTTGGAAAAAGAATGACAGGAACCAGAAATTGTCTCCCCGCTGCCCCAGGGCTTGACGCTGCCAAGGATTGGTATGACTGGGGAGAAAGGGACAGGAGGAAAAAGAACCTTGCCTCACTTTCCTTGCAAAGCCATACTAGGACAAAGGACCCAGAACAAGGAAAAGAGATCCCCCTAATTCACTGTCTCTCTACTCTCAATGGCTGAAAATGGTTTGATGGAGAGAGTCTCAAGAACTTTGAGCTGTGGGAACCAAGTATATCAAAAACAAACACCACTATTTTAAAATGTGACTTAAACTGTAATCATTAAACTTTTTTTAAAAAAAGGGATGGATGGAGAGCTAGGTGACAGATTGACTACAAAGAAAAAGAGCCTGATGGAGAAGCGGTATCCTATCAATAGGCTAGAGAAAAAGAATAGAGAAGTAGGCAACGTAGAAGGGAAGGTAGTTAGTGAAGTCTTGGAAAGAAATGAGGAGGAAATGTAATGTTTCCCACAGTATGACTAAGTGATGATATAATTGCATTAATTTAAAATATTATAAAACTTATATAGTAGCAGTGCACCTGTGTAAGCATCAAAGGCAAGACTGAAATGTCTTCTAAGATAGCCCTTACTGAGGGTGTGCTCACGGTCCTGGAGCCAGCCCCCCAGACTTCCCAGGCATTACTGGGTTTTGCCCAAGTAGTTCCTGCACTTCTGTCAGCAGCACCACACTGTGAGGCTCAAGCAGCTCAGGCCAGAATAGCCCACCCTAAGCAGTCCTGGGGAAGCCCCTATACTGTACAGTATATGTTACATATTTACATATAATGAATATCACAAACACTGAGTGATTCGGAGGAAACAGAGAAAAGTCCTAAGAGAAAGCCTTTTTCTTGAGATGCAGCATTATGAGTGATCATTATTTTCTTGCATTTAATCTTTCTGATTTTTCTTTTTCTCTCTTCCTCTTTATTTCATTCTCTTTATTTATCATTCTTTTTCTTTCTTTTTTCTGTCTTTATTTTCTCTTTTTTTCTTTCTTCTTTCTTTCCTTATTTTCTTCTTTCTTTCTCTTTCTCTCTCCCTCTTTCTTTCTTTCTCTCTCTTTTTCTCTCTCTCTTTCTTTCTTTCCTTCTTTCTTTCTTTCTTTCTTTCTTTCTTTCTTTCTTTCTTTCTTTCTTTCTTTCTTTCTTTCTTTCTTTCTTTCTTTCTTTCTTTCTTTCTTTCTTTCTTTCTTTCTTTCTTGCTTGCTTGCTTGCTTTCTTGCTTTCTTTCTTGCTTTCTTTCTTTCTTCTCATGCATGCAAGGCATGCACCCTACCGCTGAACCACAACCCCACCTTCAAACATTTACCAAAAATGGAGATACTTGATTTCAAAATAAGAACAGTTATTTTTATAAGTCTTTTAAAGGTATTACCAAGGCAATATTAAGGCAAACATTTCATGTTTCTTATTGTTGATAATTTAAGTGTCCAAATTTTACCCTGTCTTTCACAGATCACCCACATATTTATCCTCTAGTGTTAACTACCAAGACTCAAGAGATATTCGGCCTTCGAGTAGAGGAAGATGTCACAGATGAAAAACCTTATAAACTTATCAAAAAAGAAGCCATTTTTTCAGACTTCATAAACAGAGCTGCAGTATCTGATTTCTATCCATTAAAAAAAGTCATTCAGGTCAATACAGCATTGCTCTCTATAGTTCATTCCTACCTCTAGAGTTTTCTCACATATAATTAACAAATGTATTCAAATCTAGCATTCTGTCTAGGGAAATAACTCAATAGTTTACAGTGCATGCTTTACAAGCTAGAGGCTCAAATTTAATATGTGGTGTCACATGCTACTTTGAGCACTACTGAAAGCAATACCCAAGACTGAGGCAGGAATAACCCTTGAGCACTGCTAGGAGTACCCCCATCAAGCAAACAAATCTAGCATTCTTCATTACTTTTTGTAACTGTGAGTTTCATCATACCTCCTCTGGAATCTGCTTGGTGATTCTCTATGAGAACAAATTATCAGTGACTAATTTTACACCTAGAAACTCTGGCCAGTTTTATCTAGACTAGGAATCTACTTTTGTGTCATTACCCGCCACCCCCCCCCCATTCCTTTTCTTTTTGGGCCACACTCAACAGTGCTCAGGGATTACTCCTGGATCACTCTTGGGGGTTTGGGGGACCACATGGGGTACCAGGGATGGAACCCGGATTAGTCATGTATAAACTAAGTACCCTGCCTGCTGTTCTATCCTTCTGGCCCTTTTGTGTTCTTAGTCCTGCTTTAAAACATTTGATTAATAACTTTGGTCCTGATTTGGTTCCAAACATATTACAGAGCACATGACTGAATATTAAAAATGTTTTTCTCTGTTTTTCCTGTTAGAAATAATGAACTAATTTCCTATATACATTGTGTTTATGAGTTTTTAATTTTTTTTTTTTTTTTTTGCTTTTTGGGTCACACCTGGCGATGCACAGGGGTTACTCCTGGCTCTGCACTCAGGAATCACCCCTGGCGGTGCTCAGGGGACCATATGGGATGCTGGGATTCGAACTCGGATCGGCCGCGTGCAAGGCAAACACCCTACCCGCTGTGCTATCGCTCCAGCCCCGAGTTTTTAATTTTTTAAATAATAAAATATTTTTTATTTTGAAAGTATTACTGACAGATTATTACTTTGCTAATCATTTAAGATTGATTGACTAGTGGGATATCCATTTGGTATGTGTGTCTGAATGAATTAACCATAGAACATTGATTTTCTTTGGTTATATTTCTGTAGGAATATCCTGGAGATGAGATTCTTGTTGTTTATGACAAAGAATTTAAATATGGACTAAACTTTTATCTTATTGGAACAGAAGAAGGCAAGGAACTCTATTTAAATGTAAGCATGCCCTAAGCCCTTGCAGCTTGCTGATTGTCAGAAGGAAATGATACCTCTGAGAGAGAAGTATGTACATACATGCAGTTATTTTTGCTCAGTCATATTTTCGAGGGACCTCTATCGTGTTTTGGCACCTAAAATAGGTCATCAGTAAGTGGAGAATGAACCAAGTACTGCAGAGTAGAACACACGCTACATATTTGTCCTTTGTTCACCCTATAAAAGGAGAAAGCAAATTTGGGCAACCATTCTTGGCCATATTCCTGGTCTCCTCCCATCACTGTGATGTTAGGCTGGTTTCTGAACCTCTCGTCCTCAGGACACTTGCACCAATAGAGCCCATTTCCAGGGGACTGTTGAGAAGATTAAACCAATTAATACTGGTGGAGACTTTCTCATGCATTTAAATTATTTCACACTGTAACACTGTAGCACTGTCGTCCCATTGTTCATAGATTTACTGGAGCAGGCACCAGTGAGACTTGCTGTTACTGTTTTTGGCATATTGAATATGCCAAAAATATATGTGGCTTGCCAGGCTCTGCCGTGCGGATGGGATACTCTTGGTAGCTTGCCAGGCTCAATGAGAGGGGCGGAGGAATTGAACCTGGGTCAGCCGCATGCAAGGCAAATGCCCTACCTGCTGTGCTATCGCTCCGGCCCGCCAAAGAATTAAATAAACTAATTAAATAAAAGAAAACTAGCTTCATTTCATCAAAATTTAACACATCTTATTAATAAATCTATGCAATAAATACTTTTCTCTTCTCGTTAACTTTTTATTTTTGACTTTTACTCTTTCATTTTCTTTCTATCTCCTTGATAGATTTCTTTTTTCTTCAATGACCTTTCTTTTTTGCGTGGCTTCTTTCTCATAATTAAAAAAATACACCAAGGAAGAAGAAAAAATAAGAAAGTTAATCAATATAAAATTAACTTTTATTTGGTCCAGAGCAATAGTATAAAACATAAGGCTCTTGCATGCATGCACCCAATGTGGGTTGATCTCCAGCACCCCAGATGGTCCTCCGAGCCTGGCTGGAGTAATATCTAAATGTAGAGCCACGATGCCTGAGCATCACTCAGCATGGGTGTAACTAAAAAACAAAAGAACACAAAAAGTAATGTTTATTGCAAAATATGCATAAGTAGCTATAACCTACGTTTGTGTGTATATATATACATATATATATATCACTGTCACTGTCATTGTCATCCTGTTGTTCATCAATTTGCTCGAACATAACAGTAACATTTCTATTGTGAGACTTGTTTATAATGTTTTGGCATATAGACTACACCATGGGTAGCTATACATATATATTAATGCTGTTTATTTTACTTTAGTCCCTGGTGGCACTAGAAGAACAGAATGAAACTAAAAAATTTCCTGATGAAGCATTTATTTATTATCCGCCTGTCTCTAAACCGTGGGTTTCACTGGGCAGTGAAAAAGAAATTGAGGCAGAATCAGTTAAGGAATCTACAAAACAGGTTAGATGTAATTTCTTATATGTAATTTCTATTCATTCTCTTCCTCTCACTGTACATTACTTAGTCCTGAGAGATCCACAGGGTCGGCTGTTTTCTTTTTTTTTTTTCCTGTTAAATATTGTGGTTTACAAGTTTGTTCATAATACAATTAATACAGGCATTCAATGTTCCAACACCAATTCCACCATCAGAGTGACCCTCCCTCCACCATTGTCCCCATTTTACCCAACTACCCCCAAACCTGACCCCTTAGCACGCACACAATTTATTTTATATTGCTTGTTATAACTAAATGGCTAATGGAATTGTCAAAAATTATCAAAAATACCTCAGTCAAAGAAAATTTGTGAAAATTGTTATAGTTTACCACTAAACTGTAGTCCTTGTCTGAGGGTTTACCAAGTTGTTTCTTGCTACTTGAGCTTTCTGCATTAACATTTTTGTTTACTGAACTTATTGGCTTCTATGCTACTTTCCTGTCTAATTTGGTGTGCTCCTAATGGGATGTCAGTATTGTGGAAATTGGAGGTTTTTCTTTTACAGAATAATGTTTGCTATTTTAAGTGGATAGTACTGGTTGAATTATAACTCCCCCCTTTTTTTAAGGAAAAAAAGGGGGTATGTTAAGGCCTAACCCCAGAGTATTGCAGAATGTGACCCTATATAGGAAGTAGGGTCATTGCAGATAGAATCAGACAAAATGAGGCCATATGACCTGAGGGAGAATGGGACCCCTAATCTGATATGATGAAGATCCTAAAAAAAAAACAACCATTCTCAGAGACAGCGAGAATATCATGGGAAGGAGGAGGCAGAGAGCAGAGTGCTGTAGCTAAGTGCTGAAGGACGCAAAGGATCACATAGAGACAGGAACTCAGCCTTCCAAGACCCTGGTCTCACGCTTCTAGAATCCACAACAGTGACACAGTACATCCCTGTTGCTTTATTTACGTTTAGTTTTTGCTATGTGGTAGTGGAGATGCTCCTCAGGGACCCCAAGGTCACTCCTATTGACGTTTGGTCCAGCCAGAGATGTTTGGCCTGACGGCTTGTGCTCAGCCCGGCATGTTTTGTGGTCACCATAGCTTTACTTTCGTGGGGCCAGACCCAGGTGATGCCCGGCAAGAACTTGGAGCCTCGCTTCTGCAGGGCGTGTGCTTCCGTCCTTTGAACTACTTCCCCAGGCCAGTTTCTGCTTTTTTCAGCACCCCCCCCCCAGTCCTCAAAGTTTAATCACAGCAGCCCTAGGAAACAACACAGTGGTGGCCCCAATGCAGGCCCCAAAGGAGGATTTGTGACCAAATCATTGATTATGAAAGTGTCCCATAAGGCGATAGGAAAAGTAGCAGAACAGGGACACACATAGGGTCCCACAAGAGTACAACCTCAGGCAAGTGCCAGAGAGAAGGAGCTTCATCCTAAACGCTCAGGACAAAGTTTCCCAAAGCGATGCCGTGAGGCTGAGGAGGTGGTAGTAGTCTCAGGTGCATATTCTGTTTGCCTGATTACGAAGGTGGATTTCCAGAAGCGTTCTAAGTGATTTTTTTTTCATTTTTCTGCAAAGGGGACAATTGGGCAAAGGTGTCTGGGAACATCTACAGAATTCTGGAGTTTAAATCACACCTCAGAGTGATTTCAAATGAGCTTAGGAAATTAGATTCTGTGTGTCTCCCACTGGCCCCGTGGGTAAAATAGGAGTGGTCAGACACGTTCTGGTCTTTGTTCCATGGGGCAGAGTGGTTCTGGGAGTGCTGCCTTAGACTAAAAGCATCTTGCATGTAAGCACAGGATACGGTGGCTCTGGGAACAGAACACACACAGCACTAGAGGCTCAGTGGCCAGTATGCTAACAGCTGCGGGGCTGTGGGCAGAGCACTGCCACTTTCCTCCACACATCCACTTTGTTTCATCCGGTGGTGTAATCATATGAACCCTTATTGCTAACCTGTGTTACAGATTGCGTACATGATTTCTCGAAAACGTTATGATTTTGGTGCACCAGTTCAATTCAAAGACCATAATGCTTCCAGTGTAAAGGATGGCTACATCGAATGTACATCCTACCCAGATAAAAATTTTACCGTCAAGGTATTTGAGAAAGATCTTGGCATGCAAGTAGTTCCTAAAATCAGGGACACAAGTACTCAGACAAAATGGTAAGTCAGCTTGAGCAAGGATCATGATGATTTTGAGGAATTTTTATAAGAAGTAGAGACGGGTTGACAAAGATAACATTGACTTCCACAGAGTAATTCAATTTAGGAATATTTAGAGCACTCAACAATGACATTTAGAATAGCACTGTAGCACCGTCACACAACCATTTGGCCTGTGACAGCTTATATATGTCTTTGATCTAATTCCTCGACTTTCTTCAAATGTATTATTAGGACATATCCACAAAATGCCACTACCCAATATCATGCAAGAGAATTTTCAGAAGAAGAAAAAGAAGAACTCGGAAAATCAAAGCATTTGGCTGATTTCCTTGGCAATGTGGTCACAAGGTAAAAATTAGGCTAAAAAAATTATATTGTGGGCTTTAACTCAGACACCCATTTTGCTGGCCTCCAGGTCCTCCTTCTCAAAAACTATTTGGTAGAGTATAGGAAAATCAAGAAAGAAAGAAAAAAAAAAACAGAGAAAAGTCCTCATTTCATTTCTCTCTGGTGAATCCTCTGCCATGTCTGGCAGAGAGGGTAGCCTCGAGTACTGAACTCTCTTGGAAATTCATTTTCCATTCAGACAGAAACGGAAAGAATTTTGAAAATAATTCTAAACTTGAAACTAACTTTAATCCTCAAAGCATACCCTATTCTGTATAAGTAGTGTATAGACTACAAAAATGCTATATTAATTAATTCAAGCTACCATATGCATGGGCTGGAGTGATAGCACAGCGGTAAGGCGTTCACCTTTCACGAAGCCGACCCGTGTTGGATTCCTCCGCCCCTCTCGGAGAGCCCAGCAAGCTACCGATATTATCAAGCCCACACGGCAGAGCCTGGCAAGCTACCCGTGGCGTATACGATATGCCTAAAATAGTAACAGTAAGTCTCACAATGATAGATGTTACTGGTGCCTGCTCGAACAAATTGATGAGCAACGGGATGACAGTGACAGTGATGCTTAGAAAGCCATACGGTGCCAGGAATCAAGCTTCAGCCTGGCCCTCTGAACTATCTCCCCAGTCCCACTTAGAGTAACTTCCAAAATGAAACTGATCAAAGGACAATACCGAATATTCTCACTCACCTGTGATATACAGAATCACATGTCTAGGGAATAGTAGGTATCAAAAGTATCAAAAAAAATCACTGTGATTTTTTTTCTCCTAAGCCCCTTATCACCTGGAAATAATCAGCAGTTATCCATTTGTAGACAGGTCATTAGGGCCAGAGAGATAGTACTTAGACGAAGGTGCTTATTAGTAACTTCCCCAAGCACAGAGCACCTCCCCCCCAGGTATAGCTCCCAAATTTAAATAAAATCAAGTAAGTCATACCATTAAATACTGAAAACCAGTGTTCTAATTGCCTTTTCTGTTTTATTAAACAAAACAGCGTTGAAATAGCCCTGCAGCAAAATGAGATCATGAATACCTTCTATGATGACTGGAGATGTCTGGCAGAGGAAGAAGGCACCTTTGGGGACAAGACTGACACCCACCTGAAGGAGTACCAGTCCTTCACTGACCTGCACAACCTCATGGAGAAAATGATCACCTGCATCGCCTGGCATCCCGTTGTCTACGGTCTGACTAAGGCACTCCAAAAGGGAGGGCTAGGAGGATGTGTTCTGGGGTGGCATTTCAGTGGGCAGTTGCTTTCACATGGCAGACTGCAGAGAGCGCCCTTTCATTAAGGACTGCTGGATGCCAGGCTCAAGTCTTTCCAGCACCTTCTCCTGATCTTATGGTGTCCCGGGGGTCCTGCAGGACACACACAGGGCTGTGTCTAGTCTCCCAGGAAAGGATCAAGTTCACCAAGGGAATGATGGACTCAGTTCCCTACAGGAGGAATTCCATGGGGGGCAGTGGTGGGGGGGTGGGTGGGGGGAACTGAGGCCCCCTGGAATTCCTGGGAGTTAGAAACCAAGGCTGCCTTGTCTTCTGCATGCTGCCCTCTGCCCATTGCATAAGGCAAAAAGCAGCCCCCACCCCACCAGCCCTTGAATAAGAGGCTGACGAGGGGAGATGCAACTGTTTAAACAAAGGGGGGATTCCAACTCCTTATTCCTCCTTCCCTCCCATTTATTTATTGGGAAATAACTTTCATCACTGTCACTGTCATCACTATCATCACTGTCATCCTGTTGCTCATCAATTTGTTCAAGCGGGCACCAATAATGTCTCTATTGTGAGACTTCTTGTTACTGTTTCTGGCATATCGAAATGACTTTAAAAGAAAGAAATTTTTTAAGTTAAAAACTTTTTAAAAATTGGGGCTGGAGAGATAGCACAGCGGGTAGGGCGTTTGCCTTGCACGCGGCCAACCCGGGTTCAAATCCCAGCATCCCATATGGTCGCCTGAGCACGGCCAGGGGTAATTCCTGAGTGCAGAGCCAGGAGTAACCCCTGTGCATCGCCAGGTGTGACCCAAAAAAAAGCAAAAAAAAAAAAACTTTTAAAAAATTGATAAATTCTTCGTAAATCTTTGAAATCTAACATTTGTTTTGTACTTATAGTACATCTCAATTTGGGCATCACTTTACAAGAGCTAGAAAAGCCACGGTGGCTGCTGGCTACACATTAAATAAGTAAAACTTCAGGAAAACCCATTGTCTCCTCTAGAATATGTCTACTCAGATTTCCTCAAGATGAAACGAACAGCAATGCTATTGGAAAGCAGAATCTAGAAAGAAGTCTTTGTGTCTGCTGATTTTAAATTCTCATTGTGTGTCCATCAGGGCTAATAGCTGTGTCTCTGGCTGTGCGAATGACCTATGAGGAGAGAGTTCATGCGTCTGGTAAATTATTGCTGCAGCCCTCGCTAATCCTTTTCTGGAGTTTCTCTGACCCCATACATCCTCAGGTAATGGAGGAGCATCTTCCACCCATAATCTAAGATTTCCAAATACTGTTTTCACGTGACTCTTTAACAGATTGAATCCCAAATGACTTGGTGACCTTGAAATGTTAGAACCCTTCATAAAGCAAGATTTTCTTTAGACCAAAATGTGCTGTCAGGCAGTTTATGCACGATTAGGGTCTACACATAGTTTATTGAAATGGTTACTGACTAAATAAATGAGCTCTTTAAACAAGAAAACTGTAAGAGGATGGTTAAACTGATTTTAAAAGGCAATCCCTTGAGCCAGGAGATAGCATAGCAGTTAGGGAGCACGATAAACTTGATTCCCAATACCATGTGCCCCTCAAGCATTGCCAGGTGCAGATTCTGAGCACCAAGGGGGTGACAGGGCTACCTCCAGGACCACAAAGCTGAAGTACCACAGCATTCCCTGACCCCAGCATGAACTACCTTCCATGCTGGCAGAGAATCATTAGCAGGCCTCTCGAGCACTGACTAGGAAGCCCTCTCCCCCAAATTAAAAGTAAATAAACAGGAAACTCTGGTTTGGTGTTTTTTGTTGGAGGGACACACCCAACGATGCTCCAGGGGTTAATAATCAGGAATTATTCCTGGCAGAGCTCCGGGAACCATGTGGGATGCCTGAAATCAAAACAGGGTTGACCACATGCAAAGCCATTGATCCACATTAAACCATATGCAAGGCCCTATCCACTATGCAATTAATCCAGTTCCTGTCTTGTTTGGACTTTATTTAATCATAAATTGTGGCCATGTAAATGGATTTTAGCCTACCATTCAATTCCCGCAATTCCAAGGACCAGATCCTTTGGGTATTTGAGTTTATTCACCTTCTGTATTGTTTAGAAATTCTGAGTATTATCAGTGATAAGATAATTATCACATAATTACATTTCCTCTCATTCAGCAAATTAGTTTTGAGTGCTCACTAGGTGCCAAGCTAGGTAGATAGCAGGGAACAAAATGGGCTTATGCACTGCCCTCACAGAGCTGACCCCATGAACCTCTCAGTTCTGAATACATGGCCAGTATCCAGAAAAGGAGCAAAAGCAAGTTTCAATCTACAGGTAGGATTCTGAGAAATGAATCTGTAAGTGCTCAATGCTGACAATAGTACTTCAACATAGAAAAAGAAGTAAGTTTGTGTGTGTGCTAGTATATTTTCTAGTTATGATATTCGTACATTTTCTCACTGTCTTGCTTGTGGGGTGTACTGCAGCTGATGCTGGAGAGCCCAGAAGATATCTTCTGCTTTGATTTCTGTCCCAGTGACCCAAATATCATTGCTGGAGGCTGCATAAATGGGCAGGTACTGACGTATTTCCTATATATATATTTATTTAATTTTTACAAAAATGTATAAGGTAGTTCACAGTATTTGATTACATTTAATATTCAAACACCAATCCCACTACCATTACACCTTCCCACCACCAAATTTGGGATGTTTCTATCTCAAGCCCTGATCGCTGTCCCAAAGCACAACCGAAATAATATATTTTGAATGGTCTGCTATGAAGAACCGTTGAACATGCTTACCAAAACAAGTATTCATGTAGGAAACAGTGTGAAGGTGGTTCTGTTTTGGCAGGGGCCATTAAGACATTCTTTAGGATATCACTAACATGCTGTTAAAGGTTGAGTGATGTGAGCTTTCATATATATATGAAAATATGTATATATGCATATATATTTACCTTTATGGTTTGTTGCCTATTATCTGAACCCCATCAAATGTGGTGTGGTAGTTACAGAGAATGGGTAGGGAATGAGTGTCTTATGATGTGTCACGCGATCTAAGAATATGTTCACTCATGCATGAGGCTCAGCCTGAGCATGTGGGGAGCGGCCTTGAGCATGGAAGCAGTTGGGATCTGGAGGTTTGTGGCTCCCTGGGTCCTTAGGGGCGAGGAGGGCTCCTACCCACTCCCCTCTGGGGCGCCTCGAGTGAAACAGTCGGGTACGTGGTCCAGTGGCATGGCCATGGCAGGCTTCATGTTGTGCTCCCTAGATATATATTAATTAGGAAACATTCTGTGGTTAAATTTTTGTTGGTAGTTTGTTTGTGTTATTTATTTATTTAGGTTTTTGGGCCACACCCAGGATGCTCGGGGGTTACTCCTGGCTATGCACTCAGGAATTACTCCTAGTGGTGCTCCAGAGACCTTATGGGATGCTGGGGATTGAATCTGGATGGGCTGTGTATAGTATAGCATTTGCAGGGCAAATGCCCTGCCTGCTATACTATCTCTCCAGCCCTTGTTTGTGTTTTTTAATTTGAAGACTCAACTCAGCAGAAGGAAGGCATGCCCATTTTTATGCTGGTTACTGAAATAGAAAAGTGGGTTAGGCTTGTTATGGGGGTCTCAAGTTGTGCACAGGATAACCCAGTTTTAATAACTGGAACAAAACAAGGTCATATCTATTTGTGTGCTGGAATAGAGCCACACAGTGTATGAGATTCCATAGAAAATCAAAACCCAGTAGCATTAATATCTCTTGGTCATGGTCTGTTCTGAAATTTCTCTGGGGCATAGGAGTTAGGGGAGGACCCAGAATTTAAACAGAAGTCCACTGGAAAATGTCTATATACATCTTGAGATTTCTGTTCATATAATTTGACTCATTGTTTACTTTTCCTCTTAAGTTCTCTAATTTGTGTATTATTTAGATTTGATTCTAAAGTTGTTTGTTTCTTCAATATGTAAAGCAAAATTCTTATAGCTATTTAGCATCAATTTAAATTTATTGTGATCCACTGGGTTTGACTATTATAAGCATATATGGTTTTTTTCTCGGATGGTCAGAAAGCTCTCTTGTAATTGAAATGGGAAGGTTGGTAGCACTTATATTCATCTATCCAAAAACAAACAACCAGAAAAACAAGTGATCTTTCAGAGCCATGTTCAACAATAACTGGTGGCCATACTGATAACCTAGCTCTGCCAATCCTGAAATGCCTTTTTTGCTCAATGTGAAGGAGGACATGAGCTTTGAAAAAAGCAAATGATGAAATCAAATCATGTACAATTCTGTAAACCCTAATATTTTGTCAACTTTGTTATGTACATTTTATGACTTAAATTTTGAAATTACTTCAGTGTTGAACATTGTCCTTTATCCTGATTTTTCCAAAAATTCTACCCATGTATATGTGCAAACTTAGAGTTGGTGATCATGTTCCAGTAAGTTGAACCATTTTCTAGTCTATTTGAATGACTGAACACTTGACCTTTATTTTGAAGTAAACACTTTTCCTTCATATCCAAGGCAGCTCTCCATGATCATAGCATGTTCCCAAAAAAATCCACTCATAGTAGACAGAAATGCAGAATATCTAGCTTGGATTGTTATAACTAGTGACACGTATTATCATAATCACAAACATCAAAGTATAAATTGTATTAAATTTGGGGCTGGAGCAATAGCACAGCGGGTAGGGCATTTGCCTTGCACGAGGCCGACCCGGGTTCTATTCCCAACATCCCATATGGTCCCCTGAGCACCGCCAGGGGTAATTCCTGAGTGCAGAGCCAGGAGTAATCCCTGTGCATCTCCGGGTGTAAACCAAAAAAAAGCAAAAAAAATTTAAATTATATTAAATTTAAAACTTGCTGGTTTATTTAATATAATGTTAAATCTTATTATCCCCCAAGATGATTGGTGGACCCATGTACAAACAAACACCAATAGGCTTTTTGAAGATCCAACCATTATTTTCTGAAAATGTATTGTGATGACATTTATTTCTGTTTTAGATTGTCCTATGGGACATTACTCCACATGTAGAACACATAGAAAACATTAAGACGGGTGGTAATCGAGGTAAAAAGGCTGTTCTCAAGGTTAGTTTCATATTACTTTTATTTTCCTTAAAATTTTTTTTCACTAACCATTTTTATTGCTGTAATGGGATTTGCTGTACTGCTAATCATACATTTCATGCAGTGTCCCAGCACCCCACCCATCATCAGGGAACCTGCTTCCCTCCACCTTGTCCTAAGCGCCCCTCCACATCCATGTTCTGTAGACAAAATCTTCAGTTCTAGTGACTTTGACCATTTATAGTTCCCTTACTATATTTCTTTTTTTTAATCTCACATATGAGAGACACATTTTCTTTCCTTTTTTTCCCTTTCCTTTGGCAGAGGTGGTGACACCTACACAGAGATAAATAGATCTAATCTCCTGAAATTTCACAAGATTGTAGATCAATGATGTTGATAAAGTCAATTTTTTTCAAAAATATATTCCTTTTTCGGGGTGGGGGTGGTGAGAGGGATACTGGGATCATTGGTGGAAGTGAATGGGCACTGGTGGAGGGATGGGTAAACAATCACTGTATGAGTGAAATGCAAACACAAAAGTTCATAAGTTTGTAACTGTACATCACAGTGATTCTCTAATAAGAATTTAAAGGATATATATTTCTTTTTTCAGAAGTACATACATTTTAAAAATTGGTATCATGGATAATTCTGTGCTCATCTATTTTAAAATTTCCATGAAATGGGTGAATCTTACAACATACAATTATACAATTTAATTCTGTGCACACTAAGAAATGCTGTTCTCCCAAAACAGCATCTCATTAGGCCAAGGGGCCAACAATTATTGAGTTTAGAAATAAAATTGAAGACTCTAAGGAAGGGGGAAACTTACAGTCTTCCCCCTTCCTGGTCAGTGTTGCTGATATTGTGATGTGGGCGTTCACAGGCTTTTTTGCACACACTGCATGGTGCTCACTGGGGTCTCACTTTTTAGCTCTAGAACTTATGTATGTGCTCACTCCAGGTTCCACAGCTGGCCATGGTGCTCATAAAGTTTTAGTTGCAGTGCTCATGGGTGGTGACACACTTTAGTTCCCATGCTTGCACAGTCCTGACAGTGGTGTGCCAGAGCTTGTACCCTCTGTTTCTGTGTCAGGGGGTCCAGACCAAGTTTGGACCTTGTCTGGAGCATGTGGGTGGCATCACATACTGAAATTTCAGACTCATGTTTGCAAGTCAGGCACTTATGCCATTGAGCCAGTCCTGGTTCCATCCATAATCCATGGCTTAAAGGTATGATCCATAGAAAAATGAAGATATATTTTTCCCCTCTAACTGGATGTTGCTTTAAGTTGAAACACTGAGGAAAGTATGAGTCTATTCATCAGTTCCCTAAAGTTAGACATGATGATCTTTTTTTTTTTCAGCCTATGTTTCTCCTTGAACCAGAAAGTAATACAAAACCAACACATATCCGGAACTGTGCAGTCTCCTCAATAGAAAATGGGCATAGGAAACTGATTACAGATTTACACTGGCTGTCTGATGCTTTCGAGGTGAATTTTAATGGTTTCATACTTTTCTTCTGTTAGATTGTAAATTCGTGTAAAGCTTTATTCAAAGAGCATGTTTTAAGTCAACAGTCATTTTAATTATGGAATTACCAGGAATTCCTGGTGTATAAATGGGTATTTTCATGGCTACTAGTCAAATATCTGATTTGGAGATAAGGATGAGGTCATTGTTTCAACTTTGGAAGGTTTATAAACTACTAAAGTATGTAAATATGTGAACATTGATTTGATTTGATAATAGAGAAGATGAGGTTTGACAAGTAAAGAGTGTATTTTACTAACTTTTTTGGTAGAGTTAAAATGTATAATTTGAACTATTTGGTGTATACAATTTGAAGATCCATGACATCAATTAATATGTAACTTTGCTGAGAGTAATTCTGAGGAGTTTTGGTGTCACAGCTCGTGGTACTTAGGGATTACTCCTTTTTCTGTACTCAAGAATCACTCCTGATGGTGCTCATGGGACCATATGTGTGTGAACTCAAATTGCCTTGTGCAAGGCAAGCACCTAGCCCACAGTACTATCTCTGCAGCCTCACAAGAGAGTCTTGAATTGAATGCGCCAGGAGGCTGATTGTAAGATTTATTGCTGAGAGTAGGCTTTGCTATTAGACTTTGTGATTCTATCCAGCTCACAGTTTGGTGTTTGTGAATTCAGAAACCAGTATTAACTCTCCTAATGTCTCATTTGGGGGCATTTAGGATCAGTTATGTATGTGGAAGAATTAACAGGTGAAATTATCCAAGATTATCCTGAAAAATTAGCTATGAGTACCTCAAGGAAATAGATTATATAAAAACTATATAATCAAACAGATTATATGTATGATATACTATAAATTAATTACATATATAATATTAATTACATAGTATATATTAACTATGTTATATATATTATATAATCAAATAGGTTATACAAAGCAAGAATAGTTGGAAAAGTGATAATAAGCCAAAATAAATAGACCAGATATTATTTCTGTTATTTATAAATATTTCATTTATTGTAATGAAAGTTCCAGCACAAGAGAAAAATCATAATCTTAACTCATATTATCCTAAAAAATTTATCAGATGATCATACATTTAAATAAAAATCACAAATCAACTGAGTTGAACAAGGGTCGGGAGTGGTGTGGAGGGGTAGAAGGGTGTGAGGGAAGGAAGGAACCGGAGATAGTGGTGGAGGGAGGTGGACACTATGGTGGAGTGTGGAGTTGGAATGGTGTGTGCATGAAACCCCATCATTAACAGTATTTTAAATAATGGTACTTCAAATAAAATATAAATCATAGGGGAACAAAACCCCAACAAATCAGATAGGAGATCACATTTCTGTAATAGGGATAGTTTTCTATGCTAGTTAATGTAAAGGAAAAATATACACATATAAATTTCCAAATTATAAAGAAAAGAATAAATAACAAAGTGAAAAATTGTACTCCAAATATGGCAAATAAGATAATTATCTATAAATAACAAACAACATATTCTGAAAAGAAATCAATGAATATACACAAAATTACTCCAATTTTCTAGTATTAAATAACAAGGCAACAATATTATGCCATTTAGAACCTATTAAATTTTGTTGTAGTTGTTGGGTTTTGGGTCACACCTGGTATCTCTCAGGGATTTCTCCTGGCTGTGTACTCAGGGATCACTCCCAGTGGCGCTCTGGGGGAACTATATGTGGTGTCAGGGATTGAACCCAGCTTGGTTGCTTGTAAGGCAAGCTCCCTGACCACTATGCTATCTTTCCAGCTTCAGGATCTATTTAGTTTTTAAATGGGTGTTTTAAGAAATAGCCTGTGTTTCAAAAGTTTTTTGGGCTACGCATGACTGTGGTTAGGGCTTATTTACTTCTAGCTCTGTGCTTAGGAATCACTCTGGGTAGAGCTCAAGGGGCTTTTATGTGCTGCTGAGGATCAAACCTAGGTTATCTGTATTCAAGACACCTTACCCACTGTTCTATCTCTTTGGTCACATGTAGCCCAAAACTTTAGTAAAAGAAATTTTAAAGCACATGTGATCATAGAAGATATGATTTGTTATATATTCCTTTACAGAGTCTTAACAAGCTTGCATTCAAGTTCCTATTTTGAGAATTTTCAGTTAACTAATTTGAAAACTTACCTATAAACTCATGTGTCATCTTTCTATAATATATAGATTATATATTATAAAGTGCTCTTTGAATAAAATTACGAACAAAGAAAAAAATAACAAAATATAAGAAGCTATGAAAAAGAAAGTCATTACTGTTCTAGGCACACAGTTGATTCTTTTTTAAAACTTTTGTTAGATCATTAAAGTGTAATATTTCTTTTTTTAAATTAAATCACCGTGACATAGAGCATTACAAAATTGTTCATGATTGCCTTATAATCATATAATGTTCCAACACCCATCCCTCCACCAGTGTAATTTCCCAACACCAGTATCCCCAGTTTCCCTCTTACCCCTTCAAGCCACTCCCCACCCCAGCCTGCCTTGCCTTCTCTCTCTCTCTCTCTCTCCTATTCTCTTTCTCTCTCTTTCATTTTAAGCATTATGGTTTGTGATACAGAGGCTGAAAGGTTATCATTTATATCCCTTTACTTGCTTTCAACATTCAGCTCTTGTCCAGAGTGATCATTTCCAACTAGTACTGTCATAATGAAACCTCCTCTATCTTAACCACTTTCCATCTCCCACACCATTGACCAATCACTGACCAACCCTCCTGACCCATTTTCCCTGACCTTGGATATTAGTTTCATACTGTTTTCTTTTTACATCCCACAAATGAATGTAGTCATTATATATCTGTCCCTCTCCTTCTGACTCATTTCACTCAGCATGATCCTATCAAGACTATCTACTTATAGGCAAATTTGATGACCTTATTTTTCCTAACAGCTGTGTAGTATTCCATTGTGTAGATATACCATGGTTTCTTTATCCATACATCTGTTCTTGAGCACTCAGGTTGTTTCCAGATTCTGTTTATTGTGAATAGTGCTACAATGAACATAGAAGTGCAGATGGTGTTTCTGCTGTGTGTTTTTGGACTCCCAGGATCTATTCCCAGAAGTGGTATAACTGGGCTGAATGGGAACACAATTTCTAGGTTTTTGAGAAATGTTCATATTGTTTTCCAAAAAAGCTGGACCAATCAGCATTCCCACCAACAATGAATGAGAGTCCCTTTCTCCTCGCATCCATGCCAGCACTGGTTGTCTTTGTTCAATTGGATGTGTGTCATTCTCTGTGGCATGAGATGATAGCTCATTGTTTTAATTTGCATCTCCCTGATGATTAGTAATAGAGAGCATTTTTTCATGTGCCTTTTGCAGTTGATTACTTCTTGCATTTTTAAAAATAGATTAACAGAATGGGAAATGTTTTTGAGAATAGAAATGGAGTCTCCTGTCAACTCGTCACATGTTCCACTGATTGGTATGTCTCATTTTAAACAATTACTTAATAATCTTTATACAGTACAATGTTTTTAGATGCTTCTAAAATCATTTCTTTTCTGTTCTGTAAGTCATCTGATTGTGACAATGAAACCTGAAACAAGAATGTTATAGATTGTTCCTGCTTTTTAAAAAAATCTTTCCACAGATACAACATTCTGCTAAAAGACTTAACTAGGAAGGTTCTGTTGTCACTGAATTATCTGTGAAAGTCAGTGCCCTGACACCAAGATTTGCATGCCTAAAAGTGGTATTTAGTCAGAACACAGACTAGAATAATTTTTCCAAAGCCTTTAGCACCGGATTAAGGAGATTGGAACAAAAATCACAAAACTGGGCCAGCACCGAGGAAGAGGACAAATCCCTCGAGACAAAGGGCAGGCTATCCTCAAAGAAATTTGAATTTTCTGGTGTGCAGCAAATGATCATAGCAACAATGCTATTCCCAGCCTAGCTCTTGTCTGACACATTATGGTCCTCCCACACAGGTCTGGAAGCTTAAAAAACCATTTACTGGAAATTTACTATCTTATACTGTCCTGCTTCCAACAAAAATACAAGCAGGATATCCTGTTTATTTTGGCCATTCAACATTGGTTTCGTTGTTTGAATTTATTTGAATTTACGTATGGATTTTCTAGGAGTTGTCCAATTTCTGTTAAAAACTAGTTTGACGAAATTGAATTCTGTCATCCTTGGTGGTGGGGAGGTGGACAGGAAAGGAATTAAGAGTCGCTGCCCACGAACCAGAGCTAGTCTTGCTGTGATCATAGCTCCTCTGGATTCCCACAGTCCATCTCATTTAGGGGAGCAATCGCTGCCCCTTCACAACAGCAACAAAACAGCTGTGAGGAAGCACAACAGCCTTTGCCAGTCACCCTAGTGGTTCCTGGATGCAGCTTCTCATGAGGCACAGCAACAATAATGGGGGATGATCTCTGGGGGCAGAGCTTGGATAAGCTCTGAGCACTGCTGGGTGTGCTCACACGTACCCCCCACACCAGGAGATAAAAACACGAAAGTCACTATCAAGAAATTGAAAAGACAACCACAGGATGGGAGTAGATACTATCTATCTATCTATCTATCTATCTATCTATCTATCTATCTATCTATCTATCTACATATATATACATATATATTATATAAAAATATCACCCAAAAGATTTATATCCTTTTGGCATCTGGGAACGTGGATTTGGGTTTTGTGCCACATCCAACAGTGCGCGGGGTCAATTTCTGGCTCTCCACTCAAGGGTCACCTGGTGGTGTTGGGGATCATATGTGGTACCAAGAACTGCTAATTGCAAGGAAAGTGCCTATCTCCTGTCCTATCTTACTGAAATTCATATAGTTGGTAAGAAAGAATTCTTATGACTCAACAATAAAAAAAGAAATGAACACCTAATGTGAACATGAGCAGGACCCAGTGATAAGGCCCAGCAGTAGAGCACCTACCTGGCAGGAATAGAGTTGTGAGTTTGTTTCCCTGCGCTGCCTGCCGTGAAGCTCCCTGGCATCACAACCAATTGTGTTGTCTCTGACACACTGCATGCCAATACCACAGCATCAACAATAAATTCATTGGTATTTTTTCATTTTAAAAAATGAGCACAGACTCTCAGTAGACATTTTTTAGCAATACGAATAACCAATAAAGTACATGAAAAGATAAATATCATTAGCTGTCAAGGAAATTCAAATCCAAACGACAAGGAAATATAAAATAGCCCAAACTATCTTTGAAAAAAAAAACACAGTAAGAGGACCAGGACTCTGTGTGTCTAAACTCTCTTCAAGTTATAATATGGATATAGATGTGCTGGTACTAGCATAAAGATGCACACACACACATATTCAGTATATCAATAAAGAGATTAGCTCAGGACGCTGAGACAATTTGATAGGGAAAGAATAGGTTGGTACCAAGAAATTGGATAGCCACATGTAACAAAGAAGTTGAATCCCTACTATAACAAAAATGGAATAATGGTGTAAATCTATGACCTAAAACTTTAAAACTCTCAGAGAAAAAACTCTCAGAAAAAAACTATAAAACTCTGTCATAAATGTTTGTGACATTGGATAAACAAGCAGATAACACAAGCAAATGCAAAATGAAAGTTACTTTTGATGAGATACCACTTAGCATCCACTAGAATGACTATAATAAATATAATGAAAATGACAAGTGCTGGCAAGTATATGGAAAAACTGGGACATTCAGTCTTACAAGAATGTAAAAATGATTCAGTTGCTAAAAAATAGTTAAATACAAGTTTAGACAATAATAATGGTAGTAAGCCTTTGTAAATGGCAGCAAAAATGATTAGATTCAACATTGGTGTTTCTTTTCCATCTAGATGTTGCTCTACATTATTATCATCTCATCCTAATGCGTCTATCATAGTGCCAACAAATAATACAGTGGCAGCAATCAATGTTGGCCAAGGGCCCCTATTACTTTAATTTTTTCAGGTCAAAGGCAATTTTAATGAATATGTAAGAGACCAGTAATGCTCAAAAATAAATACTTGACTATAATTTAAAAAAAAATTTAAAAAAAAATAGTTAAATACAAAAGATACTATATTGTCATAAATTCTTCTAGATACAGATCCAAAGTAAATGAAAACATGTATCTACACAGCACACTTAGATGTTCATTGCAGCATCATTCATGAAAATTAAAAAGGAGGAACAAACCAAGCTCTCTCTTTGTCATCAGTACTTTCACTGGGGATTAGATAAAATGTGGTGTATCTATATAAGGAATAAAGTGTGTGCTTATATGTATTATGACATAGCACTCTAAAAGCATGCTAAGTTAAAGAAGCCAATGACAGACAGACAGACAGACAGACACACACACACACACACACACACACACACACACATACTCAGAACAGGCAAAACTATAAGGATAGGGATAGGAAGTAAAATAGTGTTTCCTGGGGGTAGGAGGGAGTGGTTAGTGGTAATACACTGTTACAAACGATGTGTACAGGGTTTCTCTAGAGGGGAGGTACGTGGGGCCTTGGTGAAAATCTTCTGAAATTGATTGTTATAACCATTTAAATTCACTCTAATTTGTAACGTGTGCACTCAAAGTGAATTGTGCACTTTAAATAGGTGAGTTTTGTGGTATGTGAGCTACATGAAATAACTGAAATTCTTTAAAAAGACTATGAGTTCTCTAGCCTCAATTCTCACATATGATGTTGGTTAGTGATGTCATTAAGCATAAATTTTATAATTTTCTAATATAAAAAATTGTCCCATTTCATAAAAATCTTGGTTTCAGGATATTAAAAAATAATCATGGTTACATTGCTAATGTATAACTGCAAGTGTTGTTCTAAGGCTACTCCTCTTATTTGTACTTAATAAAGTAGTAAAATGTAAATTTTTTTTAAGCACAATATGCTTTTGGGATGTCAGATCACAGAAAATTTTAGTCCCCCAAGCACCCGGCCAACCATCTATACAAGCACCTTCTCAGCCAACAGAGAAAAAGAAAGAAGAAATTATTGAAGTTTCTTTGGATGTGCCACCTACCTTTTCACATCTAGATCTCTCCTGGAAACCCATCACTAAGGTAAGTACCATGGGATTTAGTTGATCTTATTTCTTGGATATATTATATAATTTAATACACAGTCACAGTCACAGTCATCCAGTTGCTCATTGATTTGCTCGAGCAGGCACCAGTAACGTTTCACTTGTTACTGTTTTTGGCATATTGATTACACCACGGGTATCTTGCCAGGCTCTGCCGAATTTAATACACACATAATTTTATATAATAAGCATAGATACACACAGATAGTCTCGAAGTAATACAGTTCATGTTAACAGTGGACTTAGCAATTCATGTATTCATTCAACCTATAAAGACTTTGAGCAATTATGTCAGAAATAAAAATTACTGTGAACTTACTAGTTACTCCTATATAAGCAAGCCACAACTAAGAAGAGATTTGTATAATAAATTATGTATTATAGTTTCAATTATATACTAGTTGCTCAAAATTGACCACTCAAGTTAGCCTGGAAAAGTCCATTTTAATTCTATTGTAATTCAAATTCTGTATATTTTGCACATCAATAATAGGAAATAGTTCTGTAACACCAGTGACAAAACAAAACTGAAAACTGAAGAAGAAATTATTTGAAGCTGTCATTGAATGGCAGGTCTTGCAGGAAGTCAATTTTTAATGAAGATATGACTGTGGGTAGGGCATATAAGTGGGAAGTATGAATGGACTTTAAAGCATGGGATGGCTTTCTCTAGAAGGCCTGATTCTAATGTCAAACAACGCTTTCCCATAGATCTGCATCACTAGAATTACATTATTACTGTGTATTTGTCCCAGAAAAGTGACAATATTCTTTCACCATGCGGGATTATGTGGTCAGCTAGACACTCAGGTGTCTCCTGGCAGGGAGACCTCTCCATCACTAGGGCGGTTTTCTTCCTCTGAAGGTACAGGCCCCTACAATCCCCCCAAATCTGGGAAACTCAACTGCCTAATTGGTGCAGGTGGAAGTGTATGTGTCTGTTTCCCCTGACAGATGCTTTAAATGTAGAGACAGTGTCTGAGAGACATCAGGACCCACATGTGACCTGCTCCTAGGATGTTTCCTGGATTCTATGTTCTGGAGCTTTATGTATACATTAAAATAATTGTTTTAAGGTTTTGAAAATTTGGAAACATTTTAAAACAAAATATGTCATCTGTGGGAATAGCCAGTCTTGTTGGAATGTTTGTGATGGAACTCTTTTAAGAAAAAAAAATATTTGGGGGCTGGAGCAATAGCATAGCAGGTAGTGTGTTTGCATTGCAAGCAGCTGACCCATATTTGATCCCCGACATCCCATCTGGTCTCCCAAGCACCACTGAGAGTAATTCCTGAGTGCAGAGCCAGGAGTAACTTTTGTATATCACTGCGTGTGACCCAATGAGCAGAAAGAAAGAAAGAAAGAAAGAAAGAAAGAAAGAAAGAAAGAAAGAAAGAAAGAAAGAAAGAAAGAAAGGAAGGAAGGAAGGAAGGAAGGAAGGAAGGAAGGAAGGAAGGAAGGAAGGAAGGAAGGAAGAAGGAAGGGAGAGAAAGAAAGAGAGAAAGAAAAGAAAGAAAGAAAAGAAGGAAGGAAGGAAGGAAGGAAGGAAGGAAGGAAGGAAGGAAGGAAGAAGGAAGGAAGGAAGGAAGGAAGGAAGGAAGGAAGGAAGGAAGGAAGGAAGGAAGGAAGGAAGGAAGGGAGAGAAAGAAAGAGAAAGAAAGAAAATAAAGGAAGGAAGGAAGGAAGGAAGGAAGGAAGGAAGGAAGGAAGGAAGGAAGGAAGGAAGGAAGGAAGGAAGGAAGGGAGAGAAAGAAAGAAAAAGAAAGAAAGAAAGAAAGAAAGAAAGAAAGAAAGAAAGAAAGAAAGAAAGAAAGAAAGAAAGGAAGGAAGGAAGGAAGGAAGGAAGGAAGGAAGGAAGGAAGGAAGGAAGGAAGGAAGGAAGGAAGGAAGAGAAAGAGAGAAACGAAGGAAGGAAGGAAGAAAGGAAGAAAGAGAGAAAAGAAAGGAAGGAAGGAAGGAAGGAAGGAAGGAAGAGAGAAAGAAAGAGAAAGAAAGAAAGAAAGAAAGAAAGAAAGAAAGAAAGAAAGAAAGAAAGAAAGAAAGAAAGAAAGAAAGAAAGAAAGAAAGAAAGAAAGAAAGAAAGAAAAGGAAAAAAAAGAAATCACATAGGCCATTTGTTTGTGTGTGGGTGTTTTTTTTTTTTTTGGCTTTTTGGGTCACACCCAGCACTGCACAGGGGTTACTCCTGGCTCTGCACTCAGGAATTACTCCTGGCAGTGCTCAGGGGACCATATGGGATGCTGGGAATCAAACCCGGCTCAGCCGAGTGCAAGGCAAGCGCCCTACCTGCTGTGTTATCGCTCCAGCCCCGTAAGCTATTTGTTGAGCTGTAAATACTTTAGGAAAAAAACCAATCACTTTAGAATTATTGCTAACTCATAGACAAACATCTCGAGGGAGAAAAATAGTGAGAGACACGAAGGAAAAGGTCAACTGTGACATTTTCCCACTCTGGCAAGGCCCTGTCCACTTCTGAATCTTAGGAGTACGTGTCCCCAAGGTGGGAGCACTTCCCCGATCAATGTGAATGACAGGCAACAGGAGAATGAAACGTTATTTTATATTAATATTAATTACAAAACATTTTTCAAAAATAAACCACACATGGGATTTGGGGATATGGGAGTGAAGACCCCGCCCCCTGATTTTCCCTTCAGCAGCACAATTTTAGAAACTGTGATCTGGATGCTTTCAGTGGGAAGAAGTAGCCAGAAATTTAGAAGAAAGAGCAGGAGTGGGAGGAGGGCCCCGGCAATCTGAGGGCAGAAGGAAGAAGAAAAAGGCAAGAAGATATTACCTACAGATGATTTCAGGGCATATGGAAGTAACCTTTACTGTGTGTTCTCCCCAAAGATGAGGCTGTCTAAAGGTGAAACAACTTTAGATCACTGCCCGACCAAGTTAACACTGAGTAAAGACCATTTCACATACAAAGGACAAGGTAATGGCTTTTGCTTACTAAAAGATTTGATTCTTTCATTGTTTGTGGTTCATTATGTCCACACTGAGTTTCTTCTTAGAATAGCCTAACTTGTTTTTTAAAAAATGCAGAAAATCAAGAATTCCGATGTGGAACTTTATCCAAGCTGCAACAGCTATGTAACTGGCAGGTTAAAACTGTCTCAACACACAAAACGATTTCACAGATTTTGCTTCAAAATTAGAATTTCACCAACATTTATTCAGCATATTGATGAATTTTACAAAACTCATCCAGCGGGTAGGGAATTTGCCTTGCATGTGGCTGACCCAGGTTCGATTCCTCCATCCCTCTCAGAGAGCCCGGCAAGCTACCGAGAGTATCTCACCTGCACGGCAGAGCCTGGCAAGCTAACCATGGCGTATTCAATATGCCAAAAACAGTAACAAGTCTCACCATGGAAACGAGACTGGTGCTCGCTTGAGCAAATTGATGAAAAACGGGATGACAGTGCCACAGTGCTACAATGAGTGCTACAAAACTTATCCCATGGAAAACTTTAAGTAAGCCTCTTGGTCGGGCTAGGGGGACCCCAAATATGTTCAGGAAACTGGGAGGCTGCTCCCACAGGGCTGGGTCAGATGTTTAGTACTAAGGCAGCAGTGCAGGGTTGTGTGACAGGGTGGTGCTGTATGCCACCAGGGCTGTACCTGGCAGTGCTCAGGGGCTGATGTTGTGCTGGGTGTGGAAATAAGGTCCCTGCATATACAAATTATGAGCCCCAGATCCCTGGCCCCAAATAAACCTGGCTTGTAAAGTCTGATGAGAACCTTATTAATATTATATGTTCAAAGAATAAGTCTATAGAATCCCATACATCTCAAGTCTAGCAGAATGAGCTGTGAAGTGTTATGAAGCCACTAACCATTCTTAATTGGAATGTAGTAGAAAAATTAATATGTAAGAGGTGCCTTTAAAAAATAATTACGTTTTTTAATTTACTTTTTTAAAAAAGGCACTTCGTACATGATAATTTTTTATATATTATCATTTCTTTACAAGGGCTGGAACGATAGTACAGTGGGTAGGGCATTTGTCTTACATGCAGTCAACCTGGATTCAATCCCCAGCATCCCATATGGTCCCCCAAGCACTGCCAGGGGTAATTCCTGAGTGCAGAGCCAGGAGTAACCCTGAGCATCGTCAGGTATGACCCCAAAAGAAAATAAAAAGAAAGAAAAAAACAAAAAGAAAAATTTAAATCTAAAAAAAATTAAACTAAAATTTTAAAAGTAAAGAAACTGTTAATTGTTAAGTGAATCTCAACTCAGCCTATGCATCTTTGTTAAAGTAATTGAAGGGAGTGCATATTAAAATAAAGTTACTGAAGTAAATATATATCTCATTAAATCATATTAATAATAAAATGATTGGGGCTGGAGAGATAGCACAGCGGGTAGGGCGTTTCCCTTGCACGCGGCCGACCTGGGTTCAAATCCCAGCATCCCACATGGTCCCCTGAGCATGGCCAGGGGTAATTCCTGAGTGCAGAGCCAGGACTAACCCCTGTGCATCGCCAGGTGTGACCCAAAAAGCAAAATAATAATAATAATAATAATAATAAAATGATTAAAATAAAATTATGTTTAGATATCCTGCTTTGAGCATAGCTCATAAATAAAAATATGTTTGGTTTTCTTTTGTTATTGTTGTTGTTGTCATTGTTATTGTATAGGCTCCCAAACAGTGTGTAGGGGATACTGTGATCTCTCTCATTGATATCCAGCTTTAAAAACAAAGTGTTCTTCGATTCGGAAGTGTTTTTCAAGTATCCACCTTGTCAAAATGATTTCCAAATATAAAGTTCTCAGTTAAATGATAGGAGTTCTGAAAAGAATTATCTTTAATATTCAACTTGAGCAAAATTCGACTCACTGAAGTTGAATTCAAAATATATGTTGTAATGCAATGCAAGAATTGCTGAAAACAGGGGAATCACTGAATTTTTATAGACCTGTTCAAAACAATGCAGATGTCCCCTGCTTTCTGAAAGTTTGCATTATGTCACTTTACTTTTACCAAACAACAACAACATAATCTATGTTTGCATTCGTTTTCATTAATTAAAAAAAAACACTGAAGAAGACTTTTCTTTGGCAAAAAGTGAAAAGTAGAAAGGGCATTCCGCGTTTGTTCTGCAGCAGCTGAGAGAGCAGTGAGACTGGCAGTGCCAAACTTCTTCACAGGGAACTCATCATTCATATCATCTTCCTCATATTATTCCTGCTTACTCTATGTTAGTGGTATTGGAGACTTACTAGAGTATTTGATTTGACTTAGTTGGCTCTCTGGGGAGCTTGAGAGAGCTCAAACTTTCCCTCTAAGATAATGGTTGACTATTTCACCTTCTGCCATTTCCATTTACAATTCAATTTAAAAAATAAAAAGCTGTCCTTTTGGCTAGCAGGGAAAACGGTATCAAAATATACCATATTTCAGTCCAGGAAGAGAGCTCTAAGGCTGGAGCTCAAGCACCAAATGGTCCCTGGGATACTGCCTGGGGTAAACCCTGAACATGGGGCACAGCCCAGAGCAGCCCCCAGCCCCCCAGGAGTGACTCACAAACACAGGCAACACACTAAATATCACTGTGTGTGTGTGTGTGTGTGTGTGTGTGTGTGTTTGGGCTCACTTCACTCCAGAGGGAATCTAAGGCCATTTTTCTCCTACCTAAATTTCTGGGTTCAATTTTTTTCACTTTGGGGGGAAGGGAGCCACACCCAGTAGTGCAGATTTGTCTATTTTTCCTTGAAGTTCTATCAGTTTTTGTTTCTCATGTTTTGAAGCTCCTTTATTAAAACTGTTATGTCACCTTGATGAGTTGCAATATTCTTACTCTGAAATATAATTTGTCTAATATCACGATGGCCATCCAACTTTTTTTTTTTGTCACAACTGGCAATGCTCAGGGGTTACTTCTGGCCTTACACTCAGGAATTAGTCCTGGTAGTGCTCGGGGGACCATATGGGATGCTGGGAATCGAACCGGGGTGGGCTGCGTGCAAGGCAAACGCCCTATCCCCTGTGCTATCTCTCCAGCCCCCCAACTTTCTTTTCATTGTCACTAGTACAATAGCTTTTTGTCTTTTCTCCTTTCCCTTATTTTTATTCATTTATTTATTTATTTTAGTTGAAGTAACATTGAATTAAGCATTGCATTCACTTCAGGAGTGTACAGTTAGGTTTTGTCTTCAGTCTCTTTCTTCTGTGGCTTCATCTGTTCTGGCCGGATTGTACCTCTGATTCGGATACCTTCATGTGCTTCTTGGTCTCGTTATGCTTGTTCTGCTTACTGAGCCTATAGCGCTGCTTGAACCCTGAACCACAGTCTGCCCTCCCTCGCATGCTGGAACCGCGCTCACCTTAGCATCCCATATTTTGCTGCCACCTAGCGACCACAAGCTGCACCTTCTTTGCAATGCAGCGTGTGAGCCATTCTTGAAGAATTTCTGTTATTTATCCGATAGGACTCCGCCTTTGCTCTGCATGCTTTTGTCTTAAATTTTATTTTTATAAGGTTATTCAGAATAATTCATTACATTTAATATTTAAATACCAACCCCACCACCATTGCACCTTCCCACCACCATATTTCGAATGTTTTCACCCCAAATCTCAAACCGTGCCCCCCAAGCAGAACTGAAACAATTAATTTTGTATTGCTTGTTATGAATAATCCGATAAAAATGGTCTAATAAAGTTCCTTAGAGGGAAGTGTGTGAGGATTGCTGTATTTTATCCTGAAACTATTAGGCCCTTGTATAAGAGGTTACTGACATATTTGTTAAACCCAATCGAGGGCCGGATTGACAGGACAGTGGGTAGGGCGTTTGCCTTGCACACAGCCGACCCAAGTTTGATTCCTGGCATCCCATATGGTCCCCCAAGCAACGCCGGGGTAATTCTGAGTGCTGAGCCAGGAGCAACCCATGAGCATTGCTGAGTGTGACCCAAGAAGCTAATATATTAAATAAATAAATAATTTTTTTAAAAAAAACAATCGAATGTTGTGTGCTACTCTTGGTAAATCAGTGGAGTGGAGTATGAGAGGTTACTCCAGGAATTCTAAAATCTAGAACATGATTATACAGCAGATTCACTCGTGGGTGAGGTCTATGTTGCTCTCTTCCAGGAGCTATATTTCTGAGTCTCTGTATCTTGGCCATTGGTGAGATTCTATGTTGGTGTGTGCATGTGTCGGGGGGAGGGTGGGAGGGAGTCATAGTTTGTGGGTGTGGCTGCCAAGCTACTGGACGACTTGGAAGATGGGGGGAGGAGGCCAATTCCACTCCGAACAAGCTAGGAGAAAAGTCACAGGTCCTGCATTCCTAGATTTTTCTGTGGATTCCCTCATGGGTGAGGCTCATCTGAGCCTGTGGAGAGCAGCTGTGGGCATGACGACGCTTGGGTTTTGGAGGTTTTCAGCTGCCAGGGCTCTGTTGGAGCAGGGAGGGAAACTCAATCTGCCCCCACTTTGGGTTGCCCAGGCAAAGATAGTCTGGAACAGGATCTGGACATCCTATGTTGCTCTCTTCCTGCTCTACATGCTTTTGGAAGCACTTCCGGAATGTGGTTTCATGATTCCGGGAGATGAGGCCCACGAGGTCATATGTTCCCCCTGTTATTAAGCACTGTGTTAGAGAATACATTCTCAATTAACCTGGATTTGTATGCAAATTATGTGCATATTCTACTCTACCTAATACACTTCACTGTATTACTGTCATTCCGTTGCTTATCAATTTACTCAAGTGGGCGCCAGTAATGTCTCCATTAGTCCCAGTCCTGAGATTTTAGCAGCCTCTCCTCACTCATCTTTCCCAATTATTGGAGGATCTTTTCAGGGGCAGGGGAATGAGACTGTTATTGTTACTGTATTTGGCATATCGAATACGCCACGGGGAGCTTGCCAGGCTCTTCTGTGCGACGAAATACACTTATGTACATTATTTTTTAAAAAAAACAGACATTGAAATGAGAATGAAGAATTGGAAACAAACATTTTTGTCATTGAAATTTTGTATATTGAATTGATAAAAATATGCTTTTTGCTCTTTCTACATGAATAATATCTTTTAGTAAGCACAGTGTAATTGCAGGTACTATTGTTTGAAATGTTGATTGACACTGTGGTTTAGCTATTAAAAATTCTCTTTGGCTTCTTTTTGTACTTATTTTCAACAGTTAACTAGTGGGAAAAATAAAACATAGGTTCCAGTGGCTTACAGCAGCCTTCTTACACTTACTCATTTGTGACTCTTTTCACCTGAGACACTTTTACATGACCCCATGTCTGGAGGTATATAAAACAGGTGTGCAAGTCAAACATTTGCTGATAATAGTTGATAAAGAAATTTATTTCAAAGCAAAAATTCTCAAAGCTATGCAAACCCACGTGGTGTCACCCCTACAGTTGAAACTGGGTTTAAAGTGTGTTTATTGCCTTGCAAGTGTATGGTTAGGAGTTCAAATCTCTGGTTGCCACACTGAGACAAGATGCTAGCAGCTTTGCTGTTGGAGCCTGGAAGCTCTGCTGTCTGTGGTCGCCAACCACTGCGCAGACAGGGGTGTGTGGTGCACCACAAAACGGTCCAACTCTAGCAGAGCTACTCAAAGAACGTGCAAGATCCAGAGCCAGACAGCACGCCTGAGCACTGCTGCAAGCGCCCACAGAACTGTGTCTCTGTCAGGAGTGCCAGCCCCAAAATGTGTGCCAACCCACAACCACAAGGCAGAAAACTGGGGTAAATCCTGAGGCTTCATGTGTGAGCACCACAACCTAATATGTGACTCTAGTGAGCACCACAGCCAGAAGTGTGTGGCCTCTGGTCATCACAACAAGAACAACAATGATGAAAGGGTAGGGAGGAGGGAGTGAAAAAAAATGACTTAAAGCACAAAAGACGTGTTGGTTGACTGTACCTAGTAAATGATAAGCATTGTTTTTGGTCAGGAGTTATCCTATCTGAACATGTATCCATACATAGGTAAATAGATACATGGTCATTTACTTATATAGCTGCATATTGTTGGTTTTTATATTTTTTTTTCTCATGGGTGAGAACCCAGAGAATGTATTGAGGAGGGTTTATTAGCATCTATTTTCCTGCCATTTCTCCCAGAAGTTAAATATTGTAAGTTTTGCAACATTATTTTAATTACATAAATAAAACCTTTTATTTATTTATTTATTTGTTTATTTATTTTGGTTTTGTTTTCACACTACACCTAGTGCTCGAGGCTACTTCTGGCACAGTGCTCATGGGGAACTCATGAGGGGGACCATGAAGTGCCAGGGATCAAACCCAGGGTTACCACGTATAAAATATGTCTTCCAGTCTTTTGAACCATCTTCCCAGCCCTAAATACTACATTGAAAAAATTCTAAGGGCTGGAGAGGTAGTAAGAAGATAAGGTGCTTGTCTTGCATGGCAGAGACTCAGTTCAATCCACAGCGCTACATATGGTCCCTCAGGTCCCACCAGTAACGATCCCTGGTCGAAGAGCCAGGAGTAAGCCCCGAGCATCTCTGAGTGTGGCACCCCCCAGAAATACAAAATAAAATGAAAACTAATGAATAATTTGCGAAAATGCCTGAGATGTATCTATAGAAAACAGGATACAATGCTAAAATTTCAATTTCCAAAATGAAATCTTTATATTTTCTCCATAACAATAATGGGAAATATGCAACGTTTTAATAGCTGTGATCTATGGGAGATGTAATAATAATTTGTTTTGCATCATAGTTTTTTGATCATGGATGACAGTTTCTCATGCTTTTTTCTCATTTCAAAGGTCTCAATAAAATAGCTTTGTTTTAGATAATAATAAAGTCATTTTTAGACATCAGGCACTTTTACAGAGAAGGAAATTCTGGATGACGTTTTTAATCTCAGCCCCTGAATTAGCTATGCTCTTATCATTTGCTTGTATAATCATATCTCTAATATAATGATTTATGTTTATTAGCATAATTTACTGTACCTAGTAAATGATAAGCATTGTTTTTGGTCTGGAGTTATCCTACCTGAACATAAACCTGAGGTATTCAGAAAACACTAAACTATGTTTTATATTCATGTGTAATTAACACACATATGTTTATATTTTATAACAAGTAATACATTTAAAAAATTTAGATAACATTTTCTAAGACGTTAAAGAATTTTTGACATTGACAAGGCTACTCTTAAATGATTTGAAGCATTTTCATTTGATGTCAACTGAATAAAAATGGCATGAGTTTTACATTAGAGAGTTATTGAGACTATCAAAAAAACTAACTCAGACGGTTTATTATCTGCTCCATTTTTGCTATAAATAAATCTATAATGATGTGAAGTGATTTTCAAATGGTGTTCAACAGAATCTTTGAGAAGTAGGCAGAGGGGGCGGAGGGTGGGCGCAGGAAACCCTCTCCCAGAGTCTTGAGACGGATTAGTTTTTCATGCAGGGGATCTATACAAGCTTTGGCTTGAAAAAATTATTCTTCTCCTAAATTCTAAGTATAAAGATGCTTTTTGGTTTTGTTCTGCTTTGGGGTGACAGCCAGCAGTGCTCAGGGCTCTCGTTCTGCCAGGAATCACTCCTTGGTGGAACTTGGGCAACCACCTGGGGTCCCAAGATTAAACTCAGGTTGCCCATGTGCAAGGCAAATGCCCTATTTGCTGTACTATAACTCCAACCCTAAAGATGCTTTTATGTCTATTCATCATGGTGGGGAGGGAACAGGGCAAGGGATGTAAAACATAAATCAACTATATTTTATAATAATCCTTTTCTCCTTACTCCACTGGAAGACAAGTCAGCCCAGATCGCAGCAATGAAAATAGGAGATATGAGCCTATACAATAACCTGGAAGTGGGGATGACTGATCAGTTTAAGCCAATAGAAGATTTCTGCACGAAGTTCTTTGTGGGAACAGAGGTGAATCACACTTACATGTTTTCCTAATTGTTGTGATTACATTGAATTGCATGGTGGTAGCACTTGTTGTACTTGATTGCTTTACGAAGACTTGCAATATTTATACTGTGTTTATAAAATATTTATTTTCACTAAAATGTTGACTTTAATGCCTTGGATTCATATTTAAAATGTTCCTGTACAAGGATAAAAAAATCACAAATTAGGTCTGAATTTTTCTACTAATAACTTATTGTTCAATGATCAAATATATTAAAAGCACCTATAAACAGTGCTAAATACTAAAGATGTATTTATTTGATTCAAAGGATTTGATCATTGGTTATAATGACTGCCATTTTTTATACTTACAGCTAGAACAAACATGATTTCATGGTTATTGGACATTTTCTCTATAGAAAAAATTCTGTGCCAGGTAGTCTTCAAATCATACTGCATTTAATCCCAATAATGCTGAAGGCTGAATTTATTTTACATTTTACAAGGCTCAGATTATACAGACAATTTGAAAAAGCAGAATTACTTTCCCTGAAGTGTCTTCCCAGGCCAGGTCAGAGCTTGGCCTCAGTGCGTGCTATTTTGGTACCACTCTGGAGTCAGTCCAGCTTCCCAACTCTTTTTTTTTTCCGCTATTTTTTTTAGGGGGGGTCACACTGGGTGATACACAAGGGTCACTCCTGGCTCTGCACTCAGAAATTATCGCTGGCGGTGCTCAGGGGACCATATGAGATGCTGGGAATCGAACCCGGGCCGGCCACGTGCAAGGCAAACGCCCTACCCACTGTGCTATCACTCCAGCCCCAACTTTCCAGCTCTTGAGACAGAACTGCCTGCTGGGCAGCATAAGGCTCTGGATTAGAGATGAGTCAACCAGGGTCCTCTCTTCGTACACTCACTGCCCAAGGACCTGACACCTTGACAGCACGATTCACCTCCAAGAAGGGGTGGGGTGGGGAGAAGGGAGTGAGGGGATGGGGGAAGTGGGGGTACATGTAGTTTGTCTGGAGATTGAAGGTTTAGAAGGAACCTGAAAGGTCAAGGTGAGAGAGTCCAATCCTAGGAGAGGTACCCTGAAAACTAGCGGGGAATTATAAAAGTTCAGGACTTGTCAGGAGACAGTGAAAGTGTTTGGTGTGAGAGGGGAAGCTCTGCCTAGAATAGAAACCAAGATGGGGGTCCAAGCAAAAGGCCTTTTCTGCCATGCTAGGCCATCACTTAAATTACTTTCGGTAAGCAATGGTGCAACACCAAGTGTCCATGTGTTCATGATATGGGTTTTGTACCGCCTTTAAAAAATGGTTTTAGGGGCTGGAGCAACAGTGCAGTGGATAGGGCGTTTGCCTTGAACGCAGCAAACCCTGGTTTGATTCCCAGTATCCCATATGGTCCTGTGAGCACGGACAGGAGTGATTCCTGGGTGCAGAGCCAGGAATAACCCCTGAGCGTCATCAGCTGTGACCGCCCCCCCAAGACAAAACAAAAATTGTTTTGAAATTGTGGCAAGTACAAATAACAGAAATGTTCCCTCTTAACCAGTCTAAGCATGCAATTTAGTAGTAATAGGTAGATTCTTGTCACTGAGTCTCCGTGGCCATTGCCCATCTCTAGTGCTTTTCCCTCCTCATGGCTGAATTTCTGCATCCATGGAACAGATCTCCTCATTCTCTCCTGCCCCAGGGTCTGGCAACCACCATTCTATTTTCACACTCTTTGAGGCTGTTCTAGCTCCTATTAGCAGAAGCATATTTATCTTGGAGCACGCCAGAGCTTTTAGCAAGCAATAGTGGGACAATCCCTTTGGGAAGACAAATGACTATGAGATCTTTAAAAAGAAATGAAATCCTGATACCCTCTGCTTAAACAATTCAGTGATGATTTGGTGAAACAAATACAATCTAAGTTTTTAAAACTATACAAGAAAAAAAATAAAAACAACTCTATGAGGAACCAAATCTAAACCTTATATCTTTAAGGCATGTATCCTGCCCATGAGTCACATCCAGTTCCTAAAGCTCAAATTCTTTCTTTGTGGCACCGAGCAACTCACCAACCTCTCTCCCCAACACCCCCAGAATGGAGTTGAGTCCAGCACACTGAACTGGTTTCGAAACCTAGTTAAAAGGAAGTTAAACTCCTAACTGAAGATGGGGGTATCAGACTAAAAATAGGCTGATAAATCTTCTTCAAATCTCTATAGTTCTGTCATTCATGGACTCTCTCTATTCTCCTTCTGTGGCTCTTTCTGCCTCTCTTTGCCCCGAGGTCACTCCACTTTTTCTGGTCTTTAAAATGATTATAAGTAAAGCTAAAATAGTTACTGTTTATGTTACTTGGATAGAACATAGGTCTTTGTTTTCTGTACTCATTTTGAAAAGACAATGATGACCATATTATGAATTCATATTTCTTTTCTTATCCACGAATATTTTTTAAGCCTTGATTGTGTAACATGCTAGGGAGAGAGATCACTGGGTAATTGAATTCACTTTTCTCCTTTCAGTTCACTGGGACAACTTTCTATTAACAAATATTTAACAGTCTGGTCATTGGAACCTGTGTGCATATATTATCTTTATAATTGCCTATATTCTTCATATCACTTATTATTAAATTAAAAACTCAACAAGCTCATAGTTTTGTTATTCAATATGAGATCAATTTTTAACTTCTTCATTCCCTGCTATTTTAAATAATTCTTTGATTAATTAACAATTGCTTTGGGTTACAGTGAGTTACAGTTACAGTTACTGGGTTACAATTCATCTTAGCAATTGAATGCAAGGTCTTTTGTCTCCTAAGTTGTCACTGTATAATTGACCAGGAACCTTTAATATTTTTAGGAAGGTGAAGTGATATACACAGATTGGAAAATGGAAAGAGACCCCGAAACTGGCCGATTTTTACGTAAGTTTTAGCGATGGCTTCACTGAAAAAGTTCATTCTTTATGAAGTTCTGAGTAACTCTGACCTTGCCAACAGGAGGAAGGTATGTGAGATTCCAAATCTACATTTGTTATGCCTGGTGAGTACTATAATTGTCTGTCAATTGGAAACTTATTAGGAATAGAGAACATGGGTCTTACCTAAACCTACTGAGTTTGATCAGGATTTATTTCATCTGTGGAGAAGAAATAGCATTGATCAATACACTCAAGGCTAGATAAACGTCAGCTGCCTTGGCAAAAGGCTGAACCTCCCACGTCTAGATTCCAAAGTCATTCGATGTTTGCCTGGGTCTGTCCATTATCAGATATCTGTAAGTGATGACATATGCAAGGATACTAACCACTCCCTTCATTATCTAAATCTTTTGATCTACTGTTGAGAATGCACATTTGTAAAAAAGAGATGGTATCTATTCTCAAGAAGATTACAACTAAGAATAAAAGTTCTATATTTATTTAACTGATTGGTGCCTGCTCTAGCAAATCAATGAGCAACAGGATGACAAGTGATGCAAGTGATTTATTTAACTTTAATACTTACGTATGGGACTGGAGCGATAGCACAGCAGGTAGGGCATTTGCCTTGCATGTAGCCGACCCGGGTTCGATTCCTCCATCCCTCTCAGAGAGCCAGGCAAGCTACCAAGAGTTTCCCACCCGCACAGCAGAGCCTGGCAAGTTACCCATGGTGTATTTGATATGTTAAAAACAGTAACAACAAGTCTCACAATGGAGACGTTACTGATGCCCACTTGAGCAAATCGATGAACAACAGGATGACAGTGCTACAGTGCTACTTATGTATGAATATATCGGCTGAGTCATTCATAGTTGATTCTGTTATAGTATCTGTCATAAAGCAATATAATTTCAAAGAATTCTTCAGCCTGTTCCAGTCCTGTGGTTCTAAGAGTGTGCTCCTATGACTTGCACATTCTGTTGCTTAAGAATTTGTCAAATACTTTGGCTTTATCCCCAATCAACAGATTTAAAAGTCTGGAGGATATGTCAATAAATCTAAGCTTTAATGGTCCCTCTGATAATTCTGATACAGGTCAAAATCTGAGAATCATTGTTTAGACTAACAAATCTCCAAATGTCATTGCTAATGAATGAGCTTTTGTAACAACTGATTGATTATTGAAGGTCCCATCCTTGTCTTGAATAAATTCAGAGCACTGAGGTTTACTATAATTGCAAATGCTTTCTTAAAAGATTTTCATGACATAAAAATGGGTTTGAATTACATTTCAAAGTATGGAATAATTATTAGTAAATCAAAAGGGTATTAGCAAGAGCCTAATAACCATAAGTAAAGGAAGAAATACAAGAGTGCTGTGTGTGGGATCAGTGAGGGGTTGCAGGTTTGCAGAGAACTGAGTTAGCTGGTTAGTCCTGTGTCTGGTTGGGAGAAGTGACTGGCAGGGGCCAGAGGTCAGAGGTCAGAGGAAACAGCTATTGGGACTCGGGTCTTTTTCTCATATTTTTTTAAATTTTATTTTTTATTGCATCACTGTGAGATACAGTTATAAAGTTTTCATATTTGATCCACCCATGCGGGTAAACCCCGCATACCCCCCTTCCACTCCCCCTCTGCCTGTGTGGCAGACATTTTTCACTTTACTCTTTCCTTACTTTGATTACGTTCAATTTTCAACAAGAATCTCATTATCATTATTTGGAGGTTTTCCTCCACCAGTCAGACATGTTAGATGGCATCAATAGATTGTATGTTTTCATTTTTTAGAAAAGATCTCGCGGCCGCTAGTGCAGCTGTGCAGTTCGGAGTTGTCCCAGTCCTGCATCCCGGAGCCATATTAGTCATTGCTCATTGTCGCTGGAGCTCCATCTGGAGAAGGCATACCGGCTGTGCCTCCTCCGTCTGCCTCCCTGGTATTGCTGGCCCGGTTTGGGGTTTGGAGCAGTCTCTGGCCTGCTGCGCCGCTTACCAGAACACCTGGATTCTTCTCTGTTGAATGCGGCAAGATGGCTTTTTCTCATATTTTATCTCTTCCCCTTCCATCATCCAGAATCAGAGGTATACCTACTTATTCCATTGTTGCCCTTTGACTGGAAACCCAAATGTGGTTGGAAGGAGTGGGGCATTAAGAGAAGGTAAAATGTAACACAAAGGAGGATCAAGTGCTTGAAGAACTGAAATGGGGTTTTCACTTCATTTATTCCTGTGGTTGAGAATTGAACTCAAAATGACATATTGAACACGGTCAATTACACTCAACTTTCTTTATGCCTGTTCATGCATCTCCTTATCACTAATTTATGAATGTTTCATTATGCATGTACTGAATGACAGGCGCCATTTAAGATGATATACCCCAGGGTATGTCTTAAAATGTAATACCCTAGGGTCCAAGTCATGACTTGAATATGCATAGGAGGGCACTGGTGCCTCCTGATCTCAACAATTGTCTTGGGGGTCTTTTCTTCTGGAGCCAAGCTTCCTAAATTGCTTTTTTTAAAAGCCTATAATAAAAGGTCCAGTTCTTTTTGTTAAATCAGTTTTGTCCCATTCATAAAATAACCAATAACAAACTTAAAAACCAAACACTGTATGTTTGAACATCACAGATGTTTATTCTTGGTTTCGTTCATTCATTAAATTTTTAGAGAACCTACTAATAGAGCTGTGCCAGAGAGCTAAGATGCTCTAAAGTAAGTTTCAATGACTTACTTTGACAAATGATGGCACTACATGGATATTAGTGATATGCTTGGAAGCAAACATCAAGTGGCGTGGGATACTGGGAAGGGACTGACTTTCTTAAACTGGTAAAGAAAGGACCCACTGACAGTAGGTCTGTGGCGGAGGGTTATGGACTCTGGTTGTGGGAGGGTGAAGCAGCTTCACAAGTCTAATGCAACAATCACCAGGAGATTTCTTTTCTTTACATTTTTTTTTTTTGCTTTTTTTGGTCACACCCAGCGATGCTCAGGGGTTACTCCTGGCTTTGCACTCAGGAATCAGTCCTGGCAGTGCTCAGGGGACCATATGGGATGCTGGGACTTGAATCCAGGTCGGCCTCGTGCAAGGCAAACACCCTATCCACTGTGCTATCACTCCAGCCCCAGGAGGTTTCTTTTTTAAAAAATTAATTTTTACAGTAAGCAATAGCAGGGGGGTAGGGCATTTGCCTTGCATGTGGCCGACCCGAGTTTGATTCCTCCATCCCTCTCGGAGAGCCTGGCAAGCTACCAAGAGTATCCTGCCTGCATGGCAGAGCCTGGCAAGCTCCCCGTGGCGTATTCAATTTGCCAAAAACAGTAACAACAAGTCTCATAATGGAGATGTTACTGGTGTCTGCTCGAGCAAATCGATGAACAACAGGACGACAGAGCTATAGACAAAGCTACAGTAAGTTTATCCTCACCCACCCCTTAACCCATTTCCCCTACTTCTTCATAGCCACTCATTGATACTTGCCTTATCAATGAGTTGAGTTTTCCATCTGTGCTCTGAAAAATTCTCTTTAAAAAATAATTCTGTTTACTTTTTTATTAATTTTCTGTGAATGACAAAGTGATTCATACTTGGGTTTCAGGAATGCAGTGTTTCAGCACCAATCCCTTCACCTCCACCAATGCCGCCTCCCCCATTTCCCTCCCACTCACCCTCCCGCCCCCTGTGAGAGGAATTGTTTTCAAAACTAACTTTGACATTGTGGCTTCCAGTACTTTGCAAATTGCTTTTCATGTATAGCACTTTACTACCTTTCAACCTGCTTATTGTAATTTTCCTATAATAAGCTGGCCGGGAGGGCTCTGGCATGCTACTTAATAACCTAAGAGCAGCACCATGCATTGTGGAACGGCACACAAGCTTTCACAGAAGAAAGGGAAGGGAAAGTCTCTATAGGGTGAGGACTCTGACACGCTTCTTAGAACAATCCTGCTCTTCCATCACCGTCTTTCTGCGGGGATTTGCAGATGATCCTGCTTCCTTGGGGGAGAGTTGATCAGAGCCAGGCGATCAAAGCGGGGACACCTGAGGAGGCTGTTGTGGTCCTCTGTGGGAGGATGGTGGCTCAGGTGAAGGTGTCACAGAGTGGAATGGGTTGTTTTTGTCAGCTATAACTGCAGGACTTGGAGATGATGCTCACTAGCTGGCGACAATACTAGGTTCTAAGAAATAGGAGCTGCAGTAAAAAGGAAGTGTTGCTGGTTCATTGCACCTTCTTCCATACTAGCACCCATCCTCCCCAGAAGGATAACCATAACAACCTCATCTGCTACCTCTTCTTTCTCCTGCTTCTAATCTGTTCTTCCTGCAGCAGCCAGACAGTTCCATGGAACCATATTGTCTTCTAGAATTAAAAGACTCATTGAATCACTTTGCATATAATCTAAATTCCTTTTTCTATAAAGCCACGATCTAGAGGATGGTCTAGACTCTTTTGGATCTTATTCACTTCCTGTTTTTCATGCTGAGAATATTAGAATGCAGCCTCATTACCTTTCTCAGATGTATAATGACTATTCAATACCTTTCTCCTTAGGATTTTGGTGATGGTTTTGAACCACCAAAATGAAACCTTTCCATTCCACACTACCACTCAGAGAGGATTTTTCACCAGAGATGTCTTTCCTAAACATTCAGCTAAAATTATGACTGTCTTCTGTTGTTTTCTCTGATCATTGATTTTTCTTTCATAAAAATTTCCACATTTAAATATTTTCATTGTTTTATTATTTGGAAGACCATACCCTGTTGTGCCCTGGGGCTGCTTCTGGTTCTTTGCTCAGAGGTTGCTTCTGGCATTGCTTAAGGGATCATTTAGTGTTGGGGATTGAACCACAGCCTCCCTCATGCAAAGTATGTGCTCATCCTTTTGAGTTCTCTCTCTGGACATATTTTTAGTATATGCTTTGGGATCTATTTGTGATGTGTACTCATCTTTTCCACTAGACGAACTAGATGGTAAGCTTCATGGAAGTGGGACCATGTTTGCATATTAACTCTTGTTTACCCGCCCATCAACAATAACTGGGAGTGACAATGCACAGAAGTTTATTAGCAAAATGAATAAGTGAGTAAATTAGAACATGCAGTGTTTCCTCTGAGCCTGAAAAAATGGTCCTGGAGGGAAATTCAGTGTATGTGCCACAGAAAGAGGAGCAGCTGCCCCCTGACAGATGAGCCACTCCTGGGATCTTTGCTTCTCCATTCTCAGATCATTAGTTGGGTCCAAGACCTATCCACCTGCCTATCTCCCAATCTGTATACTGTTCCTTGTGGGAATGAAAGCCATATTATTAAAGATGAAAGATGACCTTTTCCACTCCAACAGCAAAGAAGCCAATGAACCTGTATGCCGTCCATGATGGATCTGTCCACACGGTTCAGAGGTCACCTTTCTACAAGGACATCATCCTCACCATCGGTGGATGGAACCTGGCCATCTGGAAAGAAGGGGTTACTGTGAGTTGCCTGAAACACAGAGCAGTGGGGCGTGTGGTCCTTCGTTACTGAGAGACACAATACGAACACAGACTGTTGTGACATAACAGTGCCCAGGGGACACTTTTAGAGAAATTGGAACAGATGGTCTGGGTTCCAGCTTGTCAGCAGAACCACTGGGAGTCTTTTGAAAATGAACCATTTGCTTTTCTTTCCCGAGGGGAGCTAACAGACCTTACAAACTCCTTGTTCTCTGAAACCTTTGAAGGTCTTTTCTTGGAAATAGATTGTGAGGCAGCTGACTTGGATTTGTGCTTTTTTTTTTTTACCCCCTTCAAATACAAGATGAGGTGCTGATTTTGCTTGAGGCCCAAGGAGAAACAATAGGCCTGTCAACTTTGCTTCTGCGTGAGGAACATGTCAGAAGGCTCCAAAAGGGGAACCAAGAAAGCTGAGGGGCACATCACCAGGCAAGGAATGTGTCAGGAGGCTCCAAAAGGGGAACTGAGAAAGCTGAGGGGCTCATCACCAGGCTGACCAGAGACATGAATAAGCCATAGGGAGACAGTCAGAATAAGGAAAGGCCTAGGGCCAAGCTGATAAACAAAACTGAGGAAACCTAGAAAGACAGACAAAATCCCGTGAGGCAAGAGTGTGGGAATTGGTACTTTTAATGGGAGTACAGATTAATATGTTACTTTGGTGAGCGATTTTAAGATGATTGAAACCTGAAATACATAAATAAGTATTTTCCAGGTACAGTGTGTCTATTCTTTGAATTAATTACATGTGTCTTTTGGATAAATTATATAAATACTACATGAATTTTATTTAAGTAAATAACAGAGGTTGCAAGTATGGCTCAAGTAGTAAAGCACAGCATGCTAAAGTAGCAAAGTAGCATGGGGGAGGCCTTGAGTTTTATCCCAAGGGGAAGAAGAAGGGGGAAGGGAAAGTAGAGGAAGGGAAGGGAAGGAAGGGAGAAAATATTCTTTGAACTAACAGTTTTGCTTCTGGAGACTGTACACAAATCCTAAAAAAAATCAATGTGTATGACTATGAACCAGTTTGTTGTTAACTGTCAACTACTATTTCAGAGAGAAATTTTACTCTCTCTGACATACTTGTGTATGGTCTTTTAAAAAAATAATGATGGAGGGGCTGGAGCAATAGCACAGATGGTAGGGTGTTTGCCTTGCACACAGCCAACCTAGGTTCGAGTCCCAGCATCTCATATGGTCCCCTGAGCACCGCCAGGGGTAATTCCTGAGTGCAGAGCCAGGAGTAACCCCTGTGCATTGCCAGGTGTGACCCAAAAAGCAAAAATAAATAAATAATATTGATGGCATAGAGTTAAAGAAAATTTAGGAAGATTGTCCAAAGATTACATAAGCATCAGGATGTTGGTTATCCACAAAAACAGAAAGAGCTGCCTGAGGTGACAAGAACAGGCTTAGAGTGTCCATGAATTGTGCCCTCCTCTGTCTCCCACTGGATCATTCATTTCTTATGCGTAAATGGAAGGGTAGGAGACAGCTCTGTGGATTAGTCCAGGCCCCATACGAGTAAGTAGATAAATGAATAACAGGGTTGGGGTGAAGTACGACCGCAGGAAGGTGCATTCTGATCTATTCCTACTAGAACTTCCCAAAGGAGTTAGTAACCTCCACAAGAGAGAAAAGATCTTGAAATCTCTTCCGAACAATATTATAAGCCATTGAGTGCAGCTCACAGAATTGGCTTTTTGTTTGCGTTTCCTGGCCACCTCAACTGTTTTCCATGGGAAGCAGACACCTGACAACAAAATAAAGGTATAATCATCATAATCTTTATTTATTTATTATTCCGTCACCTCCACAGAAAGAGCAGTGGGCTTTAGCAGTAGTTGTTTAAAACCATCAACAGCCCACCTGGAAGATTCTTATTTCTTCTAAAAAGCAATCATTAAAGGACTAGAAAGGGGCTGAACACAGCTTTCCATGCAGGTGACCAAGGTTCAATCCTCAGTACCACATAATGCCCAAGAGTTAACCCTGAGCTCAGAACTGAGAATAACCACAACCTTTGTGGTCAACCTCTGAAAGTCACTAAAATAGGGGCAACAAGATAGTGAGATAACATACAAGAGAAGAGCGATGACATTATATAAAAGCCCTACAAGAAAAAGGAATGACAAGTCCTAATGGATCTAAGTTTGCTGTTACATAATTATAGTCATGGGATTTGGACTTGAAGTTGTGGGAAATATCTCTCTTATAGTAGTAAAAGCGTTTAATTTGTTGGGGGCTGGATCAATAGCACAGCGGGTAGGGCGTTTGCCTTCCACTCGGCTGACCCGGGTTCAATTCCCAGCATCCCATATGGTCCCCCGAGCACCACCAGGAGTAATTCCTGAGTGCATGAGCCAGGAGTAACCCCTGTGCATCGCCAGGTGTGACCCAAAAACCAAAAAAAAAAAATCTTTTAATTTGTCTTTTTGAAAAATGTGTTTTAAGGCTGGACCGCTCCTTCAGTCATCCTGTTCAGCAAAAAGGTATACCTCAGGGCACTGGTCCCTTACTAGGCCTGGAGTCTTCTATGTTGGCCGAGAAGATGGATACATTGACATCTGGGATCTCTTGGAGAAAACTCATGAACCAGCCCATTCGCAAAACATTTGTATAACTGTCATTACCTTCATCAAACCCTGGACCTTCTCTGGTATGTCAGTTCTTAATTAATAATTTTAGGTCCTTTTGTCTTTGTTTTTGTAAAACTTAGGAACCATTGTAGACATTTTCCTAGAAAAATCTCCATTCTTTTCTCAAGTTTTTGTTTCCCCTCCTTTTCCCTCCCTTCCTTCTCTTGCAGGTTTTCCCTTCCATTCCCTTCCCATACCCCCTCCTTCCTTTATCTCTTTAAACCATATGTTAGATGCAGCTTTAGCTTCCCTTACTGTTTTCTTTACCAACAATTGTTTCTGAAGTCAGCCTTAGTATATTTTTAGTTGCCAAGAAGAAGTGATTTTGATTCACACAATGTGAAAAATAACCTTCTCATCTTCTCCAGGTCACATAGAGTAATTCCTACATTTTTGTGGCATTGTTTCTGCTTCATTTCTGAATAGAATAAGTTTTTTTTTTTTTTTTTTTTTTTTTATTTTTTTTATTTTTTTTTTTTTTTATTTATTTTTAATTAGAGAATCACCGTGAGGGTACAGTTACAGATTTATACACTTTTGTGCTTATACTTCCCTCATACAAAGTTTGGAACCCATCCCTTCACCAGTGCCCATTCTCCACCACCCGTAAACCCAGTGTCCCTCCCACCCACCCCAATCCCATCTCCCCCCCACCCCACCCTGCCACTGTGGCAAGGCATTCCCTTCTGTTTTCTCTCTCTAATTAGCTGTTGTGGTTTGCAATAAAGGTGTTGAGTGGCCGCTGTGCTCAGTCTCTAGCCCTCATTCAGCCCGCAACTCCCTTCCCCCACATGGCCTTCGACTACAATGTAGTTGGTGATCGCTTCTCTGAGTTGACCTTTCCCCGGAACGTGAGGCCAGCCTCGAAGCCATGGAGTCAACCTCCTGGTACTTATTTCTACAGTTCTTGGGTGTTAGTCTCCCACTCTGTTATTCTATATACCATAGATGAGTGCAATCTTTCTATGTCTGTCTCTCTCTTTCTGACTCATTTCACTCAGCATGAAACTTTTCATGCCCATCCACTTGACTACAAAATTCTTGACCTCCTTTTTTCTAACAGCTGCATAGTACTGAATAGAATAAGTTTTGAATCTCCAATTTTTAACTATCTCAACAAATTTTAAATATTGTAACATTTTGTGGATCTTCCTTGAACAATACCAAGCAATTTCTCTTCCTGAGGTCAAAGGACTCTTTAAGGTCATTTATCTATTTAAACTCCAAATTAACTATGAAGGGAAATAATGTATTACATGGTAGCACTGTCTGTCAGTATAACAAAGCAAGCAAAAATCAAAGAATGTGTCTGTGGAAAAATAATTTATCTCTTGCATCGCAATCTTTGTTTCAGCAAAGTCCTATATTTTGTGTAAACCTACGACTTCTGCATTTGTAAAAAGTTGTAAAAAAATAGATAGTCCAGCAGGTAGGACCTTTGCCAACCTGGGTTTGAGCTCCAGCATCCTGTGTGGTCCCCTGAGCATCCTCAGGAGTAATCCCTAAATGCAGAGCAGGAGTAACCCCTGAGCATCGCCAGGTGTGAACCAAAAAAAAAAAAAGTTTCTCTCAAAGGGCTGGAACATGTGTATTATATGAGGTAGGCTCAAGGTTGATCCCTGATCAATGTGGCTCCACAACCACAGTCACCAGTGTTGGTCCTGGGGGCCCCAGCCCCACAGGATCTGAGCAGAACCTCCTCACCATGAGCACCAAACTGTCAGTCTGGCACTACTGGGCAAAATATTGCTAGGAGTAGCCTCAAGGCACACAACCTCGAGGTACATCCTCTTAAACCCTATATTATCTCTCTAGCCCCAAGAAACATTATGATTAGAGATTTAATTTTCAGAATCTTTAGTATTCCAGCCTATCAAGTGCCTTGCCTTATAGGTGACCCAGTATTTTCCTGTCTTTGTTATAAAACATCGCTTCTGAGTACCCAGGAGGGCTTAGAAGCCTGGGATTGAGCCATCTGAAAGAGACCATCTGAAAATTAGAAGGGAAACAACCTCACATGAGGAGCTATAGAATTAAAATCCTCAAGCACTTTTATGTTTTGTGTCCATTTTAAATGATCAAGGAAGCAATTTGTTTTTATAATAAGAAAACTGGTTCTGGCTGTACCTTTAAAATCCATCTGAGTAATGGTGGTGTCTTTCAGAGTTTTCCTTTTCTTTGGCAAAAATTAGCTTTGTGATTTATCTCTGAAAGTCTTTCCATGTGTTGCTCCTAATTTTTTTCTCAAGACTACACAGAAGTCCCAGCCACAGGAAAGGCCAGGCTTAGTCAGAAGCCAACTCCTTATTTAGACACCAAGAACACAAGGTCTGTTGTGGACAGAGTGGCTGACAAAGGCTCAGCGGCTTAGCTTTCATTTCACCAAATGGAAAAAATGACTTTTATATGTTAGCCTTCCCAATCACGAACGTCTGTGAAAATGGGAAGATCATTACAACCGCAGCAAATCCTTTGGGAAACCATGAAACAACAAAACATTTTATGCTTAACCTCTTAGGTGACTTTCGGAGTGCCGAATTGCAGTTTTTTTTACCCCATTTTCATTTTCTTCATCTTCCAGCTAAGCAGCAGTTTGTAGCCATAGCTGATTTTTATGGAACACTGCATATACTAGAAATTCCTTGGTCATTAAGTCACGCTTCCTCCAATGAGGTCAGTAGCTTTTGGCTTTGGGGATTTTTCTGAACAGATGTTGCTGAGTTGGGTTTCAATAGTGTATTTAGAAACGACAACATTTGGAGAAGAGAGTGGAACAATAGTTCCACTATTGCCTTGTACCCTGCTAACCCAGGTTCGAGTTCTTGGCATTGCATATGTTACCCCAAGTACTACTAGGAGTAATCCCCGACTACAGAGCCAGAACTCCCGTGTACTTCTGGGTATGGAAACTTCTTCACACAACCCCTCCAAATAGAAGTGACAACATTTTTGTATTAATGAGAGAATTAAAGAATGTCAGGGCCATGTAGACCACAACATCCTGCCACAGAGGTGGGGGGGGGATAAGGTGGGGGGTGATGGGAGGGATACTGAGAACATTGGTAATGGAGAACGGGTATGGGTGGAGGGATGGGTATTCGATCATAGTATGACTGAAATGTAAGCACGAAAGCTTGTAAGTCTGTAACTGTACCTCACGGTGGTTCATATCACTGTATCACTGTCACTGTCATGCCATTGCTCATCAGTTTGTTCAAGCGGGCACCAGTAACGTCTCCATTGTGAGACTTGTTACTGTTTTTGGCGTGTTGAATATGCCATGGTAGCTTCCCAGGCTCTGCTGTGCAGGCAAGATACTCTCTATAGATTGCCAGGCTCTCCAAGAGGGGCGAAGGAATCGAACCCAGGTCGGCCGCGTGCAAGGCAAACACCCTACCTGCTGTGTTATTGCTCCAGTGGTGATTACGGTGATTCATAAAAAATAATTATTATTATAAATAAATAAATAAAAATTAAAAGAATGTCAGGGCCAAGCTTATAGCTCAGTGGTATATAGCCCAGTAGTAGAACATTTGCTTTGCATGTGTGAGGCCTAGGTTAGTTCTGTACATTGAAAAACAAACAAATGAGACACATAGTTGTAAATAAAGGGATATACCCTTTTCACCTTTTCCTCTCTGGAGAAGCCTTTTCTTTCTTGGATACATATTTATCTTTCTCTCTTCTTACATTTCTCTAAATTTCTTTCAATAAAAATGATATTTATTCATTAAAAAATAGAAAAGAAAGTATGAATTTCTGTAGTATGGCTTAAAAAAAATAAAATCCCTGTCAAGATCATACGGAGCAAGGCCAAGTAAAAGAAGCTCAGATTTAGAGAACTGGTTTGTGGGTTCATAATCTGAAAATGATATTTTCCACTTATAACCAAAGCCAAGGATGCTTATTTCAGTTCTGCTCTTTCGTGGAGAGCCCTTACTGGCATTTTCACTCATCTACGAACAGGAGTGTTTAGTTGTATAGCTAATGTGCACGTAAAAAGAGCAATGAGTATATAAAGATCAACACAATCAGGCCCACGTGAAACATGCAAGCCCCAGCATCTGAGACCAGACACTGACAGGCTGGGCCTCTCTGTCCCCGCTCACCTTACCCAGGCTCTGCTGGTTTTTTCCTGCTGTAGTGTTATATCCACACACTGTCACACTGGGTAGCGGAACTCATCTTGTTCCACCTACCATCTGTACTTTCCAAACTTCATTGTTATTATGAAACTTCCCTATTTCAGAAGTAGAAGGAAGGAAAGGAGTTGGGGTGGGCAGGGAGCCCACCATGGGCTGGGGAGACAGCTATAGAGTAAGGGCCCATGTACCTACCTGCACAGAGACCTAAATTTGGTCCCTGTCCTTGAGTGTGGCTGCCTCTGGTTCTACTGGACCTGAGCCTCACCACATCTCCATGAGGTCCAGTTGCTCAAGTATCACTGGGAGTGGCCCCAAGAGCCCCTGGGCACTGTTTGGAAGGTTCTCCCCTACCACACACACACACACACACACACATAATACACAAAAGCAATCCTTGACTATTCTAGGAAGAGTGAAGTGTTTTGTTGCTTTTCCCTTCCAAACTTATTCCCTTCCTAGAGCTCTCCAATTTACAGATCCCTACACCTTAGCACAGTGGCCCCCAATGGAGAGAACTCCTCCAGCTAAGAGAACTCCTCCTGCAGATGGAGTAGCAGGTCGGTGATCTGCCCGATGACTGACAAGTGGCAGAAGTTCTTCAGAGCCTTGAGAACATGGGCTGTGCACCTGGGCTCCATTTTCCTTTGTTCCCAACAGGTATCAAGTATGAACTACTACTTTGAGAGAGAAGTCAAGCATCTGGAATATGTCGAACAGCGCAAACTTATTCGTAAACAAGAAAAGGTTGACATGGAGCTCGAAAATGAGAAGAAAAAAGTTGTAAGTTAAGTTTCAGAACCCACATTTACTATATATCTGTTTGGCTTTGTTCCGTGGCTTTGGTAGAAAACCATGCCTTTCATCGTCTCCCCTCACCCTCTCTCAGAGCGCAGAGAGATGTTTGCTGGGACTTTTGTTTTGACTTTGTTTGAGGGGCTCTCACCCAGACAGGATACTCTTGTCTCAATTCATAGGGATTGGATAGTGCAATGTGTTAGGGGGTAGGGAATGCAAATGGACTCTGCCTATTGAATATCTCTGGCTCCTCCTGCACCCCCACCAGGGTATTTATCTGATTGTCTGTCTTGCCCTCATTAAGAACCACTGATTGGACACTGGAGTGTGCTCACATTCCTCCCTCTAGTTCTCTACTCCTCTCCACCCTTCTTTCCCCCCCCCCCCCCGAGCCTGGACAACGGCTCCCCCTCACTGTGTAAGAGTCCTCCCACCCTTTTGCACACCCCTTCCAGAGAGAATTATGAGGTCAACTGCTGTAAAACACCCATTTCTCATCGTTTGGTACTTCTGGTTGTCAAGGTTGTCTGGTTTACAAGGGATGATGTGCTCCTTTTCTTCCCCTAGAGAACATATGTGAAGTCCAAAGAACTACTCGAAGCTGAACTGAAAATGGACTATGAAGAGTACTTAAGTCTGGAACGGTCCATCCTTGTGAATCTTGGCCTGTCCAAGTAACAGAGAAGTAATATATTAAAATGCAGGGAAGCAATCACGGTGGGGTTGGCAGGGACTCTATAGAACTTTCTTTTCTTTTCCTTTTTTCCTTCTATTTGCAGTGCATGGAATTGAACTCAGTCTCACACATGCAAGACATGTATTCTACCACTGAGCCACATTTCTGGGTCTTTTTTATTTTTATTAATTATTTTTTTATGTTTCATATGCTAACACACTGCACATTAAATTGCTTTATTTATAAAGATTAAACTTTATTTCTGTGCTGTTAAAACCTTTGATTTATAACAATATGATATTTGTTTCAATTTCTGGACAACAGAGTTCCAAACCTTGTACTGAATATGAAAAATACCAATAATAAAACTGTCATTTTCGTCCAGTAATGTGATGCTTCAGTTTGCTTCAGAATTTCTCCATCCCAGCCCTCAACTCTAATCCAGACTTATTTGTTTCAGACTGAAGCAGAAATCAAACTTTGCTGCCAATTACCCAGGTGGCTTTTGTGGTTGTCTTTTCAAAAGATTGTTTCTCTTGAACCACTGATCAGGATCAGATTGCATGGTCATATGCCAATGAAATAGCACAAATTGAATCCAGAAATATGTTGGCTTTAGAGATAGAGAAAGAGAGAGAAAAACACCTTTATAGGTTATTCAGGGAATGAAAAATTACTTTAGCCATAGAAAACAAGTCAGTGATTGATAAAAGGAGAGACTTTATGTACAAAGTAAATGCAGAAGAACATTTGATAAAATATAACATCCAAGACCAGGGGCAAATTAAAAGGATTTGAGCTAACATCCTGAGATCTGTCCGTGGCACCACAAGCACCTCCCTCCCACACCCAACCAACACTGCTGGTGGTCCACAGCCTTGTGGGGCCCTAAGAAACACTCATCTCTAGTCTTCCCAAACAGCCAGGCTGAGTGTTGCTCAGAGTGATCCCTGGGCTCTCTGAGTACTGCTTGGATGGTATAACCCTCTCCTAAACCTAATACTCATTTATAATAGAATAAAAATTAATTCTTGGTCCTGACCCCACATAAGGCTGTCTTCACCAGGCAACTCAGAGGGGGTGGGTTGAGTTTCCCTCCCCACTCCAGCAGAACCCCGGCAGCCAAAAGTGCAGCCATGCTCATGGCTGCTCTACACAGGCTTTGACAAGCCTCACCTATGAGGAAACCTATAGGAAAACCCCAGGTGCAGGACCCTGAATGGATCTCCAAGCTCATTCTGAACAGGACTGGGCCTCCTCCCCCAAGCTCCCCAGTTTTCCAGTAGCTTGGCAGTCACACCCACAAACTGCCCCCAGTGCCATATAATCTCATCAACAGCCAAGATCCAGAGACTATGAAATAAAGCTCCCAGAAGAGAGCAACATAGAAATCCTGGAACACACGGCTGCGACCTCTTAGACTCTAGCCCACTGATGTACCAAAAGTAGCACACATTTGTTTGGGTTTAACATATATGCTTATGATCTCTTATGCCAGGCCTTAATTGGCTCCAGCATGAAATACAACAATCTCCACACACTTTCCTCTTATGGTGATGGGAAGGTGCATGGTGGTGGGATTGGTGTTTGAATATTAAATGTAATGAACTATTGTGAACAACTTTATAAAAATAAAATAAAACTTTTTAAAAAGTAAAATAAATAAAAAATAATTCTTAGCAACTACAGGGGGCTGGAGCGATAGCACAGTGGGTAGGGCATTTGCTTTGCACGCAGCCAACTCGGGTTTGATATTTCTACCCCTCTCGGAAAGCCGGGCAAGCTACTGAGAGTTTCTCGCCTGCACGGCAGAGCCTGGCAAGCTACCTATGGATTACTTGATATGCCAAAAACAGTTAAGCAATGGGATAACAGTGACAGTGACAGCAACTACAGGAGGAAGAAAAATGTCTCCATTTGATGGAGGTCATCAAAAGACGATCCTTGGTAGGAAGGTGCAATGGTGGTGGGATTGCTGTTGGAATATTGGATATAATAAATGAAGAACAAGTTTATACAAATAAATTAAGTAAATAAATAAAGTAAAATAAAATAAAGACAACCCTGTGATGAGCTCATTATTTCCTGACAAAGAGTTGAAAGTTTTCCTCTGAGCCATGGAAAAAGATCGGATACTTATGTTCTTATCATCTGATCCTTCATTTATTAGGGGCAAATTAACAAGGGGAGAAAGGAGAAAACACACATGAATCTCTGTTGTGTAAGAGCTAGTTGTATCTCACTAAGAGGCTCATGTAGCAGAAGAGTGACTGATAGGGAGAGGAGTTGTAGGGAGACGAGCAGGGGATGGAAACGAGGCATGTTGTGAATGCTTCTATAAACCAACTAAAGATGCTGGAATAGAGTTTACAGAGAATAGACATCAACAGAAGGGCTGAGCAGGAAGGTGATGCATTAGCTTTAATTTTCAGGACAATGATAAATGAATTTGAGCAGTGAGTTTCATGACATAAAGTCCTATTAGGGGTTGATGGTAATAGATAGTTCAAGATAAAAGCCCATGAATATCCTGTTCTGGAACTTCGTGGTGCAAGTAGAAATGGGAAATTGGTTGAATAGAGGAAATAAAATTCAGAGTCCTAACAAGGGAATACACTTGTATCTACGCATAGCAAGCCTTGAATCATAAAAATGATTAACAAGCAATGAGAAGATGAAGACAGGACCAGAGGTGACATAGGAACCGTGATGGAAGGTACATTGGTGGTGGTGGATGCAGTAACTTTGCACACCAATATCATAAACTTTAACATTATTATAACCATCTTATCTAAACTACAATTTAAAAAATTAAATTAAATTAAGGATAGTGTTCAGATGACACCTTCAGTTGTGTGTCCAAGTTTTTCATCCAGGGAAGAGAAGGAATGGGTGTCCTGCCCCGTTAGAAAGTTCCCTGCTGACCAGCCACACAGCCTGGGGGATCTGTGATAATCTGGGGAGTCAGATAAGAATCTGAAGGTCCTGAATGGGGTTGTTCCATAGCCCATATCTGCCTCGCTACTCTAGTGAGCAGGTGGCTATACAACTGAAGAATAAGGCACCTTTCGAGACCTGTTTGTTGAAGAAAAAGTCATTTAGAATTTCTGTGCCAGCAAGGAAAGATCTCCTTAAAGAAGGTAAGCCATGTGAAAGGAGAACACCATAAGAAGACATTTAAGCCATATAAATGGGCTCATACTATAGCTCCTGACACTTTGCTTGAAGCTCAGCTATTCCAAGGGAAGCCATCACTGTCATCTGAAGGGGGGGCTGAGACCCTCCCTAGCAGCAAGGCGCCAGCAGCCTCCACTCCCAACCTGTGCTAAATTCAGGGCCCACAACACAACTCCTGAAGCAACAGTTTTCCTGAACAAAGTCCATGCTTCTCGCACTAGTTATTCTGTCATTTGGAGAAGATGGACAAAGGAGAAAGAGTGTAACCCGTCTTATCCCTCAACCTCTTCCAAGGGGTTTCACTATAATAGAAACTCACCCCCGCTCAGCACAGCAAGAGCACTAAGAAAGCAATGGGGGAAACACAGAAAAGCACACCATGCTCAGTGAGGGAAAACAGTATCACCAAAGACATAAACAGCATCATTAAACTCTCAAGCAATGTTTTTTGTGACACCATGATGGGGATGTTCAATGAATTCAAAGAAACAATAGCACTAGTAGTCAGCAAGGCACACAAGAGCATAAGTTAAAATGAAAATTAAAAAAGCTACTATAGTCAGAAATAAGGAACATGGTTGGTGATATTAAAGAACTCAACAGAAGCTCTAAAATAGCAGACTAACAAAAGCTGAAGAGATGAGAGGGAAGAAACTGCTAGGGAGAAGCAGAAGATGGAAAATAGTCTAAAATGAACAGCATACTAGAGAACTAGAAGATGAGTTCAAGAGGAACAATATAACAGTCATTGAAGTGACAGGATGGCAAATGTGATGAAGACCAATAGGTTTAAAATAATCATTAATAAGAATTTCCCAGAGTTGATTACAGTTTCAAAGATCCAAGAAGCCCAAAGTTTCCCAGCAAAAATAGGAAAATTCCAAGGCACATTGTACTCAAACTGAAAAATCCAAAGACAGAGACAGAGTATTTAAAACAACAAAATCTGGGGTTGGAGATATAAAACAGCGGGTAGAGCATTTGCCTGGTACGCAGCCGACCCGGGTTTGATTCCCAACATTCCATACGGTCCCCTGAGCACTGCCAGGAGTAATTCCTGAGTGTAGAGCCAGAACTAACTCCTGTGCCTCGCCGGGTGTGACCCAAAAAGAAAAAAAAATCAAAAAAGAAACTTACAAAGAAAAACCCATACGATGTATAGCAAATCTATCAAATAAACTCTGTGAGCCAGAAGAGTATGGAGGGATATCACAGAAACATTTAATGAACTAAACACCTCACCAATAATATTCTTTCCAGCTAGATTATCACTCAGATCTGAAGGAACTATACAGAACTTCATGGGCAGGCAGCAGCTTAGGGAATTCACAGCCTTGAAACCAGTTTTGCAAGAAGCATTAAGAGAGCTTTTCTGAAGGACAGAACAAACTCCCCAATGTGTGACATTGGTGCATATGGTTTCTTTCTACTAGATTCAGAAAGGTATGTTTACTCCTAGTTTGCAACAGAATTTTATACATTTTTAATAATGAATTAATGTCTTATTTGTGTTGGTTAAAATCATGATGCAATTAATCATCACAAATGGACTTTCATTGATTTATTTTTTGATAATTCCATTTGCTATTCCTTTAAATTTTGTTGGAGCAAGTAATATGAAATCAATTTGTCATATGCCTGAGAAGAGGGAAGGCGGGGGGGGGGGGATAGTAAGGAACCTGGGGACGTTGGTGGAGAGAGGGGGATACTGGTGGTGTTGGAACATTATATGCTTGAGACAACTCTAATAGTAACAGCTTTGTGAATCAGTGTTTTAATAAAGATTAAAAGAAAAATATTTTAAAAGTACACCCCTCCCAAATAAAGAAAGAATTTAAAATCTCTTGTGAATGTAACATGAACTTCCCTCTTCAAAACCTTTCTTGGGAGAAGATATGAGTTTTAAATTTTGTTTAGAGCATTACAAAGCTGTTCATGATCGAATTTTAGTCATACTGTATTCCAACACCCATCCCTCCACCAGTGCACATTTCCCAGCACCAGTGTCCCCAGGTTCCCTCCCATCACCTTTCACTCCCCACACCTTGCCTGCCTCTTTGGTAGGCTGCTGCCACCGCCTCCGCCTCCTCCTCCTCATCCTCCTCCTCCTCTCTCTTACATTATTGATACTGAAAGGTTATCAAGAATATCCCTTACCTCCGCTGAGATGTGATCCCGAGAGCCATACATGCGCGTCCTCACCGCAGCTGCAAGAGCATGACTCCAGAGGCCAGCTAAACTACTTTTGATACCAGCAGCTCCTTGCAAAATATCTCCAGACTGAGAACTAAGCTGCGGCCCCATGCCTGCCCAGGAGGGGAAAGGTTTTTCTCTCTCACCTTTTCCTTCCGGGGGGGGGGGGGGGGCGGGGGGGAGGGGAGGGCATGGCGACCGCCATATTATGAGGACCACAGATGAGAGTACAAGCTTGAGTTTTTTGCTGAAATATTGAATGTAACCAAAGTAAACAGAAAGTAAAGTGAAATTTATCAGTTACACAGTGGGGAGGGGGCGGGGAGGGCGGGCTGGGAGGTATACTGGAGTTTTTTTTTTTTTTTTGGTGGTGGAATATGTGCACTGATGAAGGGATGGCTGTTTCAGCATTGTATAACTGAGACTTAAGCCTGAAAGCATTGGTATTTTCCACATGGTAATTCAATTAAAAAAAAAAAAGAATATCCCTTACCAACTTCTAACCTTCAGATCTTGCCCAGCCGTGATCATTCCCAGCTATTATTGTCATAGCAGTCTCTTCTCTATCTTACCTGCCCTCAGCCCCAAACACACTTATGGTCGAGAAGATATTTTGTTTGGGGAATAAATACAAAAGTAAAAAATTATTAACTTCTTAAAAATATTCTGAGACTGAGGAGACAATATAGCAGTTAGAGCACTTGCCTTGCACGTGGCCAAGCTGCATTTAATCCCCCACTCCTATTTGGAGCCCTGACAGGAATGATCCCTTAGCACACTGAGCCTGAGCACAGCTGAATGTGGTCCCAACCCCACTCCTCCACCCCCCCCCAACATACACACACACACACACACACACACACACACACACACACACACAAATCAGTCTTGGTACTTGAAAAATCAGATGTGACCATTTAATCACCTGTATGATTTGAGACAAGTGACTTATACTGTGAAACACAGGCTCTCTTTATTAAGTCAAGTTTAGAGTATTTACTTTGAAACATTTTTATGAGGGGTAAATGAGCATCTGCACATGAGTGATGCCCAAAAAAACCCTGCTAACCTCCTTGCTTTAGAGCTCAGGCAAAGCCTTGAAATCACCCTTCATTTCTCTTTCTCTCAGAATTCACCCCTAGTCTACATTTTGCTCAACACACCTTTAAAATAGATACAGAACCTGATCACTTCCCTCCTTCTTGTCCAACCACCAAGGTCCACGGCCCCATCCCTCTCTCCACAGCCACGGGAGGATGCTTTGGAGTCAGAAGCTGTCGTGGGGCTCTGAGAAACTCAGGGTCCCGGCTCATACAGAACGCAAGCCAAAAGTTATTGTACAAATGGCAAACCCTCTACCGCCTCCTCTCCACTGAACCAGAGTCATCAAACAGGCCAGGTGGGTCCTTTGACCCACACACGTGTGTATCATTCTGTGCTTTCTTTGGCAATTTTCACTATGTTGTTTAGAGTACCTAGTCTGGGCCAGGCCATTGAAATTTAAACAGGTATTCAATATCAGTTAGAAAGGGTGACATCTGAGTCAAAGGTGAGGGATGTTTCCTTGTCCCTCTCAAGAAGCAGCGTGTTGCATCACTGCTCCCCATCCAGCTGACTTCTGCTCAATTTTGCCTAATATAAGTAGGTGTGAGACCACCAGACCCCCCACACTCCACCCCCAAGCAAAAAATGGGGACATAGGGCTATTCCCCAGGGCTGCACGTTGTTCTAACAGAAGCAGAGTTTGATTTGGCATAGAACAAATGGATTATGGGTATAAATTCTGTCTGCCTTAGAATGATCAAGGGCCGAGTCGATAGGAAGCAGGAAGTACATTTGCTATTATTTTGTCTACCTTCCAAAAACAACATGATTACAATGTTTGCTCTAGAAACTAAGCCCAGGGCTTCTCTTTGCTATGACAGCAGTTGCTATCAGTTTGGTCTGTTTCCCATGCATTTATGACCTGCTTTTACTGGTCTCATCGTCTCACCAGCTGGTGGTTACCAAAGGGCTCACATACACTGCCAGAACTCAAGGTTCAGGGGCTGTCCCACCTGCTTCTCCTCTAAGTCCCCGGGCAGCCGTGGGGTGAGGACAAAGTCAGATATACTTAAAAACAAGCCCACAAAACCTGGACAGGCACTCAATTATTTTCTTCTCTCAATGTGCTATAACTGCCAAATCACCTGTAATGTGGCAATGTGGGGGAAGCTGCTGGGATAGAAGATTGTGTTCCTGCGTGAGGCCAACTCTAAAATAGGGTTAAGGATGCATGAGATTCAAGAAACGGGAAGAGCAGGAGCCAAAGAGCCTTCAAGCCAAGATGCAAGTCTATTGCATCTGGTAGGAGAGAAGGGAGAAGTGAAGGTGAGGTTAGTTAGATTCTCCATCCGCTCTGCTTCCTCTCTCTCTCTCTCTCTCTCTCTCTCTCTCTCTCTCTCTCTCTCTCTCTCTCTCTCTCTCCCCCTCCCTCTCTCTCTCTCTGCCACTAAGTCTTTGCAATGGGTCAACTTCACCAGGGAACCTCCTCTTTCCCTAGGATGAGTCTCCCTAAAGGCTCCTAACTGTTCAAGCTGGCATTAGTTCTTCTGGTCTAAATCCCCTGCTGGCAGACAAACTGAATCCCAGCAGGTGGGCGCAGCTAAGGCTCAAGCAAGAACACCAACTCCCTGGAATTGAAAATGTATGCACGTTAGGCAGAAAGGAAAATGGAGTAACTGGTGTGCATCCCTCCCCTCTCCACTGCAACAGTTTTCTTGCCCATTGCCTGTTTCCCCTTAACTGCACACATCTTTTTCTGCACTTATGCCTTTTGGTCGGTATCCAGTGCAGTGGAAAGAAAATGAAACTTGAGATTCAAGCAGACCTAAAACAGAATCCCAGTTTTTTCATCCTAGGCGAGCTACCCTGTCCCCTACGTCTTGGTTATGTCATCTTCAAAAGAAAGCTATAATTACACATTGTCCCCCCAAAAAAGATAACACATGTCAAATACCAGGCACAAAGTTGGTGCTTTATAAAGACTGCCCCTTTCCTACAGTCTCAGGTGGGCTCACACTCACCCAAACACCCTAGTGTTTTCTTTTTGTCATAGGCAATACTGTCTGATTGAAAGTTTTGTTCCGAATAACTGGAATGTATGTCTTGTGCTCAGGTACAACTCAAACAGTGGCTCTGTACTATTAGTTTACTATTAGTTTTTGATCACTTTAATAGTTCATTGCGTCACTGTTTACAATAGCCAAAATCTGGAAAAAAACGGAGTGCCCAAAAACATATCAAAGAAACTTTGGTACATCTACACAATGGAATACTATGCAGCTGTTAGAAAAGATGAAGTCATGAAATTTGCATATAAATGGATCAACATGGAAAGTATCATGTTGAGTGAAATGGTTCAGAAAGAAAGAGACATAGAAAAATCGCACTCATATGTGGATTATAAAGTAGCAGAATGGGAGACTTACACCCAAGATTAGTAGAGTAAAGGACCAGGAGTGCTGCCCTACAGCTTGGAAACTGGCCTGACATGCTGGGGGAAAGGGCAGCTGAAATAGAGAAGGGAACACCTAGTCGAGAATGTTGGGAGAACCCACTTGGGTTGAAAGCTGCGTACCAAAAGTAGACTATAGACCGAATATGATGGCCACTCAATACCTCTATTGCAAACTACAACACCCAACAGGAAAGAGAACAAAAGGGAATGCCCTGCTGCAGAGTCAGGGTAGGGTGGTGGGGGTTGGGGTGGGGGTGGTGGGAGGGATATTGGGAATGTTGGTGGAGAAGAATGGGCACTGGTGGAGGGATGTAAACCAAATGCAAACACGAAAGTTCATAAGTTTGTAACTGTACCTCACGGTGATTCACTAATAAAAATTTAAAAAGAAAAAGGAAAAAAATAGGAAACTAGACACATTGGCTATAGTATCTAAAATTGAAAAGATAGCTTGTTTCTCCCCTACTCCCAGCAGAACATAAAATGCTTATGGCAACTGAGAAAATTAATCACTGGAATAATTCTCTCTTTATTTAGATGTATGGTTCAGCTTTACAAATCGCATTTTAGCCACCGAGCAATTTTGTATAATTAAATGAGTAATGTCTTCAGGTCTTTAGATAAACACATCTTTTGTGTGCGCTGATTGACTGCAGTACACGGGGGCCTGGGAACATCACACAGCTGCACTAATCCACAGCTGTAAATGATTAACATCTGCCTAGGCTTCTGCCCAGAGCGTGACTCCGGCCATGGCATTCTACAGTTGCTAGGTTGCCAGGCCAGGTAAGAGACAGTGAAACCAAGCAGGGCCCCCACCACTGAAATGAAATACCATGGTGAAGGGCAAATTAAATCTCATGTGCTGAATTTACTCCCTCCAGGATTGAGGAGCTGTCTGAGGGTTCAGGCTGTGCCTCCTTAAGAAGAGAATCCCTAGCATCAAAGACGCCAAATGTAGATGTTTATTGGGGAAAGAAGGTTAATAAAAAATAGAACTGTAACTGTTTTCAAAAGCTGCTTGTTCACAAATATGAGAAACACGTGCAGTAAGTCATTGTCATCCCGTTGTACATTGATTTACTCGAGCAGGCACCAGTAATGTCTCTATTACACTCAGCCCCAAGATTTTAGCAGCCTCTCCTTACTCGTCTTTCCCAATGATTGGAGGCTCTTTCAGGGTCACAGGAATGAGACCTATAGTTACTGTTTTTGGCATATTGAATATGCCACAGGTAGCTTGCCAGGCTCTGCTGTGTGGACAGGATACTCTCGGTAGCTTGCCGGGCTCTCCGAGAGGTATCGATATATCTTTTACTGTATTTGGGATATGAATATGCCACAAGGAGCTTGCAAGGCTCTCCCGTGTGGGCAATAGACTCTTGGTAGCTTGTCAGGTTCTCCAAGAGGGAGAACAAGGCTATTAGATGTCGCACGGCCACTGTGTGGCTGCGAGCTTCCAGGAGCTTGGTCTTAATAGTCTCTGGATGTTGACTGTTGGTGGGATTACATGGTGCCAGGGGCAGTTTGTGGGTGTGGCTGCCAAGCTACTGGAAAATGGGGGGCCTGGATAGAGAAGGTCCAGTCTCAATCGGAGCAGGCTTGGAGATCTCAGCCCCGGGTCCCGCACACCTGGGTTCCTCTGCTGGTCCCTTCATGCGTGAGGCTTGTCTGAAGTAAATATGGTAAATAATATTGTTTGCATTTCCCAATAGTAATGCTGTTGCACAAATCTTAAGAAGATGGGAGTGGGGCGTGGAGAGATTACCTAAGTCACTTAGGCATTTAATAATACAGGCTGGTTTTATTCTTTTCTTCTTAAAGAGGTGAAAGGAAAAGGAAAGGTATAAAACAGAAGATGTGACATGCTTCCCTGTCAACTAAATACACGACAGGGCTGGAGTTAGAGCTCAGTGGGCTGGAGCACATGCTTTACATGCAGGAAGCCTGTGTTCTACCCCTGGCACCGCATAGTTGCCCTGAAACTGCCAGGAGCAGTCTCTGAGCACTGCTGGGTGTGGCCCCCAAACTAACAACAATATCAACAAATAGATATTCTAGATATTCCAGCCCTTTTTAGGAGCCATGTTTTAAAAAGAGAATCAAAAGATTAATTCTCTTTTAAATAAAGATTTCAAAAATGAAAAGCTATACTTTCAAATCTAAAATAAGGGGCTAAAAAGCTCCAAAGTACAATATAATCAGAATGACAAATGCCAAAAACAGTGACAGAATATTGAAAGAAGCAAGATCAAAGGAGGAACTTACATACAAAGGGAATCCCATAAAGGACACGACAGAACTGTCAAATGAGACTCTACAGGCCAGCAGAAAATAGTGGGATGCAGTTTAAAAGAATTAAATGGACATCTCACCAAGAATACTTTACCATTTAGATTACTGTTCAGTTTTGAAAGAATGATAATGATACAAAGCTTCATGGTCAAGAAACAACTTAGGAACTTCATAGCACTGAAATGAACTTCATAAGAATTTTTGAAGGGGGTTCTTTATTTTTTAAACCATTTTTATGAGGTAATGGTGTTTATAATACCCAATAATTTTCATGCAAATATTATTATTCCAATACCACACCCATGAAAAGAGAAGGGGCTTAAAAATAAGATAGACTGCATAAACTCACATAACTTCTTAAAAATGATGACAATAAACTACTTTATTTTAATAATCTCATCCATCTTCAGTGGCCTGAGTTCACTAATTAAGAGACATAGAATGGCAGAGGTGTTTGAGATGTTTTCAAAGCTGCTTCCAAAAAAAAAAAAAGGCTGATTTAAAATGGCCGTCCTCCCGCTCTTCTCACCTGTAATTATTTTTATAATAATTTAGAATTATTTCAGAAAACTGAACCTAACTTTCTGCTGCCTATAAAAGACACCCCTGAGCAGTCATGGTAAACACAGACTCAAGGTCAGAAGCTGGAAAACAATCTTATAGACAAAGAATTCCCATTAAAAGACTGTGGTGGCCATACTTATGTCAGACAACATAGACAAAATTTTAAAAGACTGCAGGGAACACAGGTAGTCATTTTATAATAATTAGGAGATCTATGCTTCAAGAACTCATATTCCTCAATATATATGTACTTAATGATGTACTACCAAAATATTTGTTTATAATTTCTAAAGGGAGGAAGTTATTGATAGCAGCACAATAGTAGTTGGAGACTTTACACTTGATTTTAGCCAAAAGACCGAGAAGCAATAGTAGTTGGAGACTTTAACACTCCTCTATTAGTTATAAATTTATCAACTAGGCAAAAACCCAGCAAGGAACCACTGGCTCTGAAGGAAGAAATGAAAGAGATGGTCTCGCAGGCAAACCTAGGACCCTTTATCGCCCCTTGGGTACACATTCTTCTCAGTACACACGAGACATTTTCCAAGCTAGACCATATGCTGAGTCGTAAAATATACCTCCATAAAACCAAGAAGATGCAAATCATATCAATTATCCTGTCAGAACACAATGCTTTGAAAACGGAAATGAATCACAAACAGAAATGGGGAAAGACCTCAAGCAATTAGAAATTAAAGAACTTACTCAGTGAATCAAAGAGGAACTCAGAAAAGAAACAAAAATATTCCTAGAAACAAATGAGAATAAAAACATAAGTTTTGAACATAAGTTTTGAACTTTTGGAACAGCAAAAATGGTATTAAAAAGGAAGTTCATAGTAATGCAAGTATTCATTAGGAATCAACTAAAGAGTCAAATAACCTGAAACACAAGCACGGAAGTTTGTAAGTCTATAACTGTACCTCACGATGATTCACTAATAAAAAATTTAAAAAATAACCTGCCCAAAAACAGCATTTAAGCTGCTAGAAAAAAGGCCAACAAAAGGAACCTAAAGCAAGTAGAAGGAAAAAGAAAATAATTTTTTTTAATTCAGATATTCACTGTCATCATCACTGCAATCCCATTGCTCATTGATTTGCTCAAGCGGGCACCAGTAATGTCTCCATTATGATACTTGTTATTTTTTTTGGCATACCAAATACACCACAGGGAATTTGCCAGGCTCTGCCGAGTGGGCGGGATACTTTTGGTAGCTTGCCTTCAGAGAGGGGTGGAGGATTCCAACTCAAGTAGGCTGTGTGCAAGGCAAACGGCCTACCCACTGTGCTATCACTCCAGCCATATAGATATATGGATATATATAGTGTTTTGTTTTGTTTTGTTTTTTGCTTTTTTGGGTCACACCTGGCGATGCACAGGGGTTACTCCTGGCTCTGCACTCAGGAATTACTCCTGGCGGTGCTCAGGGGACTATACGGGATGCTGGGAATCGAACCCAGGTCGGCTGTGTGCAAGGCAAACGCCCTACCTGCTGTGCTACCACTCCAGCCCCTCCAGCCCAATATTTTGAAAATAATAATAATAATGCAAAAGAGGGGCCGGAGGAATAGCCCAGCAGGGAGGGTCTTGCCTGCTGCCAACCCGGGTTTTATTCCCAGCCCCCACAGTGCCCCCTGAGCCAACCAGAGGTGATCCCTGAGTGCAGAGCCAGAGGTAGGGCCCAAGAACCCCTGGATGTAACCCAGAAAGCAAATAAAAAATAAAAATATAATGCCAAAGGGACACCGCATGAGTCAGCGCAGGGCATGGGTCTCTGAACCGGTTTATAAGCCGCCTGTGTAGTTCTGCTCTTGGCCATGATGGCCAGTACTGGGGTTGGGGGTGGGGGGGGTAAGGGCCGCTCCCAGCAGACCAGCAGATCTCAGGGACTCATACAGGGTCACAGATGCGACCCGGTCTCAGGCATCCACACGCTGAGCCGAGAACGGCCCCTTCGTGGCGGATTTTTCAAAGCATTCTAGCAGCTCCCAGTCGCAGCACGTGAAGGCGGGACCGAGAAGCAGAGCCGATGCTTCCGGCTCCTCTCCCAGGCCCATTCCCAGTGGATTTTCTGGTTCTTTGAAATTGCTGGTTCTGTGAAAGAGTAAGAAAGATTGACAAATTGTCAGCTAGACTCACAAAGACGGAAGACTTGAACCTAATCAGAAATGAAAGGTGAGACCTTACCATAGAAATTCAAAGGCTTGGGTGGAAGGCAAACTGGGGACACTGGTTGGTGGGTTTACTAATGAGTTCTTATAAACCTTTAAGGGAGATCTACTCCTAGTTCTCTCCAGGCTCTTCCAAAAAGCTGAAGAAATAGGAACCTTTTCAAGCAGTTTCTATAAGGCAAATATTGTCCTGATACCAAAAGCAGACAGAGACACCATTAAAAAATACTACAGGCCTACGCACGTGTGCGGCCTCTCCGCAGCTGCACGAGCATGACTCCAGAGGCCAGATAAACTACTTTTAGTATGGGCAGCTCCTTGCAGAATGTCTCCAGACAGAACTAAGCTGCGGCCCCATGCCTGCCCAGGAGGGGAAAGGTATTTCTCTCTCTCTCTCTCTCTCTCTCTCTCTCTCTCTCTCTCTCTCTCTCTCTCTCTCTCGCCTTTTTCCTTGCCGGGGGTGAAGGGCGTGGAGACCGCCATATTATGAGGACCACAGATGAGAGTTACAAGCTAGCAATGATCCAATGTCTGGAAGAAATTTCCCTGGACTTAGTTGCTAAAATACAGAAATCCAAAACCACGCAGCCACTATTGCGGCCACGTGACCTCTTCACAATAGGTTTGACTCTAGTGGAGAACTCCTAACAATAATAGTGAGGTTCTTGTTGAAATATTGAATGTAACCAAAGTAAAGATAAAGTAAAGTGAAATTTATCAGTTTGGGGGGAGGGGGGCAGGATGGGAGGTATACTGTGTTTTTGGTGGTTTTTTTGTTTTGTTTTGTTTTGTTTTTTTGTTGGTGGGATATGGGCACTGGTGAAGGGATGGTTGTTTCAGCATTGTATAACTGAGACTTAAACCTGAAAACATTGTAATTTTCCACATGGTGATTCAATAAAATAAAAAAATCAAAAAAAATATATACTACAGGCCCATACCCCTGATGAATATAGAGGCAAAAGGCCTTAATAAAATATTAAGTATTCTAATTCAACAAAACAACACAAAGATCATACACCACCATAACCAAGTAGAGTTTATTCCTGGGATACCAAGATGGTATAATAGGATAATCAGATCCACCAATGCAATATACCGTATCAATACAAGGAAAAATTAAAATCACATGTCCTATCAGCAGATGCAGAGAAACCATTTGTCATGACCCAACACCCATCCATGATAAAAACTCAATAAAATGATGATATAAATCCTGCTAACAGAAATATAAGAAAGCAATAAAATAAAAACACATCTACTGATCACAGATTGGAAGCATTAATATTGTCAAAATGGCAGTCCTACCCAAAGCACTATACAAATTCCATGCGGTTCCTATAAAAAAAAATACCCATGGCATTTTTCAATTCTCCGTCCTCTGGGAGAGCCCGGCAAGCTACCGAGAGTATCCCGCCCACAAGGCAGAGCCTGGCAATCTCTCGATGATGTAATCAATATGCCAAAAACAGTAACAACAAGTCTCATGATGGAGACATTACTGGTGCCCGCTCGAGCAAATCGATGAACAATGGGACAACAGTGCTACAGTGCTACATAAAGCAAATGCTACTAAAAATTATATGGAGTAATAAAATCCTCCAAATAGCGAAAGAAATCCTAGGGAAAAAATGAAGTTTACTTTTCCCAACTTCAAGTTATACTATAAAATTATAGGAACCAAGACAGTATGATATTAGAATAAAGATAGAGTCTCATAACAATGAAATAGATTTGAGAACCTAGAGATAAATCTTCAGGTATACAGTCAGCAAGTCTCTGAATAAGAGCTAAGAGTATGAAGTGGAGCAAGGAAAGCCTCTTCAAAAATATGTGGAAATTGGTTAGTTACATAAAAAAAAAAACCTTAGACCCTTATCTCACACCATACACAAAACTCAACTCAAAACAGATAAAGTACCTTGATATCAGACCAGATCATAAATTATCTTGAGGAAAACATAGCCAGAAGCCTGCATAATTTTGAATCTAGAGGCATCTTTAATGAATTTTTTTTGTGGGCCTGAGAATTGCCAAATATGGTTCCAAAACAACAACAAGACCCGGGTTTGATTCCTCTGTCCATCTCGGGGAGCCTGGCAGGCTACCAAGAGTATCCTGCCCACACAGCAGAGCCTGGCAAGCTACCCGTTGTGTATTCGATATGCCAAAAACAGCAACAACAAGTCTCACAACAGAGTTACTGGAGCCTTGCTATAGCAAATCAATGAACAATGGGACGAGTACAACAAAATTTTAAAAAGTTATGTGAGGGGCTAGGTATATAGATCAGTGGTATAGCACTAGCATCATATGTGGCAGCTCTAGAATTGATCCCTGGAACTACAAAAAAAAAAATAGAAAAAGAAAAATGTGTGAGCACCGCTGCCAAGAGAGTGATTCCTTGGTAACTCGCTGATGAGCACATGTGTAAACAGTACATAAGCTGCCTCATGCTCCACAACCAACATGTGCACAAGCACAGCTGAAGCGTGAGAATCCAGAGAACATATGTGTAGCAGCAGATGCAATCCCTGGCAAGGACCAACTGTGTGAGCACCATAATGTGTGCAGCCCCTGGTCCTTGGAACAATAACAAACAGCAGAGTGGGGAAGAATAAAGGGGACACTTCTTTTAAGGAAAAAATTAGGCACCATCTGAAGGAAAATGGTAGAAAAGGGAGCCAAGTTCGTAAACACATTGCCTTAATTGTAATTTTTTAAAAAATGTTAAGGGAGGAGCAAAATGAGAGAACTCCTGGGTCTGCAAACAAATATAGAACTGAGAACAGAATTTTGTGCAGAGCTCTGCTGAGAAGATAAACCAGAGAGACCATCAGCCACCTCTAGCGGACTCTCCAGCAGAAAACATGGTCGAGCAGCACCTGAAGGTACAGTTACAAAGCTGTGCCGGCCCCTCCCCAGGGAGGCCGTGGGAGCAGAGAGAGAGCTGACACTGGAACAATGCTCATGTACAACTGTAGCAGAGAATACTTGAGCCACAACACCAACACCAAGGCTTTCATTGTGCACAGATGGCTCCCAGCAGCCCAGGGCAAAGGCTGTGAGCGCAGCAGAAAAAAAGAGACCACTTACCCAGGGGTAATCACTGTCATGACCATCTGAGGGTGGAAAACTGGGAGGCAGATGCATAGCTGCAGTTAATGATGCTACACTGAATATTTGCACATTGCAGAGAGACAAGATAGAAAAATTTTCCCAGGTTGCCTTGACCTAGGATGACTCTGCCAGGCACACATACATGCAAACACAAGCATCCTGAGGGAGGGTAGGTTGGGGACACTTCTCGGGTCATCTTGACCTGTCAGGACAGTCAGGGATGCAACTGGGGTTTGCATGATTACAAGCACCCTGATGGAGACCCAACCGTGGATACTTCCCAGGTCACCTTGACCCAGGAGGGGAGTCCAGCAGATAGCCAGTACATACATGAACAAATCTGTTTGCAATCTCTGGTAATGACCCTAAGCTGGCCATCAGACATATACACGCAGGTACTCTGAAGTCTAGTACCACAAGGCTGAATAAAACTGGCTCACAGTTATCCTTGTTCTTGGACAATCTTGAATGTTCTGGTCACTGCCACTGAGGTGTTTCAAAGCAAGTAGAAAAGCACCCTTAGGGGGCCGGAGCGATAGCACAGCGGGTAGGGCGTTTGCCTTGCACGCGGCCGACCCGGGTTCGATCCCCGGCATCCCATATGGTCCCCCAAGCACTGCCAGGAGCAATTCCTGAGTGCAAAGCCAGGAGTGACCCCTGAGCATCGCTGGGTGTGACCCAAAAAAAAAAAAAAAGCAAAACAGAGGAATGGAATGGAATGGAATGTATGTGGGGGCGGGGTAGTTGGGCCCAAAGAATTAAATTATTTAAAAAAAAAAAAGCACCCTTAGATGCCAAAAAATTATTATATTGAGCAGCTGACATATCTGTTCAAATTAGACAACCTAGCATGGGGTAGAAGGAATTGTGCCCCTCTGGTCCTCTTTTTTTAAAAAAAACATTTTATTAGTTAATCACCATGAGGTAGTTACAAACTTACGAACTTTCGTGTTTGTATTTCAGGCATACAATGATCATTTACCCATCCCTCCACTGGTTCCCATTCTTCTCCACCAATGTTCCCAATATCCCTCCCACCAACTACATCCCATCCTCCACCACCCCACCCCACTTCTGTGGCAGGGCATTCCCTTTTGTTCTCTCTCCTTTTGGGTGTTGTAGTTTGCAATAGAGGTATTGAGTGGCCATCGTGTTTGGTCTATAGTCCACTTTTGGCACGCATCTTTCAACCCAAATGGGTTGTCCCGACATCCTTTACTTGGTGTTCTCTTCTCTATCTGAGCTGCCTTCTCCCCCAGCATGTGAGGCCGGTTTCCAAGCCGTGGAGCAGACCTCCTGGTCCTTATCTCTACTACTCTTGGGTGTTAGTCTCCCATTCTGTTACTTTATATTTCACAGATGAGTGTGATCTTTCTATGTCTGTCTCTCTCTTTCTGACTCATTTCACTTAACATGATACTTTCCATGTTGATCCACTTATAAGCAAATTTCATGACTTCATCTTTTCTAACAGCTGCCTAGTGTTCCATTGTGTAGATGTCACCACAAAAAAAGAACACTACAGATGCGAAGATTCTCAACAAAATATTAGCAAATAGAATTCAACAACTCATCAAAAAGATAATACCATGACCAAGTAGAATTCATCCCGGGGATGCAAGGATGGTTTAACATTGGAAAATCAATCAACATAATCCATCACATCAACAAAAGAAACGATAAAAACCATATGATCATATCAACAAATGCAGAGAAAGCATTTGACAAGATCCAGCACCCGTTTATGATAAAAACTCTGACCAAAATGTATATAGATGGGACTTTCCTCAATATAGTTAAAGCCATCTACTACAAGCCTATGGGAAGCAATATCCTCAATGGGGAAAAACTAAGAGCCTTCCCTCTAAGATCAGGGATGAGACAAAGATGCCCCCTTAAAGTACTTGCAATAGTGGTTAGGCAAGAAAAATATATTAAGGGCATTCAGGTAGGAAAGGAAGAAATCAAGCTCTCACTATTTGCAGATGGTATGATACTATACTTAGAGAACCCTAAAACTTCTACCAAGAAACTCCTAGAAACAATAGACTTGTATAGTAAAGTTGCAAGGTATAAAATCAATACCCAAAAGTCCATGACTTTCCCATATGCAAATAATGAGAGACAAGAAAGTGACATGAAAAAGGCAATCCCATTCAGAATCGTGCCTTAGAAAATTAAGTACCTCAAAATCAGCTTAACTAAGGAGGTAAAGGACCTTGTACAAAGAAAACTACAAAACGCTACTTCAAGAAATAAAAGAGGACATGAGGAAATGGAAAGGTATCCACTGCTCATGGATTGGGAGAATTAACATTGTCAAAATGGCAATACTCCCCAAAGCATTGTACAAATTCAATGTGATCCCTATAAGGATACCCATGATATTCTTCGAAGAAATGGAGCAAACACTCCTGAAATTCATATGGAACAATAAGCCCCCACGAATAACTAAAGCATTTCTTGGTCCTCTTTCAGTCTTACTTAAATGCAGTACACAGAAACTAGTTCATCTGGTGGCAGCAAAGGCCCACTCTAACTTTGTGACACAGGATCATCCCATCATAAAAGTATCACACACCATGGATTATCACCCAAGTATCCAAAACTCTGGTTTTATAATTTTAGACAGGTACATGTAATCCCCTCTCCATAAATACAATGATTAACTGTCTCTACTGTTGTCATTTGGGTACATGTGACCATAATCCCACAGTCAAGTCAGCCAAACTCTGTCTCTATCTGCAGTTGCCAGACACCAGCAATTGTGAACCCTGGGTCACAGTCAACGGCAGATAGATCTCAGTGCAACAGCAGCTATAGAACACTTATGACCACAAACACTCAGCAGCCATCCAGGCCCACTCAAACTCAGAGCCACTGGCACTATTTTGCCAAACTGAGCCCCTGATCATTGCTCAGACCAGCTTGTACTTGAAGTTTCACACTGTGCTCACATATAACCATATATAATGAATACAATGAAGGAATTCAGCTAATTGATGGATGGGGACAAAAGCCCAAAAAGGTCCTCAACCACATTAGATCATTCTAAACTGCCCAAGGAAGATGTCAAAAGAATATAATCCTTTCGATGTTCAGTGAACTGAAGAAATCTGTGGAATAGATTACCAATATGCTCAGAGAAAATTTAATGGTAAAACCCCAAATAAATGAAGGGAATAAGGAGGATAGTAGCTTAATCTTTAATAATAATTTTTTAAAAAGCACATCAGTGGTACTAAATCACAGAATCAAAGAATCATTCAATAAGTAACCTAAAGTACAAGCTAATGACATAATCAATACAGAGGATGGAAAAAAAGAATTAGAAGATGCAGAGAACATAAGAGCTATATGAAAGAGCATTAAAAGAAAAATCCCCATGGTTATAGAAGTTCCAGTAGGAGAGGAAAGAAAGGGGAAGAACTGCTTGTGGAAGAAATAATAATTTAGAACGTCAGTGTAAGGAGAGCCTGTGATCCACAAAACTCAACCAGTTCCAAAAAATAAAACCCAACAGAAGAACAAGACATATTGCAATCTAAATGGGTAAAAAACAAAGAGAGACACCTAAAAGTACCCAGGGAGAAGGAAAGGTTCACAAATAAATGTATCCCATAAAACTTGTGCCATAGTTCTGAAATAAAACTCTACATGCTTGACATGAACAGAAAAAAGATATTCAAATTGTTGAAAGAAAACAGCCTCCAAGAATCCTTATTCTGCCAGGTTATCACTCAATTTTTTCTTTAACTTTTCTGAGGGCCTCACCTGGCAGTGCTCATGGGCTACTGCTAGGTCAGTGCTTAAGGGTGACCCCTGGAAGTGTTCAGGGGCCCATATGTGGTGCTAGGGATTTGAACCAAGGTTACAATCAATACAGCCTCATTCAAGGCAAAAGTGTTACCTCATGCCCATAACTTAGTCTTAAAGGAATGATAAAAATATTTTCAGACAAAGAACAGTTAAAGACATTCCTGAACCCAAAACCAGCTCTTCCAGAAATACTAAATGGTTTTCTTTAAAAGGCAAGGAGACTCTCTACTCATAAGCAGAAAGATACATATAACACATAAAATGCAGGAAAGAAAAAAGTAAATATTAGGACTACCAGAGAGAGGTCTAGATTTATTAGCTTTGAACTTATAAAGGGAAATAAGCTTAGAACTTCAGATAATAACATCAAAGAAAAAAATATATTTTAAAAGTAACTAGAAGAAAAAAATGGAAGCAGATCAATAAATTAAAGGTCAGTATCAAAATGCAAGCAAAGAAAATAAAGAAAAGCCAAAGAAATAAAGTCAGACTGTACAAATACCCAAAAGCCTAATAAAATTGCAATAAATTCCCTTTTGTCAAAATTTTTTCTCTGTCAATGGGTTCAACTACCCTATCAAAAGGCAAAGAGTGTCTAATGGATCAGAAATAAAAATCTAACCTCTAGTGCCTACAAGAGACACACTCAATTCTCACAATAAAGCACGGGCTTAGAATAAAAGATCATAAAATAATCATCCAAAGGTGGTCATACTTACATTTGACCAAATAGCAACCAGATTAAAGAAGGCAATAAAAGATGGGGAGGGACATCATATACTGATGATAGAACAATGCTTGAAGAAGACTTAACTCATTAGCATATGTGCACCAAATGAAGGGGTAGCAAAGGACTTAAAGCAACTGCCAATAGATCTGAGAACTAAAATATAATAGTAGTGGGAGACTTTAATTCTCCTTTCTCATTACTTACAGATCAGACAGAAATCAGTAAGAAAACAAGACCACTAAATGAAGATTTTGAACAACTAGTACTATTAACTCCTCTAAGATCAGGCACAGGCATAAAGGTCTACTTGTACCACTAATACTCAACATATTCTTTTTTTTTAATGAATCATTGTGAGATACATTTACAGACTTACATATTTTCATGACTGCGTTTCAGTCAACAATATACTGTGTTTCAAGTACCGATCCCTTCACCAGTGCCCATTCTCCAGCCCCAATGTTCCTAGTATCCCTCCCCGCACCCCCACTCCTTCCTACCTCCTGCCTCTGTGGCAGGCACAATCCCTCTTTCCCTCTTACTCTCTCGTCCTTTATTCTTAGAAGCTCTCAAAATAGGGACTGGAGTGATAGTACCGTGGATAGGACACTTTCCTTGCATGTGGCCAACCCTGGTTCGATTCTCAGCATCCCGTGTAGTCCCCCAAGCCCTGGCTGGAGTGATCCTTGAGCGCAGAGCCAGGACTAAGTCCTAAGCACCACTGGGTATATCCCCTCCAAAAGAAAAACAATCAAAACAAACTAAAACAAACAAACAAAAAGAAGCCCTCTTAATAATAATAAGGTAATAGCAAGAAATCTAAGACATTTGAATTGGAAAAAAGTTAAAGTATTACTGTTTGAAAATGACATGATAGTATATATATGAATATATACATATATATAAGACCCTAAAGACAACACAATAAAATTGTTAAACAATAAACCAATATAGTAAAGTAGCAGACTATAAAATCAACACAGAAATGTGTTGCATTTCCATATGAAAATAATAAACTAAAAGAAATATTTAAAAAACTATTTCACATTGTGTCCCCAAAACATCAATACCTAACTTAACAAAGGAGGTAAAGTCACTGTGAAAAGAAATAGGAGAGGACACAAAGAAATGGAAAAATAGTACTTGATCATGGAGTTAAAAAATTAACTGTTAAACTGACCCTATTACCTAAAGAATTATACATATTCAATGCAATGCCATCAAAATATCAATGACATTCTTCAAGGACATAGACAAACACTATTACAATTGGTATGAATTATAGAACTCCTGAATAACCAAAGCAATTCTGAGAAAGAAAAGATGAGAGGCATTGCAGGTCCTGATTTTTAAATTATATTATAAAACACAGTGATAAAAACAATATGGTACTAGAATAAAATTAGACTTTCAGATCAATGGAATATAATTAAAAGTCTATAAAAAAAAAACCTCTCAGGTGTATAAACAATGAAAAAGAAGCTGAGTGTATAGAGAAGAAAAATTTCAACAAATGGTCTGGGGAAATTAAATAGCCACATGCAAAAGCAAAAAACAAAAATTAACCCAAAAGGAATTGGACCCCTTTCCCACAACATACATAAAAGTTAATTCAAATATAATTTAAGAATGACTTGATATCAGACCTTAATTCATAAAAATCATTTAGAAAAACATAGGCAGAACACTTCATAATATCGACTTCATAAGTATCTTTATTGGCCAAATATTTTGGGGCCACCCTCCAAAAGTTGTTTTGACTAGTAAATGTCACATATGTCTGTATATAATTTTATATAACATTTTCTTTTATAAATATTCTACTGGTGATTTGCTAGAGGTCCAATTGTTCAGTGACTCAAGCTCCTGTAACTACATTAAGAAAATAGCTAATACTTTAGTTATATTCTGAGAAGCTGAGATGGCTGATTAAAAAACCTGGTATTTCAGAAGTGAATGTGACATGGAACTGTAGCAGCAGCATGGAGAGTTCACTAACAGAAAAAAAAAACTGAAACTAAGGTGTTCCTCTAATATTCTCATACATATTCTTGAAAGGGGTTTAGGGGACGGAGCAATAGTACAGCGGGTAAGACGTTTGCCTTGCGCACGGCCGACCCGAGTTTGATCCCCCAAATCCCATATTGCCTCCCCAGAACTGCCAGGTGTAATACCTGAGTGCAGAGCCAGGAGTAACCCCTGAGCATTGCTGGGTGTGACCCAAAAGAGCAAAAAATAAAAAAGAGGGGGATGATTAGTAAATTCTTCATTTAGTAGTACAAATAAACCTTATTGGTATTTTATTCATATGATAAGACTACATCCTTTCAGATGAGACCGTAGAACTAAGTAGAAGGTAAATTTTTGTGAAGATAGAGGAAGAGGGAATGGATTCCATGTGTTATGGGAGCTGGGGAAGTCTGCATGGGATAACTAAGGCTCAAGCACCAGAGGTGGCATATGGCTACTGAGATTTGAGGAAAACAAAGATTTATCAAGATAGATAGGAATATGCACTATTTTGCCCACTGTAAAGATTAACCATGCTGCCCAAGAACAGCAAGTGCCTTGTAATGACATAGAAAATCTTTATAAGTTGTTTTTGGCTTCCAGTACACAGTTCAGCATTTCCTTTTCCTGCTCCACTTGAAACCCCAGGGTTCCTCCTGTCACATTTGGTCTCTGTAAAAGGAAGCAATAGGAAGTGATTGTTAGAGAAGGACATCCTGAACTATTGATGCTTCCACAAAAGGAAGGAAACGTCCCTCCAGAGAAGAATCTCATGGGAGGATGACTTCCAGCTTTTGCCATTCCCCTCCTCATTAACTGCTCCCCAGCTTATATAGAATGACTCAGCTGACTGGTAAATTGAGCAGGACTTGAGCTGGCTTGGGTGCAAGCCTCTGTTCTATGACCCACACAGCCGACCCACACAGTCTGCCATTTAGTAATATGCATGCTTGTTTGCTTATTTTTACAGCCCTACCAGAGACACTTTTATTTTTCTTTTTTGGGTCATACTCAGCAACGCTCAGGAGTTACTCCTGGCTCTGCAGTCAAAATTACTCCTGGCAGTGCTTGGGGTTGGTGGCATTGCTGGGTGCCATGGGATGCTGGGGATCAAAGCCGGGTCAGCCTCATGCAAGGCAAACGCCCAACTTACTGTACTATTGCTCTGGCCCCGAGGCTTATTTTTAACAGTTCCATCAGTGACTGGCTGGGAATGATCAGATAACAGGGATGTAGGAAATAATCTACTTAGTCCTAGACCTGCCATTGTTCAATTTACCTTTATCAGAGGTATAGTATTCTGATCTCCAGGTGTCTTAGTTCTAATTTTAGGAGGGAATGATAGGTGTGTTGTTTGTCTCCTACAATACCGATGTTAACCCAGAAGTAGTTTGAAAGAAAATAATCAAGTCAAGAACGGGTTCAAAAAGGGAATACCCTGCCGCAGAGGCAGGGTGGGTGGTGGGGGATGGGGTGGGGATGATCAGAGAGATACTGGGATCATTGTTGAAGGTGAATGGGCACTGGTGGAGGGATGGGTAAACAATCACTGTATGAGTGAAACGCAAACAAAAGTTCATAAGTTTGTAACTGTACATCACAGTGATTCTCTAATAAAAAATTTTAAAAAACATGATGCGAAATTGATAACATAATAATGTTGATGACAAAAAAAGAGCGGGTTCAAAGTGTAAACAAACAAGCAAAATACACCCCCGCCCCCAAACACACACACATAATCCACAGATTTAGCTCTGTGAAGAACCCAAAGTAGAAAATCAGTTGTGCACAGAAAAGGGTTTTCTACTAACTCTGCTGCAAAAAATTCTTCACATGTCTCTAGCACCAGCTCACGTAGGCAAATCTGGATGAGCCCAAAAAACAGTTGTCATCTACACATCTGACTTCAAATGCAGTTTGACTTCTCTTGTATCCCAATATTTGTGACCAAAGGGGAAAAAATGAAATTATAATGAGTATTTCCCAAATAGTGTGACCCTGGTATCCCCTAAATGTGGAACACTCTGGGTGTGGCCACACATACAAATCATAACTTATTAATTCCCCCAGAACTAAGATTTTATCACGGTTGGAAAGATTGAGGGCTGGAGCAATAGCACAGCGGTAGGGTGTTCACCTTGCACAAGGCCAGCTGCGGTTTGATCCCTCCACCCCTCTCGGAGAGCCCGGCAAGCTACTGAGAGTATCGCAGCCACACAGCAGAGCCTGGCAAGCTACCCATGGCATAGTGGATATGCCAACAACAGTAACAATAAGTCTCACAATGAGAGACGTTACTGGTGCCCGCTCAAACAAATCGACGAGCAACGGGGTGACAGTGACAAGTGACAAGTGGAAAGATCGAACATAGCAGCTTCTAAATAGTAATGCATATTTTGGATATCTTGGGTTTCTTTCCACACAACTTTTAATTACCCCAGAAATTTATCACTCATAGACAGCCTTTGCATTTCTACCATATTCAAGTAAAAGGAGGTGTAATACTATTTTTTAAAAAAAAAAAATTTTGAGGCGAGGTGGTTGGGTCACACCTGGAAGTGTCAGGGCTTACTTCTGGTTCTGTACTCAGGGATCACGCCTGCCAGGGTCCAGGGTACCACATAGGGTGCTGGGGATCAAACCCAAGTCAGCTGTGTGTGAAGCAAGCACCTTACTCACTGTGCTATCTCTCTGGTCTCCTGGATATAACTGTTTTTGTTAATACTTAAATATTTTCTTGATAGGTATTCAGAAGGGATATTGCTAGACTGCACCATACCTCCATCTTTAGATTCTTGAGGAAGCTCCATACTGTTTTCAAAAATGGCTGCACCAATTTGCATTACTATAAAATTTAATACAAGACGTACCGAATATTAAAGCAGACCATGACAGATACATAATCAAAAAACTATTGCATGCTTATGACAGAATCTAGTAGGCAGATGTATGGGTGCTCACTGAATATAATTTTCACTTTTCTTTTAAGTGTTCATAATAAAATGTTGATGAAAAAGGACACTGATGTACTTTATGTATAGATGGATAGACTTTCCAGGTGAATTTTGACATGGAGTACAGATCAAACAGATTCACAACCCGGACAGACAGCACTTTATGCTCTGACATTTCTTATCTGCCAGTTTAGATAAGCTGTTTTCACTTACCTAATGATTCAAACTTGCACTTAAGTTATAATGTGGGTTTTACGATGGCTATGGGGGTAAAGTTAGGCAAGAACAGACGCAAACTGTCTGGCAACCTATTCTTTCTTGAACAAAGGTCAAGAACAAGAGGTCACTGTTCAATGTCTGCAGCTGTGGAAGAAAAAATAGTGAGCTACAGGTCTGTTGTCTGATAACTTTGACAAAAAACATCTTGAATGCGAGGGACTTTCCCATTTTCTGATTCATCATACTTTTCTAAGTTGAAATCTTAAACTCTCCTTGGAAGAGTTTATTTTGGAGAGTAGAATTTCCAGTGAAAGCAGTATGCTGAGGCCAACACCAGGTTTTCACTACATTAATACCTTCACTAGACAAAAAGAGAAAGATCAACTCAAATGACTTAGTAGCATGCTAACATTTTCAAACTAGCAGGATTAAGTCAACCTAACTCAAATGCAATGGGCAATATTTTCACTTCCTAGAAACAAATATTTGATATTGAGAAAAAATAAAATATTAAATGCTATGCGTGTACCTCAAAGTGTTCTCTGCCATTCTAGAAATGCTTGTAGGTTCAATAATATTTATGAAAATGGGTTAATAAATTAAGAATTCTAAAAAAAATTTTATAAAGGTACTCTAGTTTTAACCAAAAATTTTAATCAGGCCAAAAATAAGAGGACATTTCTCATAATTTCTCAAAAGAAATGAATGATGCATTAAAAAATAGCACTCTTAGACATCTCCCCTATTGTAACGCTTATTACCATTACACATATTGTGGGGGAGTGGGGTTGGGTTATGTGTGGTGGCACTCAGGGCTACTGTCCACTCATTCTCAGGGACACTCCTTATTTGGTGCCCCAGGACTGCTCCAGGTGGTGCTTGAGCAACCCTGTGATGCTGGAGCTATGGTACACTATAGATCCTAAGTTCATAGTATGTGCTCCCCAACCCTTAACATTGAAATGACTTTTAAAACTGAAAAACATAGGATTGCCTGATCAGAGAGAATAATGGTTGATAGTTAAGACCATAGGAAGATCCTAGAAAATTATACCAAGCTGGTATAAAAATATTAAGGAAAAAAAATAAAAGGTTTAATACTACTGAATATAATTGTCAAAGGAAACTTATAGCTACAAATCAAGAATTTAGATAGCAAAAAATGAGAAAGACACAGAGAGAGAGACAGACAGACAGAGAGAGAGAGAGAGAGAGAGAGAGAGAGAGAGAGAGAGAGAGAGAGAAAGTGCCTGTCATAGAGGTGGGGGGGGGGGTTGGTGATGGGAGGGAATGTGAGGACACTGGTGTTGGGAAATGTACCCTGGTGGAGGGATGGGTGTTGGGACACTGTATGACTGAAATTCAATCATGAACAACTTTGTAAGGGTCTATCTCACAGTGATTGAATAAAAAAGTTAAAAAATAAGTTTAGTATTTCTATTTAAGAAGGCAGATATTAACTTTAAAACAATTCTCATCCAGGGATGAAAGAAACAGCTCAGCAGTCTGAGCCAGGAGTAGTCCCTGAACACTACCAGATGTGGCCACCCCCTACCCCCAAGAAATCCTCCCCATTTCTCATCCAAATAAAGCCGAAAAGAGTGGGGAGATGGCTCAAAGAGCTGAAAGATATGCTCTGTATGTGGGAACCCAGGATTCCGTCCCCATCACCTCATGGTCCCTACCTGGAGCATCACACTACACAGGAATAGTTGTGGGTATCACCATCCCCAAAAGACAAATCAAACAAAATAAGTGTAACCTTCTAAGTATTTCAGGTTCCTTTAAATTACTTCACATTCTGAAACAGTCAATGTTAGGTATGAAATGTTATTTATTACATATTTTTATAGTAAAAATATGCTGTTAATATTTTAACACCTCTGTTTAAAAACAATGAAGTCCAAAGAAGTAATCCTGAAAATAATTATAATTAACAGTATGGTACCAAAGTTATGACATCTTAATAAAATTTTTACATTTATGGAACAACTTATAAATTCATACAATATACATGATATAAAGTATGGGAAGAATATTGATATAGTCTTTCCATGACACATTTAAAGTACTTTTTAAAAATTGCTATATAATATATGTACCTGCCACATATTCTTTTGATATTCTTTGCATTGATATACAAAATTTTAAAAGAGGGAGATTTTATATAAAAATAGATATTTATCTATTTAACAAATGGGTTTTCAAATAACAAGGTGTTCCATTTACTAATGTATAGTCAAAAAAACAGTTAAATATGTTAATGTTTTAAAATCAAGGAGCCAATTTCATAGTGGCTACTACATCTTTAAGCTGGCAATTCAATTTTTTTGTTTTCTTTTCTCTTTGCTTTTAGTCTTCGGCCGCACCCATCAGTGTTCAGGGCTTACTCCCAGTTCTGTGTCCAGGGAGCACTCCTGGCAAGCTCGGAGGACCATAGGTGGTGCTGGGGATGGAACCCAGGTCGTCTGCATGCAAAGCAAAATGCCTTACCCACTCTACTATCTCTTCAGCAACCAGGCAATTCAATTTCAAAAATAATTTTAAAACCACTATTTTGTAGGTACAAAGTTTAAAAAATACATCCCAATTTAGTTTAAAATCTTTCTAAGTTTATAATTCAAACACTGCTGTGACTGCTATGATGACTAAATGTTAGGTAAACTTAACCAAAATAAATTAATTTTAAAAATCAGTAACATCTAACATGCTGGCAAGATATCTTTAGGAGCAAAGGAGGACAATGATAAAGTCAATGTTACAAATGTATTACTACAAATAAATATATTTTAAGTATAATTATTTCATTTTAAAAGGCAGAATATAAAATGTGTAAAGAATATTCTTAATCAGCAGTGCAAAAATCTAGTACTTAATACCTTACAAAGTTAGAAGATTTCAATTTAAAACATGACTTTTCTCTGGAGATACTGTGACTTTCTGTGAACTAGAAAAAGTCTATTATAATCTCCATTCAGATGCTTCTAGAGTGTTTAGGTTCAAGTGTTTTTATATAACTCCTCCTTTTACTTAGATTTTTTTTTTCCCTGAAGAAGGCATTGATTGGTAAGCTAATAATTTTTGGCCTTTTGACACATATACTTTAAATGTACATGTGATTCTGTAGTCAATCCTTCCCCCACTCTAAAAACCTATACATATATGCACTTATAAATATACACATATTTTCAGGATTATAAAAATATTTAATTTTTAAGCTTAAATAATTATTGAATGTTAATACAGAATACACTTATATTTGTATACTTTACCTTTATTTATAAAAACATTTTCTCATAGCAGCATTTGCATTGCAAATGAATCAAACAAAGTTGCAGTACATAGTTACATACTGCAGAAGAGACTAAGCAACTGCAATGCTCTCTAAAAGAAACCCATGGTTCAGCTATATAAGAGCAGTCCTACAATGTACAAAAATACAAAGGTCTAATAACATGTTTGAATTTTATAAGTGCATTAAAAAAGGTATCTCCAAACAACTGGTTGGCAAGAATGATCAAAATATCCTCAGTTATCTTTAGCTATGTCTAGGTTATCTTTGTCTCCAGGAAAAAAATTTCTGAAGAGGATCAATAAAAATTACATTAATGAATAGTGTTTTTAATTAAATCACATGAGCTGGTTAGAAATTAACTGAGGACTTCAAAAGTAAAAAATAAAAGCATTGCTGTCAGAGGTATGAGATTTATTTGAAGCTTTCGGGTCATTATGAAAAATCAAATAAAAATTTTTCCAATCTCAAGCACTCATCTGAAGTTTGTTTTTGTTGAGCTCACGCTCTAGATTTCCAATCAAAGTATCAATACTCTCTTGAAGATCTTTGAGGTTGGCTTTTTGATCCACTCTAGAACCAATTGTCTGCATTGTCAAATACGTTTGAAATGTGCACTCTTTGGACATGGGGATTGGCTGCTTAATCATTATATCTGGTCCATACACTTTTCTACAGTTTTCTCCATTTTCTCTATCTTGTGATAGAACGTGTTCATAATCCACATCATTTAAACTTTCTTTTGGATTTAAGAAGTAGTTTTCTCCACAGCTGCTCCAGTCTCCTGCATAACGATTGCTAAGTGGACTGTCTAATTTGGTTTGCTTTGGCCTAAGAATTCTTGATGAATCAGTACCACTTAAATTTAGCATGTAAGGTCGTTCTTTCTTCCGCCTCAAATAATTTAGAGAAGACTTCTGCTCTGGGAACAAACTGCCTGTTGATTCTTTGACAGTCAAACGTTGCACTAGAAACAAACAATACATTTGCTTTAGTGACAGGAATCCAAATACCTCTAAGAGAACAGAGCAAAGGATAAGCCACCTAATAATTAACCGCAAACATGCATGAAAACAAAAACATGCACACTAACAGCAAAAAGCATTCCATAATTCTTTTTTCTATTACCAAACATAATCAAGGTTAGGGACAGAAACTAGTAGAATGTTCAGTGGTGCTAATTCATGCTATATCAAAGCATCCCCAAATAAGTCAAATTTCAAATGTTGATTAACTTTCTGTGCAAGTTAATTATTATCTAGTTATAATTCAAATAGTAGTTAAGCTGGTAGCTTCTTCTAAATTAAAAGTATAGCAAAAAAGCAGGCAAGGCATGTGGGTGTACAAACAGAACAAAACAAAAATTCTTTTGTCTGCAAACATCTAAACTAGGCAAGAACATCTACAGTGATCACTTTGACAGTTCTGACCTACGTGGGTTTTGCAATTCTATTAGCAGCAGTGTCATGGTTTACTAAGCAGCCCAAATTTCACTTTGATAAAGTGCACAAAAACTAGACTTGACCACTAGTTACCTGGGTTTGATTATACAGCATTAGTTACTAATAGTCTTCCTTTATTGCCTGAAAATAGTACAGATATTTTACTTTCCCATTTTTGTTAGGAAACTAACAATCTTAAATAACATTCCTCACATTAGGACTAATTTCTTCTAAGACAATGGATGCAATGTGCTAGTCATATAGATTAACATTAAAAAATAATAATACTTCATAATAAAGAAAAGCTTTCTTGATGTCCTTCACCAAGGTCCCCTATGGTAGGGCTACTAGGAGAACCTCTTGGTGCATGTGAAGGCACTAGGGTTCATTATAATTTGGTGTATGTGTGTTGAGTGCAGTGGGCTGCACCACACCTAACAGTGCTCAGGGCTTACTCCTGGCTCTGTACTCAGGAGTGACTCTTGGTGATGGACGATATGTGGTGATGGAGATTACAACTGCAGTCAGCAGCATGCAAGGTACAAGGTGCCTTATCTCCTCTACTTTCTTCTGACCCAGCTTCATGATTTAAGCTCACAGCTCAGGTTTGCTAGGCAAGCATAAAAAAAAGCTTTACTGTGTGTGCTCTTGTATGCAGTGAACAAAACATTTAAGGACCTTCCTATAAAATAAAATGGACTTAACTTGAATGTGGGGGCATAGCTATTAAAATTTGCCCAAACTGTTTCTTTCACTGCTTGTTTATGCGGTTAATAAGTGTTTCATTTATATTTCACTAAAATAAAGGGCACATACTATCAGTGTCAATAATCCAACATAAAATATTTGCCTCTTTGTACAAAATAAGATAACTGAAAACTAACAAATACATATAAGTCTGTCACACTATAGCACTGTCGTCCCCATTGTTCATTGATTTGCTCGGGCGGGCACCAGTAACATCTCCATTGTGAGACTTGCTGTTATTGCTTTTGGCATATTGAATACATCACGCGTAGCTTGCCAGGCTCATACATATAAGCCTAGTTTTCCAAACTTGCAATATATATAACATTTTAAAAATAATATGTAATTGTAATTATATTATTAATTTGTATCTCTATATTGCATCACTTATTTACAATTTTATGATGTATACTTATCTATAATTTTATGATTAATATTATTTATCATTAACAATACTTAAAAACTCTGGATCTAAAGTCTTTTCTTTGGGGCAGGCACTCCCAAACAGTGCTCAGTGATTCTTGATCAATCTGGCTGGTTCAGGGGACTGTGTGATTCCAGCAACTGAACTGGGGTAAGTCACATATAAGACTTGTGCCTTAACCCTTATAGTATCTCTATGGCCCAGCTGATCTAAAATTTTAGAGGAAATAAAGTTCTGATATTAACTTTAGGGTGATCTTTAATATTAGTAATAATATAGTATATCCATGCCACTACTAATATAAATGCGAAACATCTATCTGAATGTTTTCACTGTCTCCATCTGTGTCTCCTTCTCCTATACTTATCTCCATTAAGTCTCCTTATTTTCCTTTCTTTGTTTTCTGTACGATTCCTGTTCACAGTGCTTAAGTGAACAGGAATATACTTATTTTCACAAATTAGAATTCTCAACTAACCATGAAGTCACAATTGGTGATCCAGCCAGAGTCAAGCATTTTTTAGCTTTGTGTTGTGAGCTTGTCTTATTAGGCCTGAATTTGCTGGCATTTGTTCAGAAGAAAAGATAGATTCTGTTCTTTAAATTGTTTAATCAAGTTGTTTTTTTTCCTTTTTTTAAAAAATCACCATGTGGTACACAGCAATCAAGTTGGTTTTTTGTTTGTTTGGTTGGTTTTTTTTTTTTGCCTTTTGGGTCACACCCAGCGATGTACAGGGGTTACTCCTGGCTCACGAACTCAGGAATTACTCTTGGCGGTGCTCGGGGGACCATATGGGTTGCTGGAAATCGAACCCAGGTCGGCCGCATGCAAGGTAAATGCCCTGCCCACTGTGCTATCACTCCAGCCCCAATCAAGTTGTTTTAAATTCAGCATTTTGTTGCTTAAAATTAACAGATAAAACTGTCTAACCAAGACAACATTCAAACATTACTTTTGTATATTTTCTTGGAAAACATTTAAAAAATCAGTTAAAGGAGATTAAATTCACATATTTCCTAATAATAATGCTGTTCCTAAAAAAGCAGCTTCAGTGATGTTTTATTTTTATTTTTTCATTTTTATTTTTTTTGCATTTTGGGTCACATTTGTACAGGAATTACTCCTGGCTCACGCACTCAGGAATCACTCCTGGCGGTGCTCAGGGGACCATGTGGGATGCTGGGAATCAAACCCGGGTCTGCCGTGTGCAAGGCAAACGCCCTACCTACTGTACTATCGCTCCAGCCCCCTTCACATATGTTTTAAACTAACGGTGAAATGGTTTCTTATTACATATACAAAGAACATGGTTAATTTTAATCCTACAAAAAATGTTCTATTTCTCTTGGCATTACTACTTATCTTCAAAATAATATTTAAAATGCAATTTTAAATATAAGCTTAAATATATGGTCTCTGGAATATAAATAAAATGTTACTTAAAAAGTTTTAAGATGTAGCAAGTACTTAAAAATATTATTTTATTATTATTTCACCCATAGATTGGCAATTTTACTAGCAATTTTCTTAACATTTTGTCTATAATTACCTTATTTGTCTATGTATTGTCTTGTAAGTGCTCTTTTACTTTATTAGGACCTGGGAATGTAAGGGTGAGAAAATTACAGTCCCTGACCTCATGAAGTTTTGTCTAGTGGAAAAAAGGGTTATGGAAAAACATAACTTTTTCCAAGTAAAAGCCTGCCCCCAAATCCACCCATCAATAGAAAATGTAATACAGCAAATACTTCTGTACAATAAATAGCTCTAAAGCTATTCCCCATCTGTAGCATAGAAGAATGACCTGGCAGTAACTTTTAACATTATGCTTAAAATAACAAACCCATTTTAAAAGCAACAATTTTGTAAAAACAAAGCACTTTTTTTCTTAACAAAAAAAAGACTATTTTAGTCAAAAGTGAAGTGTGCTTCCACTTCGTCCTCCCACCTGCTGCCAATCTGGCCCTAGTGCTGCTTCCAAATCCCTGAGGGCTTGGCAGAAGACAATCTGAAAAACTATTGGCACAATGATTTTTGCCTCCCAGTGCCAACAGGCGTGAGTTCTAACTAATTATTCTAAAGATGAAAGTTTTCAAATAAAAATCCACAGTAAATGATACGCTTGCCCAAAATAAAAAAAGAAAAAATAATTTTAAAAAAATACAAAACAAGTTAAGAAAGTAAAAAGGAAAGGTGGAGGTCAGGAACAGTGGGTAAAGCTCTTGTCTTGCATGCAGTCAAACAGGTTTGGATCTCCAGCACCACAGCTGGTTCTCTGAGTATCATCAGGAGTGACCCTGAGCACAGAGCAGGAGTAAACCCTGAGCACTGCCAGGTGTACCCCCAAAATACACACATACACACACACACACACACACGGAAAGGTGGGCAGAAAGAAGGGGTGATTCAATTCTTTATAGTTGTTTCAACTCTTTTTACTTCTAGGCTGGGGAAAGTTCCAAAAGAAATACAAGATATGAAATTTTTCCGAGTATTGAAAAATCATCACTCACCAAGTTAATGTATTACAAAGCTCATTCTCTATGTCCCTATCAATTTCATAAGTTCACCTACTTGAGTTCTACCTTCCTTAAGTCTACAGATTTAGACGGTAAAGCTGACTAAATTTCCCCTCAGCCTAGTCTGTCCTTTGTCTGAGATGCCGTCTAAATAAAATGTAGCTCAACAGTAGAGCACAGGCCTTGTGTGTATGAGGTCCTAAGTTTGACCCATGACACCAAGAAAACAAAATAACAGATTTTAGAAAGGTAGGCAGTTTATTTTATTCCACATAAATCTTTGGGATAGAGTACTGGGCTCTAAAAGAGTTCTTTAAGGTTGTCTTTGAAATACCAGAAGTATGAAATGTGAACTTGTGTATTCCATGACGTAAGATGTAAATTGTTTTTGCTCCTAGATCTCCAAATCATGTGGCTACTATGAAACAGTAAAGTGACATTCTTATGCTATAAGAGGTTACTGATATAGAATTAACAATAAAATTCAGAAACTGATGATGGCAAAGCTAATGATATCACCAGATATGCCAGTTTTCACTTGTGATTAGAATGCTAAAATGTCTCCTCTCCCAATTCTGAATGTTTATTTGAAGTAAAGCAGTCCTGGAAAGTTAGAAAACACACATTTAAAATCATAACTTTTAAGAATCAAGTTATGTTGGTACCATATACAGACATCAAGGCAATTATCTAGAGTGTGTGTGTATGTGTGTATGTGTTTTGTGTGTGTGTGTGTGTTTTGCCAGAGATCAAACCCAGATCTCATTCAGGTAAGATATGTGCTTTACTGAACCATATTTCGGCCATCTAGAGAATTTTGATTAAGGATTTTTAAAAAACTAAGAAAACGTATAAATTCAGTTAAAATATAAATTATAAATGTTTTTAAAGCTTTATTCAAAGAATACCAAAAATTATAAATTTAAAAACTGAAAATTTTTATTAGCTCAATATAATATTAATTCACTCAATTTACACTTATTTTTAAATACTAAATGAAGCATTCCTTTGTATTCTAGTCTATTAATAAGAGTAACAAAGAACATTTATCAATAGTTAACTTTATACTAAACACTTTTAGCATAAATTTTATGTTTTAGCATAAACACTATTTTAACATAAAATGTTTTATTTCAATATTCACAGCAACCCTGAAAAAGTGGGCAACTTTGAAAACCCATGTACAGAGTGTGGGAAATCATTTCCTTGTTAAAAACTCTAGGATTGGCATAGTCTTTTGGGCAAAACCCACATCAGAAAGATTTATGATGACTTTCTAAACCTCTCAATCATTCAGGAAATGTCCTGCTAGAATAGATTACCATGACATCAACTCTATACAATAAAGGCACTTGCAGACTGTTTTTCATCCTACAGCCACAGCTACATAAATATCTACTCTTTGTACTTAATGTGCATGTTAACACGTAAAGAATAATCTCGTGAAGGGAGTCTGAGGAAGGTGATGCTGATTTAATAAAAACGTCAAAACTACCCTTTGCTAAGTGCTGTCAAGGCTAACTAGCTGACTGAACATCACAGTCTTGTCTCCCATTCTCTGTGACTGATTCCATCAGACTCAGATGAAGGGACCAGTTCAACCAGTATTATGTCAGTGATCCCCTAGTAGGTAATTTCAAGTATTTGGTGAACCACATTGTGAGCAAGTATCACAGTCTAAAACCAAGCTTCTCAGGTCCAAGCACTTTTGCCTCTGTGCATTGCACTAAGCGTCTTGGAACCTTCATGTGTGGTACTATACAGGTCAGGGAGGGGTCAGGGGATACTAATGCAAAGAAAAATTTGGAATTCAAAGGATGTTTTATAGAACATCTAAATAGATTCTCCTTTAGCTCTAAATCTATTTGGGATATATAAAAGGAAAATAATCGGAATAAGTAATGAACAAAAAAGATGAAAAGATCAAAGATAATTGCTAATGTAAGCCCGTGTCATTTGAACTAAAACCGAGAAGAATAAAAATATTAATCTCTACTGAGACCTATTTTATGACAAAAGCTGCACTGAGCACATTTTAAAAAATTAAGTTCCTAAAAACTCTATAAACACTATTAAACATTGATAAAAAGTGAATGTCAGGGTTAAACTGCTAATAAATAAGTGACACATCGAGGATCTAGATACAGACCTTAACAAAGTCAAAATAAACACAATATTATCAGCAAAAGGAGCACATTTAAATGAAGAAATATATAACTTTCAGAAAAAGCAAAATATCATAAAAGATTTTTTGGCTAGTATCTGGGCATGTTTAATGATTAGCTAATTCAAAGAACTCATCATTTACATTAAGAAAAATATTTCTGTAGAATCACCCACCTGGCCAGAGTTGAAGTAAGTAATGAAGAACCTCAATGTGTTTTTTAAAATTCAAAGCAGTTGCAAGTTCTTCTGAATCTGTAAAGACTCTGTTGTTGTGGTTAGAAGTCTCTTGCTTCTGACTTAACAGGACTGGTCCAAAGCACACAGCCAAATTCTGGCAGGTCATCTTATTTACTTCATGATAAGAAGCCACCAGTTTCAAATGATCCAATAACATCTTTAAAGTTGCCTAAATTAAATTAAATCAAATTTCACTAATGTAAGCTAATTTAATAACACAATATATAGCAAATAATACAGATAGACATCTGGTCAGTTTTTGGTTTTGAGGCACATCCTTTGGTACTCAGGACTTACTCCTGGTTTTGTGCTCAGCTATCATTTCTGGTGAGTTCTCAGGGAGCTTACCTTCTTGGGGGTGTTTTAGGGACAAAATGTGGTGCCATGTTTTGAACACTTTTTGGCTATGTACAGGCGGCCTAACCCTCCAGCCCCTGTGATATCCTGTCACGTTTTAAAAGTTGGGTTCAGAAGATGGAACAATAATACAGGCATAAAGGTTCTTGCCTTGTACATGGCTGACTCTGGTTTGGTCCCTGGTACTACAGATTTCTGCAGTTTTCTGAGTCCCTCACGCAGTAATCCCTGAGCACAGAGCCAGGAATAAGCCTTGAGTACAACTAGTATGGCTCAAAAACAAAAACCAAAAAATCCATAATAATTGAAAATAAAAGTTTATTTCAAGAAGTTGTTTGATGCTAAATATTTGTACATTAATCTTAAAACCCTTTCTTACAGAAACTTTACACAGAACCTTTAGCTTTGAACAATACAGTTCGATCCATTAAATGGTAAAAATATAGTAGCACCCCCTTACCATGGTTTTGATTTCAAAGGTTTCAGTTACTCACAGTGAACTACAGTATAAAAGTATTATGCACATGTTTTGAAAGAGAGACTACATTAACATAACCCTAATTTCAGTATAATTAAAATTGTTCTATTTTGTTACTAGCTATAGTTGTTAATATATTGCTGTGTCTAATTTATAAATTAAGCTTTATCATAGTATGAGTCTATAAGTAAAACAATTTATATACAGTACAGTACTGTGTGAAATTTCAGATATCCATTCAGGGTTTTGGAATGCATCCTGTGTGGATAAGAGGGGACCCCTATATAAACTCATAAAATTTACAAAATACAAATAAATCCCAAATTTTTTCTGGAATACTTCAAAAACCATATCACCAACATTTTTCCCTCTTTTCTCCCCTCTAAAACAACAACAGTAAGGACTGTAATGGAAATGTAATTAGCCCTAATTACATTCATTTTTTACTACCGCTTGTCCTACCGCTTGAGCTCACTCAATTGACTCAAGTGTGTACATTTTTAAGTACAGATACATCCTTAAGTAAAATATAGGAAATTACTTTCCTTAAATCTAGGAAAGCTAAACATTTCAGAATACAACCACATTCTATCATGATCCATATTAGAAATAGGTTAATGACCTTCCTGACTAACAAAAAGTAGACATTCCATGGAAAAGAAAAGTATATATGAAGGTGAAATAAAATATAGTACAATAAATCAATGGAATCTGAACAAAATCACACCAAAACAACTACTTACTGAAAAATTATTTTTAATCCTTGTAGAAACCAGGAGTTTGCTCAAGAAAAAAATTATTTCATTTTAAGAAATTATGAAATGGAATGTTTTCTAAGCAGCATGTGATCTGTCATTTATAAATGAGTATGTCATTCCATCCTCAAAGTTGCACTGAAGAAATTAATACCAACTAACATGTAATAATTTAAAAATCATTTTTAAATTAAAAAAATCAAAACGACCTATTATTTCTGAAGCCAGCAGTGAGTGACAAGTGGATTTGGTGATTAAAAGATGATTAGTAGTCTTGGCAAGAACAAGTCCAGAGAGATAGGGTAGAACCACATTACAAAGTGCTGAGCAGTAAATGAGTGGTGAGAGAGTGATGACAGCGGGAATAAACATTCTTGCAATATTTGGCTCTGCAAGGAAGGAGCGAAGAGAGAACGATATGTAGAGAAGATTATAACTGATATTGCAAAATCCAAATCAAATATGTTGACTCATAAAGCAATTCAAATAATAAATATTTGTTCCTCTTTTCCATTCACTAAATATTTCCTAACACAAGCAGGATTCCCCAGACTTGTCTCTTATAGGTACCAGTACATTATACTGTGAACAACAGTCACACATAAATGAACCTATAAAATATAGCAGATACAAGCTCAACAGAAAGTATACATACAATGTCCCAAAATTGTACACCTGAAACTCTATTAATAACAACAGTAAGTCATGGTCACTAAATAAAAATTGGGAAAAAATTAAATAAAAATATTTGGTCTATGAAATAAGTGAATATGAAAACATGTATTTAGGAGTCTGAAAATGTCCACATCACTTAAACCAGCTATTCTAGTCTCAGATTTTATACTAAACAAGTAACTCAATCGGTAAAGAATCATTGTTTACAAATTTATATGCAAACAGGTTCAAACCCAAATATTATACAAAAAAGAATAGTGATTATGTCAAACCAATTCACTGGCATATAATGAAACCTTTTAAGAAAGAATGTTAGTAGCAAAAGCATTAGGGACAGAAAGCTCTTTTTAAAACTATGTGGCAGACTACAATGTTCACAAGTTAAATAACCATGGGCAAGTGCTATAGATTCCTGATGTTCATTTCTGAACTTACAAGTAAACTGACAATCAACCTTGTGTTGGAAAAGCAGTATTTCTACCCATTACTCACCCCCTCTGCTTCTGTCTACCTCCTTGTAGATATTCCCCTGCCTCCACCCCAAAAGAGAACTAAAAGCCAGCCTAATTGGACAGAACACAGGACTTTGATGGGAACACAGGAAACCTGCGAATTGAAAGTTACAAGTTTAAGAGTGCTACCCACTAACTCTTGGACTTTCTATTCCCATTGACAAGAAATGTAGTTGAACAGCTTCATCAGGACAAGCCCTGTCACATCATTTGCCTTATATCCCCTTCAGTTCTAACATACTACAACTTTTACATACTAACAGTTTAAGAGGGACTCTGTAAAACCAGCCATCCTTGAATCTCCCCAACAGATAATCTGAAGATGCTGGTTCCTAGATTTAAACTGCTCTGGAGGGAATGATTAATTTGAAAGAGGAAAAGAGAAAGGAAATGATGCTCGTTAAGGAGAAAGGAAATGATGCTAGTTAGAGTTCTTCCAGACTTCACACTAAACCATGTACCACAAAATAGTTATCATATTTTAAAAACACTAAAAGGAAACAAATATGCCAGCTAGAATGCCTGTCATTCAATAGTTGTAGCTTCCTGTTTTTCTTTCTGAAAACTTTCTGATTTTTCTGTAATAAATACATATTTTCTAATGAGATAATAATACTTTGTACAAATATAAGAACTACTCATGTCTAAAGTTACATAAAGATAAAATTACTTTCTCAGTTTACTCTCCTTAGAATCAGTGTCTAGATTTACACTGCTTAGGAAGACTCCAGTTAAGGTCAACTTAAACTAACAAATGTCACAAGCTCTGGCATTAAGTATATAATTCATTAGCAAGCTTTCAAGAATCATGTGTACTAATGATGCTTACCTTCTCAACATCAGGGAGACAATGCAGCAGGTCCACAGTGTATTCAGAGTCACTGGGGTCATTCTCACAATTGTTTGATGACATTTTCAAAGGATATTTTGCCATTGCATCTAATACAGCTTCATAAAGCTGCTTTGTTATCAGAGGAGAAGGAAGTTCTCTTAAATAATCCTTCAGAACACCTTTAGAAAATAAACAAACCAGAGAGAGTTGGTGACAGGGTTTCAGCATGGTGACTGATTGATTGATTGCTTGATTTTTTGGCAATTTAAGTATTATTAGAGCCTACATTAAATATTCTTAAAACAATAAAAATATACATTAACAAGGCATTACAAAAAACCATAACCGGGAGGTATGGTGCGACCAGAAGGCCAACCTGTACCTGTACAAATGCATCAGCAGCCTGATGTGCCTTTAGGCTTCCTGATATCCCAAAATTGCCACTGTGCTTTTGTGTGCAGACTCCAACAACTTGAGGACAAATTTATCAAGACATTAAATGACCAAAAGTTAGATATGTGGGAGCCAGGCCCAGAAACCACCTCCAGCTCAGCTATACAAGCTCATTTATTGGCCTTATTTCAGAGACCCATAGATACATCTTGAAAGAGATCAAAAGCTGTAGTTAATCTTGGACCCTCACATGGCTGAACAGAGCGGGGTAAATCAGAGGTAGGGGCAGGTTGGCCAGGGGCCCACCCAAGCCGGTAGTCACTTGCTTCCACAATCCAAAATCACTGCCATTTTCCCAGCCTGACTCCATGTCTCAGGACAGACCTCACCAAGACATAATCTGCTGAAAACTTGGATATATGGCTTTTGTGAGTGAAATCTCCAAGTTTTCTCGGAGTTGGTAAGGGCTATACCCCCCCCCACTTCCCAATACGCCTGGAAGCACTAGCAGTCACCTCCACAAACCAATTCCAGCGCCACGATGTAAGCTCTACTACCGCCCTTGCTTCAGAGACCCAGAAAAAAATATCTCAAAAGAGAGCAAAAGCCACAGTTAATCTTGGACCAGCACATGGCTGAACAAAACAAGGTAAATCAAAAGTGGGGGCAGGTTGGCCTGGTGTGCCCAAGCAGAGCCCCGGCAGCCGTTTGTTTCCACAATCCAAAATTGCTGCCATATCCCCAGCCTGAGTCCACAGTCTCAGGATGGACCTCATCAAGATATAATCTGCTGAAAATTCGGGTATGCGGGTTTTGTGACTGAAGTCTCCAGGATTTCTCAGGGTTGGGATGGGCTACCTCCCCCCCATCTTCCAGAAACTTCGGCAGTCACATCCACACCCCAAAGTGGCCACCCATTTGAAAAACTATTCCAGCCTTACTGTCCAAATAAAAGTATTGAATGCCCTGAATAAACACCATGACCTTTAGCACCAGTACTGCAATCCATAACGCACAAAAGGAAAAGGAGAGAGAGAGAACAAGAAGGAAAGCACCTCCCATAGAGGGAGGCTGGAGGTGGGGTGGGGGGTGGACGGTGGTAGGGAAATAGGGGACATTGGTAGTGGGAAATGTACACTGGTGGAGGGATGGGTGCAGGATCGTTGTATGACTGAAACCCAATTATGAACAGTTTTGGAATGGTCTATCTCATGGATAATCAATTAAAAAATTATAATTAAAAAAAGAGCAAAGTGGAGTTCATGCCCAATTCAATCAGTTTAATCAATGGCTGAATAAATAGCAGATTCCTATATTTAAAAAAAAACATCTTTTATTCTTACAAATTGCTTTAGCAATTGACTTTCTGAAAGAATAAAATGAATATACACATACATAATTTCTAGTTACCATACATATTTAGATGCTACTCATTAAGTAAGCAACTTTGGATACAAATTCCCTATTATGTATATCCTCCTATAGGAGGTCCTTTAAGTGTATGCAAAATAAAATTTTAAAAGGCAGGTGATAGGGGCTAAAGCAAAAGTACAGTGGGTAGGATACTTGCTCTACACATGGCTGACCCTGGATTGATTCCCAGCACAGTATGATTCTCTGAGCTCTGCCAGGAGTGATCCCTGAGTACAGAGTCAGGAGTAAGCCCTGAACACCATTGAACGTGGCCCAAAAAACAAAACAAAACAAAACAAAAAGAGAGGCCATAGAAGCCTGGGATATGGCTCAGTGGTAGCTTTTTTTTTTTTTTCTTTCTTGTTTGTTTTATTTAGGGGATACACAGTATACTGTTAGGGTTTACACCTGGCTCTGTGCTCAGGGATCACTCCTGGCAAGGCTCAGAGAACATACGCAGTGCATGGTATTGAACCCCGGTTAGCCATATGTAAGCAAGAACCTAATGAGCTGTGTTCTTTCTGGCCACCAGTTCAATTTCTTTATTTTTATATGTCTTCAAATAGAAGGACAAAACTAATATCAATAGTTCTATATTGGTATTATTTGAAATTCTTGCTTAATCAACTTTATTCCCAGTAAAATTGTTACATTTGTAAATTTCAAAGCAAAACTTATTTTACCTCAACACCACACAAACCTGATTTTTCCCACTATTTTGTTTTTTTTGTTTTTTGTTTTTAATTTATTTATTTTTAATTAGAGAATCACCGTGAGGGTACAGTTACAGATTTATACACTTTTGTGCTTATACTTCCCTCATACAAAGTTTGGAACCCATCCCTTCACCAGTGCCCATTCTCCACCACCCGTAAACCCAGTGTCCCTCCCACCCTCCCCAATCCCATCTCCCCCCCACCCCACCCTGCCACTGTGGCAAGGCATTCCCTTCTGTTTTCTCTCTCTAATTAGCTGTTGTGGTTTGCAATAAAGGTGTTGAGTGGCCGCTGTGCTCAGTCTCTAGCCCTCATTCAGCTCAGTGGTAGCTTTTGCCTTGTATGTTTGAGGCCCTGGGTTTGAGTCCCAGAACCACTGAAAAAAAGCAAGCAAACAAGAAAGACACACTAACATTAACTGTAAACTAATTATATGAAACTTTAAATTCTAGAATTTTAACTAATATTAAAAGCATAACAATGCTACCATGTTATATAGGGCCAGAGCAATAGTACAAGTGGGTAAGAGGGGGGCTGGAGCTATAGCACAGTGGGTAGGGCATATGCCTTGCACACTGCCTACCCAGGTTCAATTCCAAGCATCCTACATGGTCCCCCGAGTACCACCAGGAGTTATTCCTGAGTGCAGAGCCATGAATTAATCCCTGTACATTGCCGGGTGTGACCCAAAAAGCAAATAATAATAATAATAATAATAATAACAACAACAACAACAACAAGTGGGTAAGAGATTTGCTTTGCACATGGCCAACCCAGGTTTTACCCCAAGCATCCCATATGGTCCCAGAGCAATGACAGGAGTAATTCCTGAGGGTAGACCCAGGAGTAACCCTTAAGTATCACCAGGTGTGGCCCAAAAAACAAACAAACAAAAAAGAATACCAATGGTGGGGCTGGAGGAATAGTACAGCGGGCAGGGCGTTTGCCTTGCATGCAGCCGACCCGGGTTCAATTCCCAGCATCCCATATGGTCCCCTGAGCACCGCCAGGGGTAATTCTTGAGTGCAGAGCCAGGAGTGACCCCTGTCCATCGCCAGGTGTGACCCAAAAAGCAAAAAAAAAAAAAAAAAAGAATACCAATGGTTCAAAGTAGTCACATGTGTCTTTCCTAAGTTTGAGGCTTGAGTACCTACTTGGACAGTAGTGTCATAACTTGAAAGAGAGTGGAGAGGCTAGGGCAGGAGAAAAGAAAAGCACATTTTAGGGAGAAGAACATATTGAGTTTCAGGCTTTCTGTGGGATCCAAGGTTGCTGGATATAAGGATTTGAGGCTGGGAAAGATATTATGGACATCGATGTAACATGATTAAATGGATGATGACCAGTGTAAACTTGGGAAGGACAGAGATGATGAAGGACACACATAGAGTGATGTGTGGGGTCTGTTGTTAAGAGAAGGCTCTGGAAACAGCAAGTCTGAAGAGGGTGACAAGTGGCCCTTCCAGCTGTGACTGAGGAGAGTAACTAAAGGAGTGAGTCAGAAGAAGGGGCAGGGATGAGAGTGGGGGAAATACATCCTGCCAAGGAAGCCAAGGATGTTTCGGGAATCAACTGTATCAAAACTACCCAACAATAGTTAAGTTAGGTCGGAATGGTATTTATGAGAATAGAGTTTCTCAACTTGGCTGCACTTTGATATAATCTAAGGATCTTAAAAAAAAAAAAAAGATTACAGAGCTCCATGCCAGCTGTACTAAATCATAATCTCCAGGGTCAGGACTTGTGTTCCTGTGCTCTGAACAAATTTGTGTTGTGAATCTAAGGCAACAGGGCCTTGTAACTAGGTATAAGAAACAATGATCTGGGGATAAAAACATTTAAGGACTGGGAAAAGAAAAAACATTTAAGGACTGGGGGAGGGGGGGAATGTCCACCAGAGAAGAAAGGTAGCAAAGCACAAAAGCATAGTTTGGGGAGGATAGACACAAAATCAGGATGCAATTGGTTAGCAAGTAAAAGAACTTTTCAGAAATAAAGAAGGGCCAGGAGATGGCCCAGAGGCAAAAATGAACTGTTCTTGCAAGTATGTGTTTTGGAGGTTGGGAGTTTGCTCTTTAGTGCCTCTCCTATAAGAGGCCCCAGTGCTTGGGTAGGGGGGCAGGGGGGCAGGTGGGGGAGTGGGGGATGGGGGAGTGAGGGGCTAAGATGTGAACACCACAGCCACAAGTGTGCAAGCGTCAACTAGAGCACAGGACTCCTGGTGAGCACCACACTAGGCCTGTGTATGACTTTCCTGTCATTATAACAATAGTAAGAAGGAAAGAAAGGGAGAAAAGAAAGAAAGAAAAGGAAACATAAAGTCCTTCAGAAATCTGCTTTGATAGAAGTGGATGACTACAGAAGGCAAAGGAAGGGCAGAGACCAAAAAGGGGTTTAGTTTGTTTTAAGACAGGAGAGATCTATACATTTAAATGCTTCTGTAAAGACAATTTAAAAATGAAAAAAGAGAAAGCTTTTAAGATCCTAGAGAAACAGAGAGATAGGAAGAAAGTAATCAATTGAGCAAAATGCCTAAAGAGGAAGGAAGAAAAGAAAACATAAGTAGGAAATGAAATCATTGCAAAATGTGAGGGAGATTATCTTATTCTGTTGGTGAAGTGAAATACAGGTTTGCAGCCCTGGTCACAATAAACCGGTCATCTGATGGTTTCTATTTTCTTGGTGAAGTAAGGAGGCAAATTCACATGCACATGGGTGAAATGATATTTGAGGAAAGAAGCTATGCAATACCCCATACTCTGGAGAAGGAAAGGAAGAAGAGAGGGAGTTAATAAGAGAGGATGGAGGCAGGAGAAAAAGTGGAAAGAAACCAGAGCCCAGTTTATTTTAAAGTCCACAAATTCATACTGATATAAAGTTATACAATTTTTTTCCTAATTCTCAAGAGGTAACAAAGATACAGACTTGAAAAACAAACCAGAGCTTCCAGTCCAAATTTACTCACCAGAAGGACTTTCCACACTGCAAGGAAGAAGTAGAAACATTTTGCTAGTAGTTCTAGCAATGTGAATAAAAGGAACTAGATTCAAAGAAGGCTGAAGCAGATAAAGCCTGCAGGACAGACCATTAAATAGTAGAGAAATGCACAGATAGATATCTTGGTACCAGGAAAATCACTCCTAAATTTTAATCTGATCAGCACACAGCAAGGAAGGAACTACCCAAAGCAGAGGAACAATTTTGGGAGCTCACCCAGTGTATCTGTTCCAAGCAACTAAAGACAAAAGCTGGGGCTAAAGCAGTAGCACAGCGGGTAGGGCATTTGCCTTGCATTCGCCAACCGAGTTCAATTCCCAGCATCCCATATGGTCCCCCAGCACCACCAGGAGTAATTCCTGAGTATAATAACCCCTGTGCATCGCCGGGTGCGACCCAAAAAGGAAAAGAAAAGGAAGACAAAAGCTTCATAATTCATGTCTCTGTGGCAGAATATTATGGTGTGAACTGTGTCTCCCCCACCAAATTTCATGTATTTAATTTATAATCCTTCATACTTTGGAATATTACCATTTGAGTTAAAAAGAGATCACAGATGGGGCATAATCACACATACCATTCTGAAAAGGAAGAAATTTGGGCAAAGACACACACACAGAGGGAAGATGGCGTAAAGAAATACTATGAGAACACTGTGTGAAGATGGATTAGAGGAATGCATTATAAGCCAGAAAATGCATCTGACAAAGACCTCAAGCAACATAACCAAATTTTGCCAGAAAAACATCTGAAAAATCAACAAAAGCTGAAGAATTAAAGAAGGATACTTCCATAAGCTCCACAGGGACCAGCATCCTGCTGATGTTTTCAAGCTTCTAAAACCAAAATATAATATATTTCTGTTTTAACTGTTATAACGGTCATAGGAAATAGATATAAATGTGTACGAGAATTCTGCTTTAGTAAAGATCAATAATGAACAGAAAAGAGCATAATTTGAAAACTTCTCTCATCCTGCTTAAAAGCACAACTAAAAAGGATCAAACTCTTTCTAAATGACATAACTGCATACCAGAAAAAGCTCAGAAGTATTAACAGGAAAACAGAAATATTCAACATCAAGGAAAGTAAAACAAAGTATGGCATCCAATAAAGAATTAGCAGGCAAAAGCCTATCATATGTAAGACTCTAAATTCAATTCCTAGCATCACAAAAAAAGGGGAAAAAAGCACATATTTAAGGAATCAGACCTATCATGAGAAGAAAAATCAACAAACTGACCCAGAAACTATGCAACTGATATCATTAGTATACAGAACATTAAAAGTTATTATGTAGTGTTTCAGGGGCCAGAGTGATAGTATAGCATGTAGGGTGTTTGCCTTGCATGTGGCCAGTCCAGGTTCGATCCCCAGCATTCAATGTGGTTCTCTGAGCACTGTCAGGAGTAATTCCTGAACATAGAACCAGGAGTAACCCCTGAGCATCACCAGATGGGCCCCCCCCCAAAAAAAGAGAAATTATTATGTAGTGTTTCAGATGTTCAAGAAGCTAGAAGAAAATCTGACTAGGGCTGGAGAGACAGTACATAAGGTACTTGCCTTGCACGTGCCAATCAGTGTTCAATTCCCAGCACCACACATAGTTCTCAGAAGTAAGCCCTGAGAACTACTGGTTGTAACCCCTGAACAAGCAAACAAAAACAGAAAAAGTGACTATGTCAAAAGAGACATAGAAAGTAAAAATAATGCTGGGTGAAGTTAGGAGAGGGACCCACACAAAGTGATCTCTCATCTGAGGGATATAAAGAAATAAAGAAAGGTTACAACAAATGCCCCAAGGCAACAGAAACTGAGAACTGGTTTTCAGTAGGAAGCTTGGGTGGTGGCAGAATCAGAATAGAGCACACTAGGGTGATAGTAATGGTGGAGGAAAGTGGACCAGTTATTAGAAGATCAGTTATTTGAAGACACAGCTCTAGAAACAGTGATAAAAACAAGAGTATCAGTGAGCTGTAGAGCAAACTGGAGTGACATCATATTTGAAGTCTTTAAAGGAAAAGAGGGAATGAGGAAGGGGTCAAACCACAATTATAATCAGAAAACGTGACATTACTATTTCAACAAACAAAAAGAAAACAAAGACAGATAACTAGAAAAACATCATCAATCAATTGACTGTACTGAGAACAGTATACCACATCCAACGACGTTGGAATACATTCTTTTCAGGGACTCAAACGGAACATTTACCACAAGAGATTGTGTGTTAGACTTAATTTACTTAAGTTCAAATAAATATAAAAACAATTAAAAGTAATATGAAACAAATTCTATGATTTCAAACAAAATTAAATTAGAAATGACTAATACAAAGATATTGAGGCAATCCTAAATACTTTGATACAAGCTAACATTTTTTTTAATAATTCTAGGTTAAAGAAGAAAAGGCATTTTGGAAAGTATTTTAAACTTATTAAAAATAAAAACTCAAGGCTCAAGAGATATTATCTCAGGCAAAGTACCTGCTTTGCATGCAGCCGACCTGAGTTTGTTCCCAAAACCACGTAATGGTCCTCTGAGCATACCAAGACTGATCCCTAAGCACAGTCATGAATAAGCCCTAACACAACTGAGTATGGTCCAAAACATACACACACACAGTGGCACATGCACACGCACACACACAAACACACATTCATGCACACAGAAACCACACAAATAAATAAATAAATAAAAACCCTCATTCTATCAAAATTTATGGGATGTACTTTAGACAAAGTTTGGGGGAAAATGTTGCATTAAATTAGTAAAGCAGGGATATTTTGAATGAATGATCTCATTTCAAAAGTGGGACATATAATACTCAAAATAGAAGAAAGGAAAAATATAACCATCAATTGAAATTAATAAAATGAATAATACGAAAAACAACGGAGAAAAAAACAAAATTGCAATCTGTTTCTTTGAAAAGAAAAAAATTGATGAAAAATAAGTTGACAAAAATCATTACACTAGGTTATCCATCACCCCTTCACCCCCCTCAAAAAAAAAAAAAGCTAGAATAGGGGTCAATCAATGACTAAAATCAGGAATGAGGTAGATATTACTACCAACTTTATAGAAATAGAGGGCTATAAGTGAAAACTATAAACTAAGTCAATAAATTAGAATACTCAGATAAAAGCATGAATTCACAGAACAGAAATTACAAAAGATGACTCATAAAGAAGTACAAAATCTGAACAGATACCACAAATAACTGAATTCATATATTTAGTTTTCTCACAAAAAAGAATCCCAGTCCAGAAGTCTTTACTAAATATTCCCAAATATTGGAATCAAATACTGAATTCTTCACACTCTTCTCAAAAACATTCTACATTTCATTCTATAACAGTACAACCCTGATACTAAAATATAAAAAATTATCTCATGAAAAGAAAACTAAGACAAATGCTCTTTAAGAATACAGACAAAAAAGGGGGAGGGGAGGCTGGAACGATAGCATAGTAGGTAGGGCGTTTGCCTTGCACGCGGCCGACCTGAGTTCGATTCCCAGCATCCAATATGGTCCCCCGAGCACCGCCAGAAGTAATTTCTGAGTGCAGAGCCAGGAGTAACCCCTGTGCATCAAAGGGTGTAACCCCCCGCCAAAAAAAAACAAAAAAAAAAAAATACAGATAAAATTCTTGAACAAAACACTGGCACTAAAGACAGAAGCATATATTTTTGTTTTTTTTTATTGAAGTGCAGGTATCAAACCAGATCCCGTGCAAGATGTACACTTTACCACTGAGTTAGCCTGAGCCTGAAACATACTTTTAAAATAAGTATACACATGGGGAGGGATGAAAAAGAGAGAGTGAAAGAGAGGGAGAAAGGGAGAAAAGGTGGGAGAGAAGAGAGAAGACTTTGGATGATGATAAAAACCAACTTATCTTAGGTCATAACTAGAGTAGAACTGGTATAAAGTTCACTGGAGACAAGATTACTGTGCATCTGTGATCTTGATACACAAATGCTTGGTCATTTGTACAATAATACTACTGACATATTATTAGGACTTTGACAATATAGCCATAGGTAACACAGTGAAGTCTTCACTGAATAATTGGGATGGCTCAAGTGTAACGCACCTGATATTAATTAGGAAAGGCAGAGGAAGAATAAGTCTGTGCCAAATGTCTCAAGATAACTGTTCTTTAAAGAGCCTGGATATTCTACCCAACAGTGAGGGGGAATATTCTACTCAACAGAAAAATAGCACTAGGGAAACAAGGAAATGTTGATCAAACTTCTTCCTTGACATACATAAATAAATGTTATATATATAAAAGTCCATTGCTACAAAAATACGTACGTATCATGTACGTATTCATGATATATGTACATTGATGAGGATGATAGTGCATTTTGTAGACACGCAATCATTGTCTACTCCTATTCTTGAACTTATATCATGTGATCTTGACTTACGTTGTTAGTTTTGCAGTCTAAATCTAACCACATTAAAGAGCTATATTTAGTGTAATGAGGACAACTGCACTACAATTAGAAAATGGAAATGCAATTTCTATAGCAGTCAAACAAAGGCACTACTAACCCTCCAGGGTACAATTTTTTAAAATTCTGTATTTGTTCCTCAACAAGGCAAGACTTGTTATTCCAGAAAAAACTCTCTATGCTCTGGTAGTTTGAGACTTTCCCTATAATATAATTATATTAAATTAAAACCTAAAAGATTTCCAGAAAAGATAACTTTATAACTTAGGAAAACATTTATTTTAAATACCATTATGCTTTCTAAACAACCATTAACATAAGTAGAATTTTCAACTAATCCAAACTCAAGATTACTTACCATAACCTGAGGGCAAATAAAGGAGAATAATTATTAACAAATATCAAGCACTAAAAGCATGCTCAATGTGCATTATGTTCAAAGAAGTAAAACTTATAGCTCTATTTCTATCATCTGAGCTCACAGGTAAAAGAATCAAAAGATTTTATAGAATGGCAGAAATTTTACAACTCATACCACATTGTGATATAACACTGTTGTAACTGCTCACTGATTTTAAAATTAGTTGCATGTCCTCATTCCAAGAATGTAATGACAGACAGACAGGAATATCTTAAGCCATACTGCCTTCTTGACATCTTTCAAACATTTAGGACACAAAAAAACCTTAAGACAGCAACTTAGGTAATAATGTTTAATGCCACAGAAGTTATCAAAAGGAAATCTGGAATAAACCTATGATGTAAAATTTTGTTTAATGCAACACAGTAACTCCTTTACCATATATTTGAATAACATACAGGAAATTACAGGTAAATAAAGAACTGGTTCCTTTTTTTAAATTTTAATTATTTATATTTTGCTTTTTGGGTCACACCCTGCGATGCTCAGGGATTCCTCCTGGCTCTGCATTCTGGAATTACTCCTGGTGGTGCTTGGGGCACCATATGGATTGAGCCTGGGTTGTGCCCTCTCCACTGGACTATCTCTCTGGCCCACTAAAGAACTGGTTCTGGCTGCATCTCTTAAACTGCTTTGTAAAAGATAGTATAAAACTATATAATATGCCTCTAAGCTTGCTTATATTATATAAGCCAACTATAGAAGAAAATTCTCATTCCCCAGACGATTCATATGTATCATCACATAAAAAGCAAACAAACAAAACAAGTATTCTAATCACTAAAATTACATCTCAGAGGTTGGTTTGTTTTACTCTATTTTGCTCTCAGTTACAAAATTATCTCTATTTCTCAGAACTCTGGTGTCAGGTCTTCCAAGGGGCACTCCACAGAGACTTTCTTTTCTTTTTTTGCTTTTGTTTTTGCTCTTGGGGCCCAGCTAGCTGTACTCAGCACTTACTTCTCTGTGCTGAGGGATCTCTTCTGGGGGTGCTCAAGGAATGACAAGCAGTACAGGTCATCAAAGTGGGGTTAGCCACGTGCAAGGCATATATACCTTTATCCCTGTACAATCTCTCCAGACCAAGTCTATTTTTTTTTCTGACAACCCTCATTCAAGAAGTTGTCAAGCTAATGACAAGCTAACTACTAGCTCCTATCACTATCATTCTCAGTGCCTTACTCATCACTGCTAGGTTACTCTTATTATTCATAGGTTGATTACCAATGCTTCCCCTACTAGAATGCATACTTCACAAGGACTGAGATAGTGTATGTCTAGTTTTCTTGCCTCTGGAGCTTGAGAGAATGTCTGTCATATAATGTGTATTTAATAGTTGTAAGTAATGCCCTTGTTTGCTAATTCCCCCAAATCAACACTGCCATTCTCCCTTGAGTCTCCATGAGATCTTATATATAATTTATTGCAATTCCAATAATATTTTTCAGCCAAATCTTAAGTCATTTCATTGGCATTTTACCAAGAATAAAAATAGCTCTAGGCAGGGCTGTGGGGACGGTGGAGTGGAAAATAGCTCTAGGTTCTTTTGAAAACAACGTAATGAAATGGAATAGTTGGGGAAAAGGGCCAAATATTCTATATATAGCACTGCAGCACTGTTGTCCTGTTGTTTGATTTGCTCTCGAGCAGGTACCAGTAACGTCTCCATTGTGAGACTTGTTATTACTGTTTTTGGCATATCAAAAACACTACGGGTAATTTCCTGAGAGTTTCTATGTTAAAGTATCTCTTAAATAAATGAATAAAATGGTTCATTTGTTGATTTCAATAAAACACCATACGGCAAGAAAAATGTAGCGGATAGTAGAGAGAAAGAAACTACCAAAATATGTAGAAAAAAAACTACAAAAAATATATAGTTATAAACTAAAGCACCTATAGGTGAAAGGACAGGACACCTGAGTTTTGTTTCAAAAAGAATCAAGTGAGGATAATATGTATTTGATAGAGTTGCTCATGTATTGATTAGGGAAACCACATAATAGGTACTAGGATTTTCCAATTATTCTCCCTACTTTTATAAGTGCTCAGCAACTTTAATAATAAAAAGTAAAACAACAAAAAACATACATGGAATTTTTAAAAAAAAAAGCTCCTGGCCAAATTCAACGGCCCTTTTCATCCTAGATGAGTTCCATACAGAATAATACTACACCATGTATTTCCTGAATTCTGTTGTTACTTTTTTCCCAAATTTTTTGACTTCTTTCCTCTTAATTCTTTTAACTATTTCTTCCAACAGTCTCCAGACTTTGGTGATCACCAAAGTTCTTCTCTTTTTATACTTCAAGGACAATTGTAAGACATTAACTAAAACTACACGCCAGTGATGCTCAAATTACCATTTTCCACCCCTGCCACCTCCCACCCCCGTTCCTCAGATATACAGAAAGTGTATTTCCATACTATCCATTTGCTTTATTCACCACTTGTGTAAATTCTTTGAAAGGCTCAATTTTACTCCACCCTGTTCTTTCAACTTTGTTTGATATATCCACTTTGATCCACCTACTATAACCTCAAGTGCAATTTAAGTTTGAAAAGATAGAAAATTCATATCTTTTTTTTCTACATTTCCTCAAAAAAAAAAAAAAAAGGAGTAGCTCTCCTCTCAACTTTATTCCTTGAAGGTGGGACAGGAAGGAAAGCCTTACAAGCAGGGGTCAAGGGGCACTTCCAGCAAAACTTGGTCAACTGGTCAAGTGATTCAGTGCTAGGATCTAAGGATGCAGATTTATTCAAGCAAATCCGATTATGCCACATCACTAGGGCAACCCAGTTATCCTTGGGTGAGGAGGAGGAAGACCTCCGGGGCCACAGTCAGCAGTGTCAGGGATCAAACTTGGGTCTAGTGAATGCTCATTCCTGAGCAATCTCTGGATCTCCTCTCGGCTTTCTTAGTTTTTCTAATGGTACCAAATCAACAGGGTATCAAAGTCATGTTTGTTCTGGCCCTCTCTTTCGAGTCTATTCTATTTTATTTCTGCTATTACAAGCTTCCCTTAGCTCTCATTATGTTTTAGTAGACTGCAGTCAAAATCTCCAATTTGGTTTTCCCTCCACTGGCCTCTTCCAATTTCAATCTATCATACATATTTGCCAGATGATATGCCTGAAGACTATAAAGATTCTACTCCCTAACTAAAAAATCTTGGATGGATTGCTTCTAACAAGTGAATAAATTTAAATTTTCTAGCCAGACAGCCAATGCTGTTAACTGTACCTAAGCTAGTCAAACTGAACTCGGATGTTTTACTTCTCTATGAAGAAAAGGTACCCTTTTTTCCTACTAGCTACTTAGTTATCACTTTTTTCATTTCTTAGGGTATTACCTGGCATTGCTCAGGGGCTATTCCTGTTTCTATGCTCAGGGATCACTCTTAGTGGTACTAAGAGGAACATATGTGAAGACAGAAATTGACCAGGTTTGGCTGGCCAACACAGCTGCATGCAAGGCCAAGTTCCTTCTGTACTATGGCTCTGGGCCTCTACAACTACTTTAACATAGATCTTACTTTCCCAAAAAATGTGTAGGATTTTTTAGGGCATGAACTATGTGCATGTTTTATTATCCCTCCACAGAAAATAACCCAGTCATGTTTCCAGAAAAAGAAAAAGAAAAAGAAAAATTTTAGAATAAAACCAAATTAAATTTAGGATGCAAAATAGTATTTAAATTCTCTTTCTTGCAAATGTGGTTTTTAAAAAAACTAGTACAAAAAATAACGTTCATTTATTACCTGTTATTACATTTATATCTGGGTACTGGTTTTCACACAGAACAACTGCCTTGCTATCCTTCTCAAAAGCCTCTCGAAGTTCTTTCTTGACTGCTGCTGAACCACATAATCGGTATAGGCCTACAACCTAGAAAAAAAAGGGGGGGGGTCACATTATGATAATTTGACACAAAGAAAATACGGTATGTATAAGTTATATGACTAAGACAAGCAAATATGTTCTGAGAGCATTTAATTTAAAGGACTTAGAATACAGTTTTTGAAATCTTTCCATACACTATTAAAATTAATTTAACAAAAACATTATATTCTTCCAATTAAATTCAAACAACAGTGTCATTTCAATAGTGCCAGCTAACTCATGCAATGACACTACCCCTTCTCTTTAGATTCTGGTTGATATGCTCAACCAGTATCTCTATGCCCCAGCATCATGCCCTTTCATGTATTTTATTCTACAGTTAAGTAATACAGCAATGGTCAAGCCAGGATTTTATTCTATCACTTCTTACATGGTGAATTCTAACAAATTATTTAGTATTCTTAACACTCATTTTCTTTACCTATAGGTCTATAGTTGGAATAAAGTTCTAGTATATTATTTCTGTGAAGTTATACTTTTAGAAAAAAATAAAAGATTCTCAGAAAGAAAATAAAGTCTAAGATTTTAAACTTAGCAAATTAATTGATTATAGGTTATAATTAAAATTTAATAATATGTCAAAGTAAAAATAAACCTATGTGGCTTGAGAGATAGCATAGCAGGTAAGGCACTTGCCTTCACAAGGCCAACACAAATTCAATCCTCAGCATTCTATATGGTCTGCAAATACTGCCAGGAGGTACTCCTGAGCATAAAGCCAGGAGTAATCCCTTAGTATTGCTGGGTGTGGCCCAAAAAACAAACAAGAAAGAAAAAAAACCTACAATTCAAAATGTATAAAAGATACACAGATGCCATCCATCTTCTCCAAAATTGCATTTAAAAATACCGCTTTTAAATACCACTTCTGGGAATATATACTGGAGATGCAAAAAAGTATAGTAGAAATGACATCTGCACTTGTATGTTCATTGCAGCACTGTTTACAATAGCCAGAATATGGAAAAAAAATGAATGCTCGAGAACAGATGACTGGTTAAAGAAATTTTGGTACATCTCTACAATGGAATACTAGGCAGCTGCTAAAAAAGATGAAGTCATGAAATTTGCATATAAGTGGATCAACATGTAGAGTATCATGCTTAGTGAAATCAGAAAGAGAGGGAAAGACATAGAAGAACTGCACTCATTTGTGGAATATAAAGTAACAGAATTGAAAACTAACAGCCAAGGATAGTAGAGATAAGGATCAGGAGGATTGCTCCATGTTTTGGAAGCTGACCTCACATGCTGGGGGAAAAGGCAGCTCAGATAGAAAGGAACCACCAAGTAAGGGATGCTTGGAGGGCCCACTCAGGATGGTAGATGTGTGCTGAAAGTAGACTATAGACCAAACATGATGGCAATACCTGCATTGAAAACCACAACACCCTAAAGGAGAGAGAGAGAGAGTAAAAGGGAATGTGCCTGCAACAAAGGCAGACAGGGGGGAAAGGGAAACGGGGGGGAGGGGGGGAACCTCACGGTGAGTCATTAAAAAATTTAATTTAAAAAAAAATACCACTTTTAGGGTCTGGAGAAATAGTATGGAGGTTAACATGCTTCCTAGCATGCATCTGACCCTGAGTACCACTGGGTATGACCCAAGCCATCACCACCTGGAATTTTTTTCTTTTAGAACACAAACAGCTCTACATATTCTAAAGTATTAAGAAGTTCATTTTAACTGCACTGAGAGGAAATTGGGCCACTAAGACACGACAGGGATTAAGGCCCTTTTCTTTGCCTGGTTTGATTCCCAGCACAACATATGGCCCCTTAAGAACTGTCAGAAGTGATTCCTGAGCCAAGAATCAGGATCAGGCCTTGCGTACAGCTGGGTGTGGCCCCAAATTAAGTAAAATAAATTCACTGAAAGAAAATTAATGTAGTGCCTGTAAAAAGAAAAGATGAAAGGAGCCAGAGATACAGTATAGGGGTTTAGGCATATCTTGCATGCAGACCGACTCTGGTTTGATTGCTAGAATCACCTGCTATTCCAAGTATCACAAGGAAGAGGCCACCTGGGGGATCACCCTTCCCCCACCCACAAAAAGATCACAAGTAACCACGCAATTAATTTAAGTTTTAGTCTGGGGGGGTCACGTCTGGTGGTACTCAGGGGTTATTCATGGCTCAGTACTCAGGGCAGGTAAGGTCCACTTCTATCTGCGCTGGGAGGACCATGTGATGTCAAGATTAAATCAGGCCTCCTAATGCAAAATATGCATTCCAGCCCATCAAAGACCATTTGTGAAGCTAAGGCACCTTGAACTAAAGAGTTAGGATAGAGAAATTATTTCAAGGCCAAAATAAAATAGAAAGTCCCCGGGAATCTGAATAAATGAATCACTTTTAAAAAGCTGTAATAAAGGGGCTGGAGCAATAGCACAGCGGGTAGGGTGTTTGCCTTGCACGCAGCCGACCCGGGTTCGATTCCCAGCATCCCATATGGTCCCCTGAGCACTGCCAGGGGTAATTCCTGAGTGCAGAGCCAGGAGTAACCCCTGTGCATCGCCAGGTGTTACCCAAAAAGAAAAAAAAAAAGCTGTAATAAACCTGGAGAAGAAACACACAATGAAATCTCCAGGATGACTTTTCACAGTAACCTCTTCTGAGTCATTAAATAACAGAAGACAGGGGTGGGTTACAATACAGGAAAGTGTGGATAATGACTATGGGAAAATATTATCCAAAATATTTGAGGTGATAAACTAAGATATATTAATTGGAAGATGATAAACAACCTACAACTATTTCTAAGAGGAAGTACTACTACTTTTAGAAGGCTCCATTGGTTTTGAGAAGCCAAAGGATGTACTAGGAAAAAAATTAAATGTCTTACTTTGGGGCTGGAGTGATAGTACAAAGGGTGGGGCACTTGCTTTGCACATGGCCAACCAAAGTTCAATACTCGGCATTCGATATGTTTCCCTGAGGCCATCAGGAGTGAATCCTGAACGTAGAGCCCAAGTAATTCCTGAACACAGTCGAGTGTGGTGAAAAACAAACAAAAATCCTACTCTTAGCCATATTCATTGTGCATTTGTATTGAGAATAGCTTATATCATCTCAATAAAAATGTGACAGAACTACAGGCGATCCAGAAAATGAAATAAAAAGATTAAACTAGAATAAAGGGAAATACTACCAAGTTAGAACTAATTGACTTGATTAGATCCCTTCTGGTATAGGCACACAAAATTCCATAAGAATGCATTCCCCTTTGGGGCTGGAGTGATAGCACAGCGGGTAGGGCGTTTGCCTTGCACGCGGCCGACCTGGGTTCGATCCCCAGCATCCCATATGGTCCCCTGAGCACCGCCAGGAGTGATTCCTGAGTGCAGAGCCAGGAGTAACCCCTGTGCATCGCCAGGTGTGACCCAAAAAGCAAAAAAAAAAAAAAAAAAAAAAAAGAATGCATTCCCCTGAAGTTGAATTGAGGAATTTAGAAAAAAAATAAATAATACTTAAATACTTATATTATGTGATAAATTAGTGGAACATATAATCCCAAAATATCAAAATTATAAATATATTTTTTTTCAAAAGTTAATAAATGACCAAGCATAAGTTGGAAGGAAAAGATTTTAGTATTATAGCCTTAGCCTCAGAGGCTGACTTCCAAAAACAAATCTTGAAGTACATGGCTTGATGCCTTTCAATGAAAGATAGAATTTGTGCTGGATGAACCATAAATAGTATTTCTACAGTAATTTTTCCCACTGAAAGCAGGAGATGGATGATGGTGGCCTTCAAAACCTGGAAGATTCAAAGGCCCATGCTATTAGTTTTTTTATGACTACTAAAACCTGCTTCTAATGGCGAAAAAATAAGTAAAATAATACAAAAAGAATAAAACTGAAATAGTATGCTAGTTTGTAATATGCAGGCACACACACAAAAAGCCCTTCCTTTGGCTATGCCGGCAGTGGTGAGGGAGAAGCAAAAGAGACAAAACAAAGGGCTTTAAAAGTACAGTTCTGGGGGCCAGGTAGGGTGTTTGCCCTGCATGTGGCAAACATGGGTTAGGTTCTGGCTCCCATATGTTCCTGCGAGCCCTGCCAGGAATAACCCCTGAGAGCAAAGCCAAGAGTAAGCTTTGAACATCACGGGGTGTGGCCTAAAAACAAAAAAAAAAAAGAAGAAGAAAATGTACAGTACTAGGGATAGTAGAGAGATAGTACAGAGGTTAATTGAGGCACTGGCCTTGCATGCAACTAACCCTAGCTGGATCCCTGGCACCATATCTGACACTCTAGCACCTCTAGGAATGACCCATGAGCACAGACCCTGTAATAGTTCCTAAACATCATCAGCTATGGGACAAACCTCCCCCCACATATGAAAAAAAATGAAAAGATAACTAATTTTAAAAGAGCCCCACAGATATTAAGTGACTTGCTCAACATCATATAACTAATAATGGAGGATAAACCAAAGTCCATGTTTCTTGCATCTCAATATGAGACTCCACTAACTTAGGCTTTCCCTAATTCCAAGTTAAGTTCCAGACTAGTTATTTTAAACTCCTTTCTATTATGAAAAAAAATTATACTTTCAGATTTGATGATATCCTCAATGTTTCCAATCAGAATAAATGTTTTAATAGGCTATTTTTGTTCTTATGTAAAAGAGTTATTATTATAGGATCTCTCTTTATCCTCTATGTGACCTAATCACAAAAGTTAAAGAGACAGATACAAATATGTTTCCCAAAGAGTAGGACTAAGGAAGAGAGGTGGGGACTAAGGGTAGAGAGCTCAATTCAAGAATCAAATCATTCTGTAAGATTCATGCTAGGACTTCCTACAGTCAGAAACTTATACTACTCTTTGACTTTATTTGCTCTGGATTTTTCCGAGATATGTCATCGTAAAACAATTTGATCTTTAAATATAAATTGTGCAGCTCTATATCACAACATAAATTGAGGAACCATCTAGTATGTTCTCAATTACAATACTGATTAAGTAGAAGTATGAATTATATACCCCAAAGAGTAATGGGGAAAAAGTAAAAACAGAAAAGGTGTCTAAATTTTTTTTTACTTTACCCTAAGTTCTTTCTATCAAGACTTATTATTATACATAAATATAACTGATTTAGATAGACCAAAAGGCACTGAAATAATACCTGACAGCCTCTCTTTTCAATTTCCATAATACATTTCTGTATCAGGAGTGGCACCATCAATCCTATATTTTCTTTTTCTACAACTTTTCGAATGTCAACACCAAATACTACTGGCTCTCGATTCATATCTAGTCCATGAAGAGAATTTTCCCACTGTTCCAGAAGGGTCACTTTCACATAAATAAGGCCTCTAGGTTCGAGTTTGACAGCCAACTGATGAGTCTTGGTCACTCTGAACAAGGTGGGGAGAACGATAGTTCCATGACAACACACTCGGTTTTTCCTTGGAGTAGGTTCCCAGCTGAACACCACTAATTTCAAATGCTGTGCATTTTCGATTTCTATGTTGAATGTGTGATCCATGTCTAAAAATGTTGTCCGACATGTGAGCAAAGCTGTTCTTGCTTTGTTTACGGAATCTACCTGAATGGCACAAAATACATCTTTTGAATCTATCCGAGGAGGTTTTAAATCCTCTGCCCCATAGAAATGCACACTCATGAGCCCAGATATATACTGGGAACACTTAGGTTGATCAGAAAAACTGTAATGTCTAAAGGCATCGATGTCTATTTCATTTTTGCTACCACTATTTGAAATTATTTCTTTCCCTTTTCCAAATTTGTTTTCAGGTCCAGGCTTGCTAGATTTAGTTATGAGGTCAGGTGAATCTCCATCACTGAGGTAACCACCTTTGCAGGAATACTTAGAACTCATGGAGTTTTTCTTCTGATAGCTGTGCTGAGAAGACACACTAGTGTCCAGATGGTACCGACTTATAACATTCCTCTTGGCAGCTGTAGTAGTGTTCCCAGAAGGCAGAATAACCGTGTGATGGATTTCTTGACAACCACATTTAGACATGGATGGAGTATTATCTGAACTATTTACATAATTCAGAGTTCCTTTAACACTCAGTTTTCGGCTAAGTTCTGGTAGCCTTTTCATTTTCATGGAAAGTTTCCTCACAGTTCGTGGAGACTTTATTTTATCCGGGAAAGACCAACTAATCGAACTGCCTTTTTTCACAGGACTAGGGCTTGGAGAAGATGGTTCTGTAACACCCAATTCAATCTTATGTGTAGCAGCTAAGATCCCAGGACCTTAAAAAAAAAAAAAGATATTATAAGATAATTTTATTCCTAATTTACAAGCCATCAATTAAACACTTTTTTTATATGGATGGTAATTCTTCTGTTGTCACAAAATGTCCATGTAACCATTAAGTTACAACAACACCAATTTCAAGCAGAATAGCATAGCCCCCTCTACCTTTCCTTCAATTCTGAAGGTTAGAGAAAAAGCTGTATAGGTTCCTTTAAAATCTGTGGCACTGTAGTATACTTTAATTGAGTATGCTAGTTTATGACTATAAACAGAAAACATAGATAACAGAAACAAAGAAAGCTTCCTATTTCAATAGCTTAGCCTATTTTTTTTTAATTTTATTGAATCACCATGTAGAGGGTTACATAGTTCTCAGGATTATGTCAATTATACAATACTCAAACACCCTTCCCTTCACCAGTGCCCCTATTCCATCACCAACCACCCCAGTATACCTCGCGAGCCCCCCCCCCCGTCCCCACCCTTGTAATTGATAAGTTTCACTTCGTTTACGCTTTATCTTGGTTACATTCTATGTTTCAACACATAACTCGCTATTGTTGCTGGGGTTTCAAGCAAGTCCCATTGTTTGTTACATGACTTTTCTATTTTTCCCTCCCTCGTCCCACGCCACCGAGTTCACGCCTGTTTAGTATTCACCACGCTGCCTGACAAAGGAAAAAAAACCGGAAAAGATGGTTATTTCCTGTCATCAGCCGGCGTGGGGCTCTGGCTTAGTTGATAGTCTGGTAGAAAGTCTGCAGTTTCTGGAACCAAAAGCAGTGTGCTGGTATCCGCCCCGACTCGAGATTCCACCAGCGTCCCGCTGTTCCATGTACATAATACTTTATTCCCTTGTATCCCATTCCCATGCCACCAGGTCCGTGTCAACTTAATGGACATCATACTATGGTTAACGCCACGCCGCGTTTCTTCCCGAGAAAGAAGGATATTTCTTCTCAGCTGCCGTGGGGATATGGCTTAGTTCAATCTAGAGAGATGGCTACCATTTTGGTTGCCTTCAATATTTCAACAAAAAACTTACTATTCTTGTTAGGGTTTCCCACCAAAGTCCAACCCGTTAAAAGGGAACCATTTCATATTGCTGATGATTAGATGACATTAGGTCACGCAGCCACAGCAGCGGCTGTGCGGTTTTGGGTTTCTGTATAAAGTCCAGGGAAAATTCTGCCTGAAATTCTATCGCTACAATCTTTTACCCTTTTATGGTGCTCATAAGATGGGAAAACCTAGAGAAATACCGGGCCCCCGCACGGGCGGAAGTGGGAAAGCTCCCTTGTCCTCCTCAGTCATACTGGAGCGGCGGGCGCGGCGAGTGGGAAGCCCACGTGGCTGCACTCTCTTTTAAGTGTCCGAGGTGGGCGGAGACCGGTACTTCCCCGCCCTCGATCTCCCGCCAGCCGCGCCGCGCATTTGGGTGCGCGTCTCCATTTTGTGCTCAGAGAAGTGGGGTGGAGGCTGTGCTGTGCCCAGGAGAGGTTGAGGGAGAGAGAGAGAGATTAAGAAAAAGAGAAACGCCGGACCCCCGCACGAGGGGCCTGGTGGAAACGCTCAAATCACATACTGCCGGTTGTTAGCTTAGCCTATTAAAACATGTTTAACATCTTCCTCTTTTAATGTTTACTTAGAAATTTCACTCTAATATATTTTCACACAGCAGTGCCAGTTTTAAAAAGTTAAAAAAACAAGTAAGTTTATAATCTCAACAACTAAGAGTCCTTCCTTGTTCTGAAATTCTATCAGAATATATCAACAAAGATTATATACGAAGAACTCTAACTAAGATGAGCTGAATATTGACTATCATAAGTCCAAGTAAATTTTCAAAACTGCAAAATATTGGGGCTGGAGCTATAGCACAGTGGGTAGGGTGTTTGCCTTGCACGCGGCTGATCCCGGTTCGATTCCCAGCATCCCATATGGTCCCCTGAGCATCACCAGGAGTAATTCCTGAATGCGGACCCAGGAGTAAGCCCAATGCATCATCAGGTGTGACCCAAAAAAGAAAAAAAAAAAACCTGGAAAATATTTTCCTTATTGCCTTTAAGTTTCAATATAATAAAAGTACAGAGAAAAAAACAGCTTCTTATCAGTCAGTTTTCATAAGTAAATCATTGAAATGCTTTTAAGTTTTTTTCCACACAACACAAGCTTTTTACCTAACTGTAAAAATCATTCATATTGGGACTACGGAGATAGTACCTGTGGCACAGTGCTTGCTTTGCATGCAGCAAGCCCAGTCTCAATCCCCTGCACCACACCACCGGTCCCCTATCCCCACCACGGATGATCCTTGAGCACTGACTTGCCAAAATTTCTCTTCACAATAAAAAATGTTTTTAAATACAGAAAAGTACAAATAAAGTAAGTGACAGCTTAAGGCACATTACCAAGAGATTAACTATTACAGATATGTGGTAAAAATAATTTTAAGTAGTTTATTATCAAATTATCATTTAGTTATTATTAAAAATAATAACATCAGTCAAGATTTATTGAGCTTGACAAAGTATGAAAAATTAATTTAGTATGTATAGGCCTCATTTAATTCTCATAATAACCCCATGAGTTAAGATATCATTAGCACTCCGTTCTCTAGATAAGGAAGTTCATGCACAGACCTGTCTAATTTGTCTAAGATCACATACTGGTAGGTGGTGGAAATGGGCTTAAAATCTGAGCATGGACTTTCAGGGCCTCTAATCTTGAACACTGAACTTTCAGTCCACCTGTTCTAAACATTTTTCTGCCTATAAATTAAATTGATTTTTAAATAATTTTTTTCAACTATTACAAAGTTTAAGTATTTCAATCAACCTTCAATTTGCAGTTCATAGAAAATAAAACTAGTCATTTTTATTTTTAAATTTGAACTTGTTCCTAGAAAGTTCTCACACTGATGAAAAAAAACTGCAAAACATTTTCTAAAACTCTCATATTTGGAATCCTGGGACACCTGTCTTGTAATGTGAGATGTGGCACTCTCTCCAGAACCCTCTTACTACCCACATGACCAAGCATGTTCTCAGCGGCTCTGCTGCTTGGAATCCCTAATGTCACCACTGTGTGCATTCGCCTGTCCACAACAGTTAAAATGTGCAACCCCTAACAAGCACCACAACTTAAAAAAATGTGAGGGGTGGGGGACAGGTTGTAAGAAGTACCACAAAGTTTGTGTAACTCCTAATTGCTGCAGTAAAGCAACAAAGGGGAAAACTTTAAAAGAATGCTATCATTTTTTGTTTGCTTTTTGGGTCACACCCAGAGATGCTCAGGGGTTACTCCTGGCTTTGCACTCAGGAACCACTCCTGGCGGTGCTTGGGGGACCATATGGGATGCCGAAGATCGAACCCAGGTCGGCCGAGTGCAAGGCAAACGCCCTACCCACTGTGCTATCACTCTGGCCCCTAAAGAATGCTATCATTAATTTAATTTACATAAATTTCCACTGCTCCTTTACAGTTAAGAGCATAAAATGAAGAAAAGCCTTTCGATTAATGATGTTCATAAAATTGGTTCATCACAAGCAAAAAACGAAATTGAACCACTACTTCCCACAATACATAAAAGTTCATTCAAAATGTATAAAAGACCTCAGTGCTATACTTGAATCCATAAAATATATCAAGGAAAACAGAATTTGGGCATTGACATAGTATTGACTTCTGGGGTGTCATCAACGATTCTACTCCAAAAATAAGATTTTAAAAAAATAAGCAAATTGGCTAGACCGATAGTACAGCAGATAAGGGTGCTTGTCTTGTGCATGCCTGACCTGGATTCAATTCCTGACACCCATATGGTCCCTCAGCCCCCACCAGAAGTAAGCCATGAGCATCATCAGGTATGCCCTCAAAACAAAACAAGAAGCCAACAGGACTTCATCAATTTGGAAGGCATGCGCACTTCAAAAAAAACTTTGGCTACGGGGATGAAGGGCGCAGTGTCCGCCATATTAAGACAACCACAGATGGGATTTACGACAAAAACTGCAGCAAAAGGACACGAGGGTGCTCTTGAGAAGGTGGGAGGCACCGGCCCCTCCCACCACCGAGATGTGATCCCGGGGGCCGCACACGTGTGCAGCCTCTCCGCAGCTGCACAAGCGTGAATCCAGACCCAGCAAAACCTCTTTCGGCATGGGCAACTCCTCGCAGAATGTCTCCAACCTGAGAACTCAGCCTCGGCCCCGTGCCCGCCCAGGAGGGGAAAGGTATTTCTCTCTCTCGCCTCTTTCTCTCCGGGGATGAAGGGCGCAGTGTCCGCCATATTATGACGACCACAGATTGGATTTTCAAGCCTGCAATGATCCAATATCTGGAAGAAATCTCCCTGGACTTAGTTGTTAAAGTATAGAAATTCAAAACCGTGCGGGCGCGCGACCTCATTTGTCTTCACAGTAGGTCTGAATCTAGTGGGGGTACTCCTAACAACAATAGTGAGGTTTGTGTTGAAATATTGAATTTAACCAAAGTAAACAGAAAGTGAAATGAAACTTATCAGTTACAAGGCGGGAGTGGGGGGGCAGGATGGGAGGTGTACTGTGTGTGTGGTTTTTTCTTTTGATGGTGGTATATGGGCACTGGTGAAGGGATGGTTGTTTCAGCATTGTATAACTGAGACCTAAGCCTGAAAGCATTGTAATCTTCCACATCGTGATTTAATAAAATAAAATTTTTATTTAAAAAAAAAAAAACCTTTGGCTAAAATTAAAGGCCCTCTTACTGAGAATATATTTATATCCTATACTTCTAAAAAGGAGGCTAATATCTAAAATATATAAAGCACCCACACAACTTAACAAAAACAACAGCAAAAGCAAAACAACCTCTCAAACAATGAAAAGATCTGAAAGAATACTTCCTCAAAGACAAACAGATGGCCAATGAAAAAGTAAAAAAGAAACCCTCATTCACTGTTGTTGGGAATTTAAACTGGTTTAACCTCTATGGGAAATAGTATGGAGACTTCTTTAAAAAGAAGAAAAATAGAATTACTGTAATTCCACTCCTTGACACATATCCCGAGCATACAAAACATTAATTTTAAAAGACATATGAACACCTATTACATATAATGGTCAAGACTGGACTGGAAGCAATCCAAGTACCCAACAATAGGTTAGTGGATAAAACTTTGTGATCTAAAGGTCTATGATAGATAGCAGAGCCTGTAAGGGGCTTGCCTTTCATGCAGCCAACCTGAATTTGACCCCTGATAGCATATATGGTCAGTTCCCTGAGCCCTGAGGTCCCCTGAGGTCAAGAATAATCCTTAAGCAGAGATTGAGGACTAAGTACTTTGTGTGGCCCCAAACAAACAAACAAAATATTTTAAATAAATAAATTGTGGTATACATACATAATGGAATACTACTGAACTATAAGATGAAATCTTACATTTCTTTACAACTTGAACAAAACTAAAGATTGTCAAGGAAGAAGTCTGCAGAAAACAAATAGATGATCTCTGTCTTACGTGGAATATAATAAAAAAATAAAAAAAATTAAGGGACTAAAATGAAAACAAACCCTTTAGACTCTGTCAACAGAACTGAGTTTACCAAGTAGGGGTGGAGGATAGGAGGATGTAGAGAGAAGGGGCCTCGGATAGTGATGGAAGGGCAGAGGCACTTTGATGAGGGTGTAGTGCAGTAACACTGTATATCTAAAGTAGGATATTAATTCTACTGTAAATCACAGTGCCCCATTTGGAAAAAAAAAAGAAGAAAGGAAAATCTAAGAGAAAAAAACAGAAATGGTTCCTTTAGAGAAACAACCTAGCAAATAAAAAAAAAAAGGAGTCATTATATGGTGATGGACAGAAATTAGATTTTGATGACAAACATAGCTTAGCATATACATATGCAGATACATAAGTCTGAATGCCTAAAATCTCTATACTTCCATAAATGAATATTAGTATACTTATTGTATTTTGGGGATCTACACCCTGAAGTTGTCAGGGGCCACTCCTGACTCTGTGAGGAAAACATTCCCAGTGGTGCTCATGGAACAAATCCAGGACTCCCACATGTAAAACATGTACTCCAGTCTTTTAAGTCATATCCCTCGTCCTCTTATTTCAAGTGAAAAGAAAATTTTTTTAAGTAAAAATAATCTAGCATTATCTCAATTACTTAAAATTTAATTCATGAGGTTCGACAGTACAGTGGTTTTAGGGTGCTTGCCTTGTGTGTGGCTAATGGGGATTCAATCCCTTGCAATCCATATGGCTTCCCAGGCTCCGCCAGGAGTGATCCCTAGGCAAAGAGCTAAGTATAAATTCTAAGTACGAGAGAGTATTGCCCAAAATTCTACTGGCTTACTTATAATCAGAGAGTGTTTTAGACCAGTCCTGCTTTGTCCTACAATTTGTCAAAACCTAAAAAAAAAATATTCAATATATTGCCAAAAAAGAAAAAAAATTAATTTTCCGTATTTGAACTACTCCTTATAAAGATTTTAAATGACCCTGATGTGAATTACTGTAATATTATATTTCACAATTAAAGTGAGAAAATATTCATTCCAAAAATAATCAATATTGATTATCATGGGCCTGGGAGATGGCTCAAAGGGCTGAAAGACACGCTTTGCATACACAAGGCTCCAAGTTCAATTCCCAGAACCACACAGATTTTCAAATACAGTTAGATACAGCTGAAGCAGCCCCTGGGCACTGCTTAGTGTGGCCCTCGTGGCCCCCAGCACTTCATCACTACACCTGAGCGCTAAACCATCAGGTCGACCCTGCCAGGCCACACATCACCAGGAGTGACCTCCAGGGCCCTGAACACCATTGGGAAGCAAGCACACTCAAAAAAAATATACACAACAAAAGTCAGTAGATTAAATGATCATTTCTCCAACTTCCCTTGTTGTTGTGATGACCAGAGTCACAGCCTGACAGTGTCACATAGTTTTTGAGCTGTAACGCTTACGGGTACCAGCACATCAGTTTGTGGTACTCACACACTTGCCCCAGGTGCTCATCTTTGGTTGTGGTGCTTGCATACCTGCTTGCCAGAGTCCTACAGTAGTCTTGGAGCTCTGGCACACTGTGGTTTTGATGCTCCTTGGGGCTCACTGTGGTGCCTACACATGTCCTCACCAGGGCCCACCCACCCTTCCAGGCTACAGTGCTCACACATCTTTTAAGTGTAGTGCTCACTGGGGTCACACCCCTTAAGTTACAGGACTCAACACACACCTGGCTCTAGTGTGGCCCGAGGAATCAAGTGCTGACAGTACCGGGAGTCACAGGCAGCTCTAAGCTGGCAGGATCAAGCTCAGCTCACGTGGTAGCAACAAGGACTCTACCTGCAATTCTTGGCGTAATGCTTGCAAGGCAGCCTCTCTAAGCCACGGAGTTATCCAGGGGCCCTAAATGACCTTTCTCTAAAGTATTAATATAATATTCTCCCTTCACCATCTCTAAGTGTTCTAATAACAAAGAAGTCGTTTCTTTCTAGAAAAAAAAAGACTCTTTTAAGTTTGCCTGCCGGGCTTTTCTGGTAAGCAACTAATAAATTGAGAGTTTGATAAACTAGACAAAACATCCCCTTGTGCTATAAACTGTAGTACAATTCTACTGGCTCACTTATAATAATAAACTGTTTTAGACCAGTCTTGCTTCGGCCTACAATTTGTCAAAGCCTAAAAAAGATATTCAGTATATTAAATCTGCTTTATTAAATTTCACAGAATTCTGCAATAGAAAAGACTGAACTTATTAAAATATATTAAATATGTTTTATTAAATTATACAGAACTTCTCCAACAGAAAAGACTGAATTTATTAAAACAAAACTATTTTTTTTCTCATCTAAGAGCTAAAACATCGCCAAATTTATCAGCCACTTAAAATTATACCACTGGAATATAACTGTGTATCTCATGGTGATTCAACAAAAAATAAAATAAAATTATACTCGGAGTCAGAGATATAGTACAGAGGTTAGAGCATTTGCTTTGCAAATGGCTGGCCCTAATTCAGTCCTTTGCACTGTAGACTGTCCGCAGAGCATTGCCAGGATCGATCCCTGAGCAGAGCCAGTAATCCCTGAGCACCACTGGGATGTCCTCAAATCTTCCCCAAATTAAAAACATAAAAATTAGAGGCTGGAGTGATAGTATAGCGGGTAGGGCATTTGCCTTGCACGTGGCCAACCTGGGTTCGATTCCCAGCATCCCATATGGTCCCCTGAGCACCGCCAGGAGTAATTCCTGAGTGCAGAGCCAAGAGTAACCCCTGTGCATTGCCAGGTGTGACCCAAAAAGAAAAAAAGAAAAACTAAAATCAACCACAATTTTTACTAATAACAGACTAGCTTATGAAAATAGTAAAAAATAAAAATATTTAAACATTAAATTATGAACTGGGGTAAAAATCAAGTGAAACTCATACACTTTATCATTCAGCACTTTTATCACTGGCTCTTAGTAGAAACTGAGTATTTACTAATGAAATTAATTAGTAAATCAACCAATCAATTTTTAATTACTTGAGTTGATCGACCTTTTAGGAAACACAATATTACCTATAATACTTCTCAGCCACAAGGATCCTATAGTGATACTTAATAATTAATCAAATAGACCATGATAATGGTCCACAGTCGGTAGTGGAAACAATTTGTTTATACACAAAATTAGAGAATCAAATAAATTAGAGCACACCATTAAATACTACAAAGACTGAACAACATTAATCTCAATCTACATGTTAAATGATGATGTCAAGCGAAAATGACAAATAATAGTTCACTATTATTATATCTAGATAAAACACACACATACATATGGAGTTAATAAACAAAACAAGTGAGTCGAGTTAGATTGATTACAAAACTATCATTCATATTAAAAATACTAAAGCTTTTCTATTCCTTTTTGGGCAGGGGTGGGGGGAGGTGCGATTGGGGGCTGCAACCAGTGGTGGTACTCAGGAGTTACTGCTTACTCTGCACTCAGGAATCATCCAGGCAGGCCTGGGGGACTGTATGTGATGCCGGAGATCAAACCCAGGCTGGCCTCATGCAACATAGCACCTTACCTGTTGTACTATGGCTCCGACCTAAGTTTTTCTAATCCTTGATCAAAAATTTATTTTGAAATTAAGCCATTTTCTGTGCCTATTTTTCAACAGTTCTCTGCCAAAAATATTTTAATATCATTTTATAATCACCTGTATTACAAACTACTATAAAGTATTGATTTCTCTCTCTACCCATATTCTGAAAAAAAAAAAGTTGCTCTCACTCTAGAAAGAGAATCTAGAATTAGAAATGTACACAAACACAAACTTGTAATCACCTTCAATCTTAACACCCAGGAAAGAAAAACTAATATTTCCAGCTTAATTTTTCAGTATTTCTTTAAAAGTAGACATCACACCGTACACACTACATACTCTTTCATAACTGGATTACTCTCTAACAATGAAATATTAACTCCACCTCCTCACATTTCTCAGGAAAAAAAAGGATTCTAATGCAAATCATTTACTTGTAAAGTATAGGGTGGGAGAGAGCTCAGAAAGTTGGAGGAAAGCCTTGTAGGCCTGAGGCCTGAGTTCAATCCCTGGTGCTACACATGCTTGCCCGAATATAATCAAGCACCCCAGGCAACGCCAGATCTAGCCGGAGAGGCCCTCCAAGCACTAGCTAGGTAGTCCTGGTAGCACCCTGCAACACTCGGGTCTGAGCAGCACTGCAATTTTTTTTTTTTTGGACTGCATTTCAGTCCAATATTGCTGGACTAAAGCATTCTACTGTCTGTCCAACCCAGTTGACTGATTATTTCTGGGAGTGGCCCCAAGGCCTGCAGAGCATTGTTTGGGAGCACCTCCATACACACCACACACATACACACACACACACACACACACACACACACACACACATCACTATGTGTCACTGATAATTGATCTCATTAAATTCCAGGAAACAACACAGAATTATTCTAAGACAGGAGAGAGCTGAGTAATCTCATACCAACTCCTGTAAAGACTGGATGAGGAGTATTTCCAGGATGTCCTAAAGGAGACTCCCTAAAATATCAGGAAAGTTTTCAAGCACGAAAAAACTGCACTGCTTGCAACTAGGCTAAACCCTCTCAAAGGAGTAATAAAAGGTTAAGAATCAGGGAGGAGATACTGACAATACTTGTTATACCTACACCTTTGAAAACTTTGTATCAATTGAGCTTTATTTTGGGGGGAGGGCATACCCCATGCCCAGGGCATACCCTGGGACTGGTCCTTAGGCCCAGTCCCACCTAGCTCGTTCTCAAGGGTGGCTATTGGCAGTGCTCAGAGAACCCAACAGTCAAACTCAGGACTACAGCATGCACAGCTTGTGCTCCAGTCCTCTGAGATATCTCCCTGAACTTGTCATTTGAAATGCTTTATTAAAATGACGGGGCCAGAGCAATAGTACAGTGGATAGAGCACTTGCCTTGCTGGGTTTGATCCCTAGCAAGGGTCCCTCGAGCCCCACCAGGAGTGATCCCTCAGCACAAAGATGGAGAAAGCCCTGAACACCATCAGATTTGCCCCCACCCAAAAATTAAATTAAAAGAACTTGATATCAGGGGGCTGAAGCCATAAGCACAGCAGGCAGGGTGTTTGCCTTGCATGCGGCCGACCCGGGTTCGATTCCCAGCATCCCATATGATCCCCTGAGCACTGCCAGGAGTAATTCCTAAGTGCAGAGCCAGGAGTAACCCCTGTGCATTGCTGAGCGTGACCCCCCAAAAAAAACTGCAAAAAAAAAAAAAGAACTTGATAACAAACAACTGATTTCTACTCAATCTTTGATATTTATTAACTAAGCATGATTTATTCTCTATTACCTAGATATAGTGTTTGGGATTAAATTTGAAAAGACACTCATCAGAAAATTGTAGGCAATCAAGAAAAAATCACACTACTAGAATAACTATATAAAATGCTGGGTTTTTTTCAGATCAAAAAATGTTGAGGGAAAAAAAATGTTGAGGGGTCAGGAAATACCTCAATGAGATGGAGGGAATGATTTGCATGTATAATCCTGGATTCAATCCCTAGTACTACATGGGCCCTGAGCACTGCCAGGAGCAACCCTTGAGCACTGCTGGGAATGACCCAAAACAGAAGAAAAAGAAACAAACAACAATAACAAACTGCTGAATTTCAAAAGTCTCATTCTCTTTCACTCCCCGTGATTCCATTCTTCCAACTAAGAGAAAAGCCAGTCAGCAAAAAGACATGATTGTCTCAAAGGATAAAATACTAAACAATATACTAAAGCATACCAGATTATACAATCAAGCCTGTGATGAGAATAAGTAACCAACTATGTATATTTAGAATTTTGTATTTTGAATTCTTCTTCTTGTCATGAAAGTACGTTCACTCTGTAAGGAGCAAAACATAGCTACTTTCAAAAAAAAAGTGATGAACAGAAAAAAAAAGATATCTTTACCTGCAAAAGGAGATTTCAACATGGAACTGTCATCCATTATACCTTCCTGCATCTTGTGTCCAAGCCTTTGCTTGCACTGCTGCACAAACTCTGTGGAATGAATGGAATCTAGAGGAATCATTTCATTTGACTGTGCAGTCTGAACATTACCTCTATGTTCAGAAAAGCACAACAAGTCTTCAGTATGCTGTTCTGCTTTCATGAGGTCACTACTGGAGATGACTCTCAAACTGACAGTGGGAAACTTGAGGACAGCAGAGTTTGCCTCACCAAAACGCAAGGCATTTGGAAAGTCATCATCCTCAGGAATGGGATTGTACCATATTTCTCCTTCATCATCTGCATCATTTTCCTCATTAAAATCTAAAGAACAGTTCCTTGATAATGAGGAATCTGTAGCATTGCACACCATATATGTACAATATTCTTCAGATGACTTGAGGCAAGGTCGTGACAGCTGATGTTTAGAAAGGGAAACAGGTGAGATGCATACATCTTGACATTTCTTATTTTCTTCTTCCAAATTAAAAGATCTCAAAGTACTCTGATATAGCCAATTGCGTTTCTTAGACACAGTAATACTATTAAGAGGCTTATGACTTTGGAATCCAATATTATTCTTCAGATCTTCAAGTTCTCTTTTCTTCATCGAAGAACCATAGACATTTTCAAATAAATCTGTTTTAAAGAAAAAATTAAGGTAGAACATAATGCTTAGAACCAGGTATCTTGTCTCACAGTAAGCACATCATAGCTATTTAACTTAAGGCACTAATTTAAGCAAGAACAGAAAAATGAACAAGTAGTCTCTTCTCTACAGAATTCAGTCTATGAGGTTACGTAAATCAACACATGTTAGTGATGACTGGGGTTTCTATATTTTTTTTGTTTTGTTTTGTTTTTTGCTTTTTGGGTCACACCTGGAGATGCACAGGGGTTACTCCTGGCTCTGCACTCAGGAATTACCCTTGGCCGTGCTCAGGGGACCATATGGGATGCTGGGATTTGAACCCGGGTCGGCCGCGTGCAAGGCAAACGCCCTACCCGCTGTGCTATCTCTCCAGCCCCGGTTTCTATATTTTAACTGAACCCTTCTGACTATTACACTAACATCTAAATCTATTTCACATGTAAACCCAATCCTATATTATTTAGTAGCATTTCAGATCTTCAAATATTATTGTAGGGAAATGCAAAAAAAGTGTAAACTAACAATTCACAAGGACTATGCATCATATCTTATCTTTTCTCAGAAGTCTTCCAAAACATCCAAAATTTTATGTAGTTAGATGCTTTAAGTCCTACCAGAGTTCTTGACATACACTAGAAACAAGCTTCTGCTTGTACTACATTCCAAAAAACTATGAGAAAAAAAATTAAGCTACTTGGAGTGGAGACAGTATAGCAGGTAGGACAATTGCCTCATATAAAGCCTATCTGGGTTCAATCCGAGGCATCCCATAGAGTCCCCGGAACGGTGCCAAGGAGGAATACCTGAGTGTGCAGAGCCAAACATAACACTTTAGCATTGCGGGGTGTGGCAAAAAAAGAAAAAAGAGAGAGAGAAGAAAAATGAGAAGAAAGTTATTACTACCCCCTATTCAAAAAATCAGGGTATTTCCACTAATATAGTATTTAATCAATAAGTAATCATAAATTCATACAATTGAATACAATGAAGTAATATTGATGAAAATACAAACTACAAGGACTTGGAAACCAACTAGTCTGATTGCTGAATATTTCAAAATAAATGATCACTGTCACTGTCACTGTCACTGCCAGGCCCTTGCTCATCGATTTGCGGGCACCAGTAACGTCTCCATTGTGAGACTTATTGTGACTGTGTTTGGCATAGCAAATATGCCATGGGTAGCTTGCCAGGCTCTGCCGTGTGGTTGAGATACTCTCGGTAGTTTGCCAGGCTCTCCAAGAGGGGCGGAGGAATCGAACCCACGTCAGCCACGTGCAAGGCAAACGCCCTACTGCTGTGCTATTGCTCCTTAAGTTTTAGAGATAGTTATATCATTATAATACATGATGAAGACCAAATTAATTGTTGGCAAAGCTGATCATAAACAAACTGAATATATTTATATAAATTATCTTATACAAATACATTTACATGTAAATAAAATAGTTATTATAAATATATGTAAAAAATTAAATTTAAATTTAAATTAAACGAGATGGTCAGACTTCTTCCTCAAGACCCTGAACGAATGGTTTAAGGCTCTTCACATTCTTGGGGCAGAACGTGAAGCAGACGCCATTGGGCTACACTAGCACACAACAGGGACGAATGGAGACATTACTGGTGCCCGCTCAAGCAAATCAATGAGCAATGGGATTACAAGTGACAAGTGAGAAACATTTAAATGTGTGAACTGAAAGAAGGGATAGGTGAAAATATATAAACATAAGTGGAGGGCCAGAAAGATAGTACAGTGAGTAAGGCACACAGCCTAACTGTGTTCAATCGTATTGCATATCACTAGTGCTACCAGGAGTGGTCTCTGAGCATTGTCTGAATACCACTGGGTATAGCCCCATAAATAAAATAAAATAAAATAAAATAAAAGTGGAAAATTGCAAGCCAAGTGTGTGTTTATCATCTTGCAAGCACGTCATGGTAATACTAACAGATTCTAATTATTAATCTAAGTAAATAAGTATATTTACTTTGCAAATTTAAAGAAAAAAATACAGAAATAGAGGTCAAATAAGATTTTTTTTGGGTTCTTTTTTGTCTAGTTGAGTGTTTTGCTTGTTTGTGTATCACACCCAGTAATGATCAGAACTTACTCCTGACTCTGTGCTCAGGTCCATCTGGTGGGTCTAGGGGCATCAAATGGGATGTCAGGGATCCAACTTGGGTCGGCCACATGCAACCATAGATCAAATGTTTTTCACTAATAAAAATACTCTTTATAGTGGTGAACTACTAAGCTCAGTTTTATTCCCAACTATTATTCCACATGGCAGAGCCTGGCAAGCTACCCATGGCGTACTAGATATGCCAAAAACAGTAACAACAAGTCTCACAATGGAAACATTACTGATGCCCACTCGAGCAAATCAATGAACAATGCTACAGTGCTACTGTCACTGTCACTTTCCTCCTGTTGCTCATCGATTTGCTCGAGCGGGCACCAGTAACCTCTCCATTGTGAGACTTGTTGTTACTGTTTTTGGCATATCGAATATGCCACGGGTAGCTTGCCAGGCTCTGCCATGGAAGCAAGATACTCTCGGTAGCTTGCACGGCTCTCCGAGAGGGGCAGAGGAATCGAACCCGGGTCGGCCACATGCAAGGCGAATACCCTACCCGCTGCACTATCGCTGTCCACTGTCCTCCGTGGAGTGGACAGTGCTATTAGTTCATAATAAATCTAGATGATTTACCATGATTGAACATATAACAAGTGCTTGAAATTGTCAGAAAACTTTATTTAAAGGCATGTATTCCAATCCTCACTGAAAATGTAAAGTATCCACAGATACCTTTCATCACTTAAAAATTTCTACCACAGAAAGTCATTTTCACTTACTTCTCTTTTAAAAAATCCCAACTTGGGGGCTGGAGCGATAGCACAGCGGGTAGGGCGTTTGCCTTGCACGCGGCCGACCCAGGTTCGAATCCCAGCATCCCATATGGTCCCCTGAGCACCGCCAGGGGTGATTCCTGAGTGCAGAGCCAGGAGTGACCCCTGTGCATCGCCGGGTGTGACCCAAAAACCAAAAAAAAAAAAAAATTCCAAATTGAAAATATTCTTATGAACATCACATTAGAAGTAAATAAATACAAGTAGGCCTATTTAGAGTCAGGTTTGGCAGTCAAAATGAAATAGCTAGAATAAAATTACCAACTTAGATTAATGAGCTAGAAAGAAGCTCAATGGACTGCATACATGTATTACATGCAAGAAACTAGATTAGATTCCCAGTACATGGTTGCTGGAGCACTGACTACAGTGATTCCCACCCCACCCCAGGAATGAATCAAGAGAAGCCCCTGATCATTCCTGTCTGAAGCCCCCAAACAAAGTAAAACAACCTTAAATTTATCTATGAGTATGTTTATGTTACATGTCTCTATCTTTCCCAGATACATCTAAAGAAAAAGGATAGGATGAAAAGAAGTATTTTTTGGTAGGATTTCTTTACTCCTTGAGAACAGCAATAAAAACTGTTAAGAAAAAGTCTCTGTGCTAGTTCTGGCAGAAAAGTACAGAAAACAAGAAAGTTTTTCAGTTTCACAAAAGTAACTAAGAAGACCAAGGGCAGAAAAAGCATAAAAGAAAAATAAAGGCAGAATAAGTTCCTAAAGGGATGTACTTTTGCTCAATTTCTATTGTTCCCAAAGGCAGTCTCCTCAATTCTGATCATTTCACTACCCACCCAGATCCTAATGATCTGGGACAAGGCAGTATTCCCACAAAGCCTACTCGCCATCCTATTGATAACAGCTAACTGAGCGCCAGGCATAGAACTAAATGGATTATCATTTCATCCTCTACAGCAAGGATGAAGAGTCAGACTATGCAGAGTGTATGCCTCAACCAGGGCTGCAAGCCTCATAAGTGGTGGTATCTGATCAGAAATCAACAGTTCCTATTCTTTAAATCAATATACTATGTGACACATTGGTGAAGGGACAGTTGTTGGAACATTGTATGACCAAAATCCAATCATAAACAACTTTGTAACCATGCATCTCATGGTGATTTAAGTCATATACATATATATATATGACTTCCTGCCTTGTAGATCCCAAAAATCTCACTTTTGTTGGTGCCAAGTGAGAACAATATGAAAGACACTACTTAAATTTGTTTTATGCAAATAGCAAGTTTAAATTTGGCCAAACAAAACTGAAGCAAAAGACATCACTGTTCTAATAGAGACTGGTTTGAACATCAAGAATCAGAATAAAGTGGAATGCTTTTCCAAAACTTTAATGTATCAAAATAAAGAATTGGGGTATTGATTAGTTAAGATCCTCAATACTATGTGTAGGAAACAGCAACGTTTCACTGGAGGTTAAGTATAGATTCTCATGCAGGTCTCATCCTCAAACCTATTCAATCTGCATTTTAACAGGGTTTTCCAGGGAAACTGTATACACACTGAGCTTTTAAACTCTCTGCTCTACTGTTGTGAGCCATACTTTAAGTCAAAAAGGTCTCTGTCAGTGTTTTTCAACCTTTTTATGATCATAACTATCTTCTAACTTTTTCCTCTACTTTGAATGCCCAATTAGCCACCAAATTTCATTTGGAGGGCCCTCCAGCCACTTCCATAATTTTTACCTATGGTCCCCTTAGATATTGTGGGGCTCCACTGATCTAAATAACAGCCTTGGTGTATCTCAAAAAATAAGCTCCACTTAAAAATGTAGGGCTGAGACTGGAGTGATAGTTCAGCCAGTAGGGCATTTGCCTTGCAAGCAGCCGACCCAGGTTCAATTCCCAGCATCCTATATGGTACCCTGAGCACCACCAGGAGTGATTCATGAGTGCAGAACCAGGAATACCACCGAAGTATGGCCAGGAGTAACCCAAAATGAAAAAAAAAAAAGTAGGGCTTTTAAACCAACACATGACTTTCTGCTGACTTCATAATTCTCAGAATTTTCCTGCCACCACCAACTCCACTGCTCTGACATTCTTTAAAAAAAAAAAAAGCAACTTGAGTCACAGTGGCAGAATTTCTGAGCTAGATACTAAATTTAAAGCTAAAAGATAGCAAAAAAAAAATTAGATGTCTGCTACTAATCTTGAAAAGGTTTAATACAGAAAAGAATCTGAGGGAGGGAAAAAAAGAATCTGAGGGGAAATCCATTTTAAATGTAGTGTGTAAAAATAGAGCTACAGGGGCTAGAATGATAGTACCTCAGATAGGGCGTTTGCTTGCACATGGCAAACCCAATTTTGATTCCCAACATCCCATATGGTCCCCCCAAAATTGCCAGAAGTAATTTCTTAGTGGCAGAGCCAGGAGTAAGCCCTGAGCACCACCAGGTGTGGTCCAAAAAGCAAACAAACAAACAAGAAAAGAATTAGAGCTACAAATACGTAAAAGAAAAAAGACAGGAATGTGCTCTACAAGTGCCAACATCACGTGAAGACATAATGCACACGATCACTAAAGATTTAAGGACTGGAGAGAGTATAGCAAAGGAATGCATTTGTCTTACACATACCCATTAGACCTGGGTTTGATTCCTGACAACCCATATGGTCCCCTGAGTCCTGTCAGGATTGATCCCTTAGCACAACGCAGGAGTAAGCCCTAAGCACAGCCAAGTGTAGCCTAAAAACTTCAAAAAAAAAAAAAAACTCTAAAATTTTTAGGCAAAACACCCTCAATTTTTCTCAGGAAAAAGTGGATCCAATGAAGGATCATTCTTTTTTCAAAGCAATAAAAGGTGAAAGGAGTTCAACATAGTGCTTTTGAATTTCTTTCTGAGTTCTATGTACTAATTAAAACTTATTTATAAAGACTTCTTATAGATGGCAAATATTCAAATTCCTTAAGGCTTGAAGAAACATGACAATACTTACTGTATGTATTCTTAAATAATCATCTCAATCAGCAACAAATTGGCCAATCTGAACACGATATATATCCAACTGGCATTCTTTTTTAATCACTGGCATTCTTGATTACAAAACTGAGATCACCAACCAGTGGGGAAATGGAGTGAGGAAAAAGGAAAAGATGTACTAGAAGTGACATCAGAACAATGGGTAGCAAAGTAACTTATAGACCAAAATCATAAATGTCAACACTATTATAACTGTGTAACCTAAACTATAATAAAAGTGAAAATTATTAAAAGAAAACCTAATCATTGATATTACTGTATTGTTTTTGTGGTACTTAGGAAGACCCTAAAAATCAAAATGGAAAGTTTGGCTTCCACTTAGCCTCAAATTTTCCTAAAATACTTTAGTAGGTTAGAGGTTTTTCGTTATCTGTGGTTATAAATTTCAAATATAACTTTACTTTGAAAGGAAAATCCTCACAAGTATTATTTATAGGAAAATGTTGTAAAAAACTTTTTTCATGTGCCAGGATCAAACCCAGAGTCCAACATGTGCCTGAGCTACATCCAGGATCCTTATTTAACATTTTTATGTAACCAAGGATGTACTGCCTCATCTGAAGTATGTGACTAATTTTTTTAGAAAGTGTTACTTTATAATGTTATATTAAAATAGAATACAAGTGATATCAGTTTAGACTACATAAACATTTAAAGGGTAAAGTTTTTAAAGGAATATAGCAATTGATTTTTTTTTAATGTCTTTAAACCTATTTTAGGATTCTTCCTAATCTTCACTTCTTTGCAACTTCTAGGAAGTTAATCTGTACACCTTGCTGAAATTCTATTCACCAACTCTATCCAGACTAACTTAACAGAATTAATTGGCTCAAACCTCTAAAGAATAAGGTCTGTCTGACCTTAGGTAAATCAAGGGTTTGGAGTCACAGACTCCTGAACTTGAATCCGGGTTAGTATACACAAATGATATTCTAGTTTGAGTGACAGGGAAACACTATTATCCCTTCTGTTTCTTTTGTTATTGAAGGTAAGTGACACATCCTAATTCACTGGAGGGTAGGGAGTTAGCAGTAAATATTATATGAGAATTACATAATATATATACACAATGGTTTTAGGTTTATGAAGGTTCAACTAACCTTCATAAAAAGTTAAAAAAAAAACTTCCAAATCTTTAATATATATGTGAACATTACACAACTTACTTTTATTGTCCCTAAAACATGAATTGGTGGTCTGAAAGGGAATAACATCTGAGAAAGTGTTTCAAATTATGTTAAAGATTTTGCTTAGATTTTTTTTGAAAATTATATAAAATACTATTACATAGTACTTTTAATTAAACAAATTCATTCATAAGTTACATTTATTATTACTTTTTAAATTCCTGAATGTTTGCACAACAAATCAGAGCATTAGAAATTATCAGATGTTAATTATTTAACCTTTGTAACAAAAGGGGAAAAAATTGGACTAAAGTTTTATATATATTTTTTGTGCTGGCAGAAAGTAAAATTTACAAAGATTTAAATAAACCAAGATTAGGTAAAGATATTACTCAAAAATATAAATAAATGAAATAAATGATTAAACTGTTTCATACCTGGAAATGCTTATTATGAACCTTGCACAAAAAAATGTATTCTATTATCCTTTTAGTTATATTCCATTCTCCTTTTAGTCAAGCAAAAGAAAATAAAATTAAGGAAAAATCTGACAGATGTGGACTGGAGACTTATTGGAGATAGATTTGAAACACTTTATTATAGTCTATATATACTTTTTAATGTTTTGATTTGTCCCATATGTGGGATTAGAAATTTTGTGAACTTTCTCTCCCCTCTTTTGTTTTTTAATAGGTTAAACCAAACCAATGTGTACTAACCCAGTCCTATAGGATCTGCGACTCTTTCCAGAAATTGTCAAGTACCATGAATGCTCTATACATTTCAGTACTAGTCTTGTGTTCACTCTAAACCTTTATCTTCAAGAACGCAGTTCAAAACATCGTGTTGATTTTGGCTCACTTTAAAAGTATTATGCTTCTTTCAGAGAAGCGTTTCTTCTTCTATTTACAACATAATTAAGCGACTTCTAGTATTGGTAACCTAAACCTTCAGTGAAAATTAAAAACCAGGTTCATATAAAACAGGGGACAAACTCTTATCCTGAGGGCAAAATATGTTGTTCACAAATGACTCGATGCTGCACCTTTTTTTTATAGAAGTTCATAAGGTTAAAATACAGGTGCCCTTGATTTTCCAGTTTTAAAAAAAAAACAGATTGTTTGGGCTTTGTTGTTAGAGGGAAAGAGAAGCAGTGAACAATCTGTAAGACAGGACTTGACTTTTTTTTTTTAGAAAATGGAAGTTATGATTGCTCTTCTGGTTGAGTGTTTTATTTTGTGTATATGGGGTGGGGGGGGTGAAAATGGGAAGAGGGAGAGGAGGGAGAGGGAGGGAGACAGAAAGACAGAGAGGAGTTAAATGACTGTTTATGAAGCCCATAAAAGTCTACCCTGGATCCAATTCAAATTCACAAACTCCACAAAAGTCTGCGCGGATCTGCCCAGAGCGACGAAGAGTGAAAGATCCGGGCAGCACCGCCCATCTGGAAACCCTCTGCGAGCGCGTGGTGAACTTCACCTTTGCTCCAGGAGGTGCTCGGGAGCGGGACAGGGGTTCTCAGGGAGGGAAAAACAAAACAAAACAAAAAGCCCAAAGTTCCCCCAGCCATTGTCTAGAGGGTGAGCGCGCAGCCGGCGTGGGTGCCAGACCAGACGCGGGTGCCCCTGCAAGTGGCGGCCAGCTGCCACTTCCCCGACGGCCGCAGCGCCCCGGTGCTGGGCGAGGCTGTCTGCGGGAAGCCTGGCTCGCGGCGCCGCAGCCTGCCGCGGGGTGACAAACTGCAGGCTCTGGGGGTTCGCCTTCGCCCCGCCGGGCAAACCTACCTGTCAGCGCCATCCTTCGGTCTGCGGGCACCTGGAGCACCGGGCTTGCGTGCATTTCCAACGCGCTCAGACTCGGGGGGGTGGCCGGGGTCCCCGCGACACCGGGGGCTGTCCCGCGGGCACGACCCTTCATGCCCAGGGACAGCAGACGTCCCTTGTACATCCACTTTTGCAGCTTCTTGACTGTCACCGCGGGCGGCCTGAGGACCGGCAGCCCGTCCTGGCCGGCTCCTTTGCTGCTGGGAACCACCGCGGACCCCGCGGGTTCCCCACCGGGGCTCCCAGACGCGCAGAGTCGGTTCTCGGGGCTGGGAGTCGAGGTGCCGGCGAGCACCGTGGCCCTCGCGCCGTCCCCGCTCCAGCCGTCCATCCCGCCTCCACGTGGCGAGGCTTCGTCCGGGTCCCCACGCGGGTCGCCCCCGAGCCAGCTGTCGCTCGGCCACCGCTGGAAGGGAGGAGGCTTGGCGCCAGCCCGGAGGTCCTCGAGGCTCCGGCTGGACCACAGTCGCATCCGAGGACTCTGTCGCAGACCTCCCCCGGGCTCCCTCGGGGCCGAGCGGGGCGGGGACACCTGCTGCCCGCGACGGCCGCCGCCGCCGCCGCCTGCGCGCGGCTCCGGGTCTGCGGGGCGGGTTGCGCGGTGGGCAGCGCCGCCAGGGGACGGCGGCGGGCCGGGTGCCCAGGCTCCCGCGGGGTCGCCGCCGCGCTCCGCCCCGCCCCGGCCGGCCCGGCGCGCGCCCGAGTCGGGGGGCAGGTCGTGCATGGCCCGGATCAGCAGAGAATAGGCCTCTCGCAACTGGGTCTGCAGCCTGCCCGTCTCGCCGCCGCCGCCGCCGCCCTCCGCCCCCGGGGAGGAGCCCGCCGCGGGGGGAGGCGGGGGCGGCCGCGGCGCCTCCGCCCCCTGTGGGCCGCGGCGGGGCTGCAGCGCGGGGTCGCCCGCTGCCGCCGCCGCCGCCGCGCCGTCCGCGGCCGCCTCCTCCGTCTCCTCGGACGCGGCGCGCGGGAGCCCGCGGCCCACGGGGGCCGCCTCCTTCCCGCCGCGCGGCCGAACCCCGGGCGCCCCCGACTTCTCCGGGGCCCACTCGCCTGAGGGGGCGTCCGGAGCGAGGTCGCGGGGGCCCAGGAGCGCGGGGACCCCGACGGCGCACGGCCCCCGTCGGGCCCGGAGTCTGGACAGCGTCCTCCTCAGAGGGTCCGCCATCCCCGCCGCCTCAGCACCACCCCGGCTCGCCCCCGCCGCGGGCGCAGGGCTGAGAGGCGCGCGGGCGCGGGCGGCGGCGGCGGCAGCGGCGGCGGCGGCGGCTCCCCATGACCGGCGCTGGCCCTCGCGGGCTCCTCACATACTTGGCATAACTCCGCCGCGGGAAGCGGGGAGGGCGGGGGCGCGGCCGCAGCGCGCATGCCCCGAACCCGGGCCGCCGCCGCCGCCGCCGCCGCCGCCGCGGGGCGCGGGGGGCCGCCAAGCGGGCGTTTGCGAGTGGGCGCGAGACAGGCTGAAACGGGGCGCGGGGAACGCGGGTGGGCGGGAGCGCACGGGGCGTTGCGGGGCGCGGGGAGCGCGCAGGCGAGCCCAGGAGCGGGCGGGAAAAGGAATCAGGGCTGCAGGCTGCGAAGTTCTGCTGGGGAGGAAAGTGCCCGCCCGAAGTGCCACCCACCGGCTTCCCAGCAACTCCCCTTGCCACCGTTGCACGAGGCGCGTCCAGTTTAGCAAGTCCATGCTTGAGGGAAAACATTGTTTTGACGGACCAGGTATGAGTACAGGTGTATCTCAGGGCACGGTGTCCTAGAAACGTACTGAAGCATGTTGATTGCGTGGGGAGGCAGCTATCTGAAGGATTTTTGCAGCGCCCCTCACCCTCTTACTCTCTGAATTGAATGCATACTAACACAGAAATGATTCTGACGGCTCCCAAGATCAAATATCATTTTTCAATGCCCCCTTTCACCGCTTCATTTTGATTACACTCAATGGGTTGAAAAGCAGCGCTGTTGGTTGGAAATACCCAGTCTTGCAAACATTAAATCCCGCGCTGCACACAGCAGTTGTAAACTAGAGTGCCACGCGGTACAGGACAGCAGTGTTCAAGCATCGTTGTCAACCCTGGTGGAGTAACGCTTCTTTGGTGTTCACATACACATTAAAAAGGGCCAATGAGTGGCTCACAAACATGCTCGTAAATTCCTGGCATGATTGGTATCTGCACATAGTAAGAACTCGAGAAATATTGAATGAATGAATGCTTGTGTGGCTGAATAAATCAGTTTAGCCCCAACTTGTCATTTCCTTGTCTCTACTTTATTCTGCCAAGGCTCCAGTCTCAAAATGTGTTTTGATGTACATTACCTTTGTTTGGTATCTGTTTCTGCCTCCCGGAATAACTTTGTCTGCATCTCTATTTGCAGACAGGTTTCCCATTTAAATATATATATATAGTAATATTTTTAATTGAATCACTGTGAGATACAATTAAAAGCTTTCATGATTGAGTTTCAGTCATGAAATGATAGATCGAACACCCCTCCACCAGAGTACATTTTCCACCACCAATGTCCCCAGTATCCCACCCCAATCCCAACCTCTATGACAGACACTTTCCTTCTTACTCTCTCTCTGCTTTGGGACATTATGGTTCGCAGTACAGATACTGAGGGGCCATCATGTTTGGTCCTTTGTCTACTTTCAGCACACATCTCCCAATCCCTGCGATCCCTTCTATCTTCATTGATTTAGTAGTCCTTTCTCTATCCCAACTGCCTTCTTCCTCAGCATATGAGGCAGGATTCAAATCGTGGAGCAATTCTCCTGGCCCTTGTCTCTATTGTCCTTGGGTATGTCTTATGTTATTTTATATCTCACAAATGAGTGCAGTCATTCTATGTCTGTCCCTCTCTTTCTGACTCATTTCACTTAGCATGATACTCTCCATGTCAATCCACTTATAAGCAAATTTCATGACTTCATCTTTTCTAACAGCTGCATAGTATTCCATTGTGTAGATGTGCCATAGTTTATTTAACCAGTTGTCTGTTCTCGGGCACTCGAGTCCCATCTTTTAAGATACAACTTCTCTCTGATATAACCTCTGATCGTCCATTCTCCCAAATTCCAATAGTATTTTATTCATGCCCATTTACAGTATATTGTTGTTTTTGTTTTATGCAGAGCTTGCCTTATCTTCCTTAAAGATAACAATAATAAAAAAAGATAACAATAATAATAATAATACACTCACTAGGAAAAACAGCTGATAAGGTGTTTGCCTTGCACATGACCAACCCAAGTTCTATCCCCAGCACCCCATACGATACCCTGGGCCTGGTCAGGAGTGATCCCTAAGCAAAGAGCCAGTAATAAGCCCAGCACACCACCATGTGTGCCCCACAAGCCAAAAGAGTTTTTAAAAATGGAACTTCCTTTTCAACTGTGTAAAAATACAGCCTCATATACTGTAGGTGATATGTTGGTTTTGTGGGTTTTTTATTAGTGTCAACTTTAGAGTAAATAACTGGCTTTAATTTCCAATCTGTTGCCTTACTCTCCATTTGATCATATTGGGTTAGAGGGTTAGAGTTGTTTAAAATTCTTTCAATGATGAACAAAAAAAAGACTTTGTTTAATAATCTTAATTTCATCTAGGAAAATGCTATGAAATGTTGCACTATAATTTGCATACATTAGTATTTATAGTTCTGCAATATTTTTACTCCCTGGAACAGAGCCATTTAATGAATAGTCAAGGCATAAAAGTATGTCTCTGTGAAATATTCCCACAGGAAATGACTGATAGTAAAGCTGCCAATAATGGTAGCTATAAACCCAACTTGATCTCTATCTCAAATGGTTTTCATTCCAACTCCAGGTTGCACAATCATTTTATCCTCTGTAGTTAACATAGTTGCTAAGAATACCATCAGTTGCATACATAAGAAAACATTCATAGAAAAATATAAACTTGAAGGCATACATTGAATTTCATGTTTAAGATTCATCTTGTGGACTTCAGGTGTTTACTTGTTTGTTTATTTATTTCTTCATTTAGTTTGGTAGCCACACCCAGCGGTGCTCAGAGTTTACTCCTGGCTCTGTACTCAAGGATCACTCCTGGTGTGCTTGGGGAGCCATACAGGGTGCCAAGGGTACAACCTGGGTTGCCACATGCAAGGCAAGTGCCCTACCCACTGTACTATCATCCTGTCTCCGTATTTCTGAGTTGATTTGTTTTTTATATTGAGACTGGAGAGAAGGCCAGGGAAATGGGGGCATCCTAAACATGGTTCCCTAAGTACCACCAGGAGTGATATCTGAGCTCAGAACTAGGAGTAAACCCTGAACAACTCCAGGTATGGTCCCCAAATTGTTTATTTTTTAATGAAATTGAAGAAATAATACAGAATTTAAGACACTTGCTTCACTAGGATCCCTCATCACTGTCAACAATGACCCTGCCAGGTATGGCAAGATTCAGAACCAAGTATGATGTTACATAGCACAACTTACCTTTACTTTACTTTAGAATTGAGAATGTTCTGTCGAATAAATACACAAAGTTTTTTTTTTCTTTTTGGCTCACACCGGGCAATGCTCAGGGGTTACTTCTGGCTTATGCACTCCTGGTGGTGCTCAGGGGACCACATGGGACGCTGGGAATCGAACTCGGGTTGGCCGCGTGCAAGGCAAACACCCTACCCGCTGTGCTATCACTCCAGCCCAATACACAAAGTTTTTGAGATATATTTAGTTGTGTCACAGAGAAACTGGTAAGGCAGTTATGACTATATGATTTTAATGACCTTACAAACAAAAAGCCCACTTTTCTTGATGTGTATGGACTTCCATAAAAAAGCTTAGAGAAATGTAATTCTAAGAAGCCCGTGCCCACAAAGCTTACATTATACATATCATTATGAAGACAATGACAAGATTGAAATGCCAAGAAATAATTTGTAAAATTCTTTTTGTGTTTTAACTAGACACTATTATCCCCATTATCTCAATTTTCATGTATTTCCAACTAACATGTTTCCATAAAAATTAAGAGAAGAGAATGATGCATTCTCCAGAGTTGGTATTGTTTCTTGCTGACTTGGAAGTCCTGTGGAAGCCCTAGAAATCAGCAACTATGTTTTCTCACTATGACAAAAGATGGAACAATACAGACTAATAGGACTCAGGTAAGCAGGGAGCCAAAGCAGAGACAGGGAACTCAATCTGGGAAAAGGATGTGGGAAAGAGCAGGTGAGGCAGAAGTTAACATTTAATGATAGAAGGGGAAAGTCTGTTATGCTATTTTCTATACAGTTTCGGGCTTGTTTCTGCCTCACTGGTGCCCCATCTTCCATTACAAGCTGACAGGAAACAAAGAAAATTTAAGTCTGAACTTACCACTTCACTCTCTAAAGTACCTTATGGGGATGCCATATGATTCCATCCAAACCAATGAACCATGCTTCAGCCTAAAACTGAGGACATAACCACTGTCGTGAGAAACAACGATGGCATCTTCACAACAGAGTGGCTTTACTATTAATATTTTTATAATTAATAACGCCACAAGTAGCAACATTTATTTGCTATTTCTTTGCTATGGTTTTGGGGTCATACCTAGAGGTTCTCAAAAGTTGTTCTGGTGGTATTTGTGGGGATCATGCTGTGCCAGGGATCAAACCCAGGCCTCTTGTACAAAACTTAACTAGTGCCCTGGGATACAATTGGCAATATTCTTTACCTCATTCCCTAACTCCCAACCAAAGAAATAGAATGATTTTAGATAAGTACAGATGCATTTTAAAACATTTTAGAAATAGGGGCAAAGGGAGTTGGAGCTATAGTATAGCGGGTAGGGTTTTTGCCTTGCATGCGGCTGACCCAGGTTTGATCCTTAACATCCTGTATGGTTCCCTGAGCACTGCCAGGAGTAATTCCTGAGTGCAGAGCCAGAGTAATCCCCATGCATCACCGGGTATAACCCCAAAATTTTAAAAAAAATTTAAAAAGAAGAAAAGAAAAAGAGGAAGAAAGAGAAAGAAAGAGGGAAAGAAAGAAAGAAAGAAAGAAAGAAAGAAAGAAAGAAAGAAAGAAAGAAAGAAAGAAAGAAAGAAAGAAAGAAAGAAAGAAAGAAAGAAAGAAAGAAAGAGGGAAAGAAAGAAAGAAAGAAAGAAAGAAAGAAAGAAAGAAAGAAAGAAAGAAAGAAAGAAAGAAAGAAAGAAAGGAAGGAAGGAAGAAAGAAAGATAGAAAGAAAGAAAGATAAGAAAGAAAGAAAGAAAGAAAGAAAGAAAGAAAGAAAGAAAGAAAGAAAGAAAGAAAGAAAGAAAGAAAGAAAGAAAGAAAGAAAGAAAGAAAGTAGGGGACAGAGTGGTAATGTAGGAGGTAGGGTGTTCGCCTTGCAACAGCTAACCCAGGTTTGATCCCCAGCAGCCCCTATGGGACCCCAAGCACCACCAAGAGTAATTCCTGAGTGCAGAGCCAGGAGTAAACCCTGAGCACTGCTGGGTGTGAACCCCAAATCAAAACAACAAAAATTTAGAAATAAATAATGTTTAGAACAGTGTTTGCCAAAGTTAAAAAATTTCTCCAGGGGATAGGGTCTCTAACTTGATCTTGAGGTGGTCATAGTGTAGTGTGCAATTATTGGGGTGCTTTCTGCTTGCCCCCTTTAAGGAGATAAATTTCCAGGGGTCTTCTGACTAATTGTTTTGTTTTTGTTTTGTTATGTTTTGGAGTCCACACCCAGATGTGCTCAGGGCTTAACCCTGGCTCTATACTCAGGGAGCACTCCTGGTGAGCTTGGGAGACCATATGGGGTTCCAGGAATCAAATCCAGTTGACTACATGCAAGAAAAGCGCCTTAGCCACTGTACTCTCTCCAATCCCTGCTGAGTAATTTTTCTTTTCGAAAGGACACGGTAGCCAAATAAGCTTAGGAATCTCAGTTTTAGAATATTTACTGAGGGCCAGAGAGCTAGCACAGGGGTAGAGGCACTTGTCTTGCACATGGCCAACCCTCGTTCCATATCCAGCTACAGTCCCTCAGAGCACATCCAGATGTGACTCAGGGGGAAAAAAGTCTTTAGAGCTATCACTAGTAGATCAGAGTCTTTAGAACTTTCACTAGATCAGATTCTCTGACTGCATATTTAGGATATATAGAATAGCTACTACACTCTGGAACTTACCTTTGAATAAGTAAAGAGAATAGACATAACTGTGCTTGCGCCGACTTGAACCTTACAAATTCCAGATCAATTATATAATTGGTCACCTTTCAGAAAACAATTTAATATTTTATAAAATTTAATATTTTATGTACCTGAACTTTGGAAAGCTACTGATTGGACATTTGTGATTCCCAGTTAAGTCTTGTCCATAACAGAAGTAAATTTTGTGGTGTATTCCAATGTAACCATAAATCAATTCATTAAACCATGATATAAAGCTTTTAATTTTTATTTATTTATTTATTTATTGCTTTTTGGGTCACACCCGTTGATGTTCAGAGGTTACTCCTGGCTTATGCACTCAGGAATTACTCCTGGCAGTGCTCAGGGAACCTTATGGGATGCTAGGAATTGAACCTGGGTCAGTCATATGCAAGGCAAATGTCCTACTCCACTTTTAATTTTTAAAGGTAGACAAGCTATAATTTCTGATACACGTTCTTTGCATTTAGTGCTATTTTTGCTGTTTTTCTGGCCCTGTGGGAAGCATTTGCCATTTCTGGTATATTTTCTAAGAAAAGGCTTGAGAGACAGATGGATGAGAGAGAACTAGGTTTTGGTGATGGAGGGCTCAATCTAAAGTAAACTGTGGTGATTAAAACTGTATCTGTTTGAGCTAGCCCTTAAGGAGAGTCATGTAGCAACTTTGGGTCAGAGGTAAGTAGTAAAATATCCCAGTTGACACTGGTGAACTCTGACATACAGGAAGAGTAAGAAAAAAAATAACTGTTAAAATCTAAGAAGAAACAGTTTCTGATGGAACACTTGCTTATTCTTGGTTTCATTTCTTTACTATTGATTTATAATATTATGGAATTTCAGGAGTTTTGGTTGACTCCTCCATTTGTATGTAATTGTCGCCACTATAACTACCAAAGTTCCGGAACCTTCCCCGCAACCGAAAAAACCTTTCATTCATTCCTCATACCCTCCTCTCTTTTCCCTCTGGAAACCATCATAACTCTCATTGAGAGTAGGAGTTTGTGGATTTTCTCCCAATTAATTTGCATTAGTAGATCACATATAAATGAAAGCATCCGATAATTATGTTTTCCTTCCTTAGTTCAGTTAATATAACCACAAGATCCATTCATTTCAGGGTCGAGGACATGATTCCAAGGGCTGGAGCTCATGCTTTGTGTGTGGTGAGCACCAAAGTTCCAACCCTGACAAAATATGGATCCCTGAGTGTTGCCAGGTGTGGTACCCCCCACCCTGAAAATCCATCTGTTTTGTAGTAAAGGGCACAGCTTCCTCCTTTTTAATGGCATAATAGTGTTCCATCGGATATATGTAGAAACACCATAGCTTGTTTAGTTAGTCATCTGTTGATAAGTGGATTCCAAGTTTTTGCTATTATAAATATTTCTCTGAACATAGGGATGTCAATGAGTGTTTTCATTTTCTTTAGATAATGCTTAAACTGGTATTGCTAGATCATATGGAATTTCAGTTTTTATATGTGTTTTTTTCTGGGTTTGGGGCCACACAATGCTTAGCGACTACAGTGCTTCCCATCTGACAATGCTGAGGGGAACATGAGATGCCAGGGACCAAATGCAGGCTTCTGGCACACAGTGCGTGCATATAGGCACACAAACACTTCTCTGAGGCTGAGAAGTATCACTGTATCACTGTCATCCTGTTGCTCAAAGATTTGCTCCAGCGGGCACCAGTAGCGTTTCCATTGTGACACTTGTTACTGTTTTTGGCACATCGAAAGTAGCTTGCCAGGCTCTGCCATGCGGGCGAGATACTCTCGGTAGCTTGAGGCTCTCTGAGAGGGGTGGAGGAATCGAGCCCCGGTTGGCCTCGTGCAAGGCAAATGCCCTACCCTCTGTGCTACCACTCCAGCCTTTTCTCCTATGTCTTTTATATTTAATACCTAAGTTTTTCATAATTTTGAATTAATTTTTGTCTATAGTGTTAAATAGTGGCCATGATTTAATTTTTTGCAAGTGGCCATCCAATTTTCCCAGCATTATTTGTTAAAGAGTCTTCCTTTTTCTCTTGTGTATGATTTAAGATATATAATTCTAGATTATATATTGATATACTAATGATGTTTATCTCTGGACTATCAATTCTATTCCCTTGATCTGTGGGCCTATTTTGTCCTAATAGTATACTTTGGATGTGCATAATTTTAGGTACTATTGTTTTTCAGTATTTTTTTAAATAGACTTTTTCAAGAAATTCTAGTTCACAAAAGGAAGGAAATTTGTACGAAAGATTTCCGTAAATGCTCGGGGGTTACTCCTGGCTCATGCACTCAGGAATTACTCCTGGAAGTGCTCAGGGGACCATATGGGATGCTGGGGATCAAACTGGGATCCACTGTGTGCAAGGCAAACACCCACCCCACTGTGCTATTGCTCCAGCCCTGTTTTTCAGTATTTTTGATGTCAATTGGCATGCCTCCATTTTTCTTCCTATCAGAATTTCTTGAGCTATTTAGGATCTTTTACTGTTGACACAAATTTTAGGATTTTTATCTTCTATTTCTCCTTTAAAATGTCAAATATATTTTGTTTTGTTTTGTTTTGGGTTTGGGGCCACACCCAACAGTACTCAGAAGCTATTTCTGGTGGTGAGCTCAAAGGTCACTCCTGGTAGTGCTCAGGGGAACATATGGGACCAAACCAATCACCCTCATATAATGTGCTTAACCTTCCATTATCTCAATTTCTCTCTATTCCTCCCTCTCCCTCCCTCCCCACCCCCATCCCTCTCTCTGCCATAAGTATTTTGACAGGGTTTGCACTGAATCTGTAGATTGCCTTCAATAAAATAACTATTATGCTGTTTAGTTATTTTATTCATGAGCACAAATGTCTTGTCTTTTCATTTCTTTTTTTTTAATGTCTTACTGTTTAAGGTCTTAATGTTTAATGTTTTTACAGTTTCAGTGTACAGATCTTTCTACTCCTTTAGTTTTGCTTCTAGGTATTTTATCGTCTTTGATGCCGTAGTAAATGGGATTGTTTCCTTAATTTACCTCTCCTCCAACTTGTTTGCATATTGAAATGAAGCAGATTTATGTGCATTGATTTTGTATCCTGCCACTTAACAGTAACCAATAGTTACTTTCAGTAGTTTGGGACAGTCTTTGGTATATATATATATATGTATATATATATATAAAATCAACAGAAAATAATAATAGTTTTACTAATTCTTTTCCAGTTTTAACTTCTTTTTATATCTTTTTCTTGCCTAACTACTCTTGCTAGAAAATCTAAAACTACAATGAAAAGTAGTGATGAGTGAATAATGCTTGTCTAGTACCAGATCTTCAAGGAAAGATTTCAGTTTTTCAGCATTGAATATAATGTTATCATCAGTTTTTTATATATGACTTTTTATTTTATTGAAGTATGTTTTTTCTATTTCCAGTTACTGAATATTTTTATCCTAAGTGAATGTTGAATGTTGTCAAAAGGTTTTTCAACATCTATAATATAATCATATGATTCTTATCTCTTTTGTTGTCCTATCATGCATTGCATTAATTAATTTGCATCCCTTAAACTCCACTTAGTCATTATGAATAATTCTCTTGATGTTTGATGTATTGTTGTTGTTTTTTGTGTGTGTGGCCATGGGGAGCCAGGTTTCAAACCCAGGTTTGGTTTAAAACTGCATTTAAGGAGTGCTTGCAAAGCAAGTCCTTATTGCTATACTATCCTTTCTGCCCCAATGTGTTCTTGGATTTAATTTTGCCTATATTTTTTGGAGGATTTTTGTGTCTAAGTTCATCAGATCTGTACTTTTCTTCTTGTGTGTGTTCCGGTTTCCTAGTTTGGGAATCAGAGCAATATTGGTTTTATAGAAAGTATTTGGGGATGTTCACCCCTCTTCAACTTTTTGGGAAAACTTTGAGCAGGATAGATATTCTTTGCAATTTTTGTCGAGTTCACTGGTGAAGTAATCTGGTTCCTATGCTTTTGTTTTGTAGGAGATTTTTACATTAAAATATTTCCTAGAGACCACCGTAGGGGAACTTGGGGAGTCCTGCACCCATTGACAGTCATGGTTAACCCTGAGCTTGAGCCTAATGGTTTAGATGATTCAGTGCTAACACAGGGGGTGGGGGCGGGGTAGTATTGCTTTGGCTGGCTGGTGCTTGGGGGACACCAGGACCACAACTAAAGGCTGTCATGAGAATACACCATGCCAGAAATTGAACTCAGGGCTTCACACATGCTAGGCATGTGCTCTACGACTTGAGCTATCCTCCGGCCCCTTAGACAGAATTGTAATTATTTTTATTTCTGTGATTGTGATGGGCTGAAGTTATAGCACAGTGGTAGGGCATTTGCCTTGCACGCAGCCAATCTGGGTTCGATTCCTCCGCCCCTCTCAAAGAGCGTGGCAAGCTACCGAGAGTATCTCGCCCGCTCGACAGAGCCTGGCAAGCTACACGTGGAGTATTCAATATGCCAAAAACAATAACAAGTCTCACAGTGGAGACGTTACTGGTGCCCGCTTGAGCAAATCGATGAGCGATGGGATGCCAGTGACTGTGATTGTGATTGTTCTATTCAAGTTATCAATTTCTTCTAGTTTCAGTCTGGATAGTTGTATGAATCTAAACTTTTGATTTTTGCTATGTTGTTCAACTTTCTTGCTTACAGATGTTGATAGTACTCTCTGAATTATCTATTATAATTTTATAGCTTACATTTTTTATTTTTTCAAACTTTTCTTGGTGTGCCTGCTGAGAGATTTATTTATTTTATCCTTTCTCGTCCTTCCAACAGTGCCGCATTGAAGGCTCTTTCAGGGTCGAGTAACGAGAGGCTTCTAAAATCTCAGGGCTATGACGAATGGAGACGTTACTGAGACCGCTCTAGAAAATCTACAATCAATGGGATGATGATGATGATTGATTCTTTCAAAGGACGAGGTCTTTGCTTCATTGATATTTTGCATAGTCTTTTTGGTTTCAAGAATTTTACTCTAACTTTATTATTTTTTTTCTTTCTTTTCTTTTGCTTCTGATGACTTTCAGTTTTGTTTGGTTTACCTTTTCTAGTTCCTTCAGGTATAAGGTTTGACTGTTCATTCAGTACTTTTTTTTATTTTTTATTAAATACTTGTTTATTTATGTGGACCTCCAGAGTGATGTTTCCTCTCAATACTGCTATTGTTACATCCCATAAGAACTGCTGGCTCTTCCCTTTGTTTTTTGTTTTTGTTCTCCAGGTAATTTTCTATTTGTCTGTCAGTTTTTTTCATTGACCCAAGTTATTCAGAAGCATGTTGTTTAGCCTGCACATGTTGGAGTACTATGATTGATTTCTGTCTCATACCATTGTGATTAAAATTACTTGAGGGGCTGGAGCAATAGCACAGCGGGTAGGGCATTTGCCTTGCACGCGGCCGACCCGGGTTCGATTCCCAGCATCCCATATGGTCCCCTGAGCACCGCCAGGGGTGATTCCTGAGTGCAGAGCCAGGAGTAACCCCTGTGCATCGCCAGGTGTGACCGAAAAAGCAAAAAAAAAAACAAAAAACAAAAAAATAAAATTACTTGATATGTTTTTATTTTCACATATTTACTAAAAGGTATTTTGTGTCTCAATATATGATCCTTCTGACCCCTTGAGAATATTTCATGTGTAATTAAGAAAAACAGGTATTCATTTCTTTGGGAATAATGTTTCTATATGTACCTATTAAGTGAATCTCTTCAAATAACAATTCATTTAATGCCACTATTTCTTTGTTAATGTGTTTTGGTCTGGATTATCTGTCCATTACTGAGAAGAGTATCTTAAGATTCCCTACAATTGTATTTTTGTCAAAGTGATCTTTGAACTTTATTCATAATTTCTTTTAATATTTGACAACTTTAAACCATAGTCATTTTTAAAAGTTCCCCTTTCCCTCTGTTCTTTAGATGACCACATTTAGTCATGCTTGCTAGGGGTCACATATCGAATTGTGGGACCTGCACACTCCAATGTTTGCTGGAGGAAGTTTCATTCCACTAGTCTCAGTGTTTGCAGATGAATTCACTGAAGGTTGCACTTTTTTTTTTAGAAGTGCAGACTGAGATTTTTTTTCCTACAGGAGGTTAAAGATAAAATAGTGCTATTTGTTTGTTTGAACCACACCTGGTAGTGCTCAGGGCTCTCTCCTGGCTCGATGCTCATTCTGGATAGTGCTCAGGGGGATTATAAATGGTGCCAAGATTAAATCAGGGCTTGCTTCTTGCAAGGCAAGTGCCTTACCCTTGTATTCTCTTTGGCCTAAAACAATGATACGTTGTTGGTTTGGGTTTTGATTCCTTTTTTTTTTTTTTCTTCTTGAAAGCCCATTTAAAATCTGGCAAGCAAGTCAGCTGGCGCTGTATCTGTGTGTGTGTGTGTGTGTTGCTGTTGTTGTTGTTGTTGTTGTTGTTGTTGTTTTGCTGTATTAAGATATAAATAAATATGTAGCAATTTAGTGTCATGTGTGCCACATGATTCAATAAATGTATGTGTTATGAAATGATCACCACAATAAACCTTGTTGACATCTGTCACCAAACATAGCTATAAAACTTTCTCTGTGATGAGAACTTTCATTTACTTTTATAATTGAAGCATCATGATTTATAAGAGTAATGTTTACGCTTTAGGCACACAATGTTGCTGCACCACACCCACCACCAGAGTGCCAATATCCCTCTACCACTGTCCCCAGTCCTTTGTCCTCTGCCCCTCCCCGGCCCCCCCATCCCCCTTGGCAGACTTTTCTTTTTGGCAGTATCTCTGGGTTTGTTTTCATTGGCCACGGCCTATTCCCTGGCTTTGCTTTTTTATATTCCTCATAGAAGTCAGATCATGTGATGAAAACTTTTAAGATCTACTCTCCTAGCAACTCTCAAATATGCAGTGCAATATATTTTTTGAAGTAGCATTGGCTTACCACACACAACATAGTATTATTAACTATAATCACCTCATGCTCAACATTAACACCCCCAGGTCTGTTGCCTGTTTTTTACTGGGAGTTTGTTCCTACTGACCCCTTCTAGTTTAAGATTTTTCACAATATATTTTTGTCTTGACAGGAATCAGATTTAAAAAAACAGGTCCTGGCAACTATTTAAAGCAATACAATTTTGAGAGCAGCAAAATGATGTGCATTGCAGGGATGGCAAGACTATTCTGAAATCTAGATCTAAGAATGGTAATTCTAAACCAAAGCTGAGGTAGGGTAGTGGAAATTATTTGCAATCAGAAAGAACTCATTTAAATCCTAAATGGCCACAATAGCCCCCAAAACATTGATAGCACTGTTAGTGTGAAAATGGATTTTTCCTGTGCTTGTGGGTTTCTGAGAATTATATGAAAGACTTGCATACAAAATTCAGATGTTTGGGAAGTTAATTATACAGTTCAAATAAATGGGTTTAGGTTCTCTCTCTCTCTCTCTCTCTCTCTCTCTCTCTCTCTCTCTCTTTCTCACACACACTCCCCTGCCCCCACATCTCTCTATTTCTGTCTCTGTCTTTCTGTCTTTGTCTCTCTCTGTCTCTGTCTCTCTGTCTCTGTCTCTGTCTCTCTCTCCTCCCCCCAGTGCCTCTGTCTGACTCTATCTCTCTGGCCCATATTACCACATCCTGCTCCCCTCTAGTAATAGGATTATCTGGTCTGTCCCCATGCCATTCTTGTCTTCAGAGTGTGTATTACTGATTTGGAATCTGTCTAGCAGAAACCCTGTCACCTGTGTCTCCTTGCTGGGGCTTGCTGCTCTGTAACTCGTCCCTGGGCCTCGCTAGAACTGTAACCCAGCGGTTTCCTATTATTCCAGACTTCCTTAGTGCACGTGGGTGGAACACCTGTGCTCTACCTTGTCATTGTCTGGCACATCGGTGTGCTAGAGTGTGCTAGAGGAAGACCATTGCCTGGGGACTTCCTTTCATCTGCAGCTATCTGCCACCCCAGCCATCTCATCATCTACCATGACTGGATAGCTTTGATCAATTGGATGAACTAGTTCACCTGTTGTTCCACCTTTCAATTCCCACTATGTCACATCCACTGCCCCTTCCTCCAAATGCCATAACCTCTCCTTGTAGGAGATGAAATGAGTCATTCTTTATCTTTGTCAATTCTAGAGCCCCATTCCTTGTGCCTAAAAATGCATGACCCTTTTGAAATACATGGCTTTAAACTTGATTACCTCCTGCCTCTGGTTTTGGTACTCATCTGCCAACTTTTCTTTCATTCTAGTATCTGCCTGATTATCTCTTTCTGTACACCATTTTTCTTATCATCACTAGTGGTTATTTTACTTAATAATAACAAAAAGATCCATCCTATCCCCTGGCTCATAGTTTTATCTTATCATTCCTCCACCTCAGCCATCCAATTTCGTAGTCATACTTTAGACTGTCAGAACTGCCTATAAACTGGCATTTTAACTTCACTCTAAACTCCGCTACTCTCCTTCCCCAACCTGGTGTCATCTCTGTCACCAACTCAACTCTGACCTCGACCTGTTCTCTGCTCCCCCCTCACCTTGTCCTCATGTCCCACAGGCTTCCTTGTTCCCAAGGAAAACAATCACATTGATTCTTGTACACACCACACCACTCCTGCCTCAGGGCCTTTACTCTGCTGTTCCCTCCCTTGAGATGATTTCTGAGTTACTCACTCCTCCCTCCTTTCCTCCAGGACTCATCCCAAAAGTACCTCTGCAGAGAGCTCTGTCTAAAACAATAATAATGCAGGTGAGATGAGATGACTCAATGGAGCCCCAGATTCAATCACCAGCACCCTGGTCTTCTGAGCACCAAACAGTGAAGCCCCTGAGAGCCATCTCTTTTGCTCCTTTTGTTGTTGTAATGACTTGGCACCGTGCAATCCCATCAACGGCCAACGGCCAGAGACTATAAAATCAAGCTCCTGGAAGAGAGCAACGCAGAGTCTCCTGCCCCCGTGCCTGGCTGTCTTCACTGGGGCTCCTTGGAGGAGGTGGGTTGAGTTTCCCTCCCCATCCCGAGCAGAGCCCCGGCAGCTGAAGACCTCTAGAACCCAGCCACAGCCATGCTCTTATAGCCTAGTTCTCCCTCTCGGAGAACCTGGCAAGCTACCGAGAGTTTTCCTGCCAGCACGGGAGAGCCTGGCAAGCTCCCTGTGGCGTATTCATATGCCAAATACAGGAACAATAGTGGGTCTCATTCTCCTAATCCTGAGTCTCTAATGCAGCACCTTTGGGAAGGATGAGTAAAGAGAGGCTGCTAACATCTCAGGGCTAGGATGAATGGAGACATTACTGGGCCCACTCAAGCAAATCAAGGATCAACAGGATGATAGTGATAGTGATAGAATGACTAGACATAAAGTACACTTCACTGTGGTGTAGTGATGCCTGCACACTGCATCAGAGGTTGCCCACTTTGATAGGGCACTGTCTGGTCATACACGAGTAGCCTGTGGTATTCCCACACTTAGCAGATGTTCTTGCTAGGGGTTGCACTCTTTAATTACAGTGCTCACGCAAAACTGGTTGTGGTGCAGTCAGAAACTGCTTGCAGAGCTGCCAGGCACAGTCAGCCAGGACCACACTCCGAGCATGCAGCAGCTCTCTACCATTGAACTCAAGACCTTGCTTGCAGGGAAGGCACTCTGAATCCTAGCATCAAAAACTGCAGGTGGAGCAACTTTTAAACAGTGTACATGTGCTTGGTATACTGGTTTTATATACCTAAGGACCCAAAGTCACACAAAAATTTCAAGGGTAAAATGGGTCATGAGTGGAACGTTTTTTAAGGAGCCCTGCCCTGTACTACTGTGTGATCTACCAGGACCCAAAGGAACTTTTTTTTTTTTTTTTGGACCACACCTGGTATGGCTCAGGGCTTACTTCTGTCTCTGTGCTTCGTTTTGTTTTTTTTTTTTTATCTTTTTGGGTCACACCCACATATGGGATGCCGGGGATCGAAACTGGGTCAGCAGTGTGCGAGGCAAATGTCCTCCCTGCTGTACTATTGCTCCAGCCTACTGTTCTTCATTTTCTAAAGTGTTTTTCATGTAATGAAAGTGATGCTTTCTTTAAAAACCAAAGGTAACTTCACAAATATAAAAGAACGAAGGAAAAATGCTTTATGAATTTCCCCTGTCTCTGTTTCTCTCTCTCTGTTTCTCTCTCTCTCTCTCTCTCTCTCTCACACACACACACACACACGCAGCTTTTAGAATGAATTCAACTTCATGTGAAGGATAGTTGGTGCTAAGAAATCATGTTTGTTTAATATTTTGACAGGATTATTAGTAGAATAAAATAATAACACTGGTAATATTGAACAGTTATCCTAGAGTACGATGTTTTGTTTTAAACATCACTGTGATACTTCCTAGTACATTTGATCTAACATGTCTGAAGAAGGAAAAATTGAAAATGTGTTTTGCAAGAATTACCCAACAGTGGATGTCACTTTTACCAGAACCTGAGTGAAATGACACTAAAAGCAATTTTTTATAAAATGCAAAAGTTCAGAAATCTGAAGACTTTGTTCTTACTATGCGCTCCAATCTACTACCTCATAATTTCATAATTACATACCCAGAGATTGTTCAAATAAAAAGGGAACAAAGCTCCTAAACAAAGTTCAATGCATAGATCAAGATTGCCTGGAGGTATGACCAGTTTTATGTCTCTGTTTACCACAAGAGTAAATTAAATAAATGCATATTTAATATATGAATCACAGTTATTTGGTCTACATACTACAGACAGGAGGAACCAGAGGATTCTTTCTCTGATAGGAATAATTAAAAAAAGGGAGCCAGAGCAATAGTACATCAGGTAGAGCACTTGCCATGGATACAGTGGCCCCGGGTTCAATTCCTGGCACTCCATATGGTTATGGTCCCCTGAACCCATCAGGTATGATCCCTGAACGCAGAGCCAGGAGTAAGCCCTGTGCACTGTTGTATGTAGCCCAAAAACCAAATGGGGAGGGGAGAGGAGGGGAGAGGAAGGGAAGGGGAGAGAAAGGGAAGGGAAGGGGAGGGTAAGTGGAGGGGAGAGTAAGTGGAGGGGAAGGGAGGGTAAGTGGAAGGGAAGGGAGGGTAAGTGGAAGGGAGGGGAGGACAGGGGAGGGTAAGTGGAGGGGAGGGGAGGGGAGGGTAAGTGGAGGGAGGGATTGCTAATGAAAGGGTAGGGAAATATCCCAAAGGGTTACAATTGTATACTGCAGCTCCAGGTTGTATCCCCAGTACCATATGGGATCTCCCAAACGCTGTTGGCAGCAGTCACAATCACTTAACACAAGACCAGGAGTAGTTTGTGAGTACTGTTAGGTGTGGCCCCAAACAAAAATCAATTGTAGTGAAAACGTAGCATATACTACAGATCCAAAGAGTTCCCCCTAGCATGCAATCATAGCAAATACAGCAAAATATCTGTGAAGCTCAAAGAAAAACTAAGGTTCTGCATTCTCTATTTTTCAGTTATGAAAGAAGAACAGAATGCTTGCAGAACACTTGAGATCTCTCAAAAGTAAATAGTAGCAGGTGGACTGGAGAGAACCAGAGTTCAAGAACAACCAAATCAATTCCCTCTCCTTAATTTGAGGTCACATCTGGTGGTGCTCAGGAACTACTCCTGGCTTTGTGCTCAGGGTTTGATGCCAGTGGCACTTGGGGAACTGTGTGGTTCTAGTTGTGGAGCCCAGTGCGTCCATATACAAAGCATGCACTCTGGAATTTTAGTTCATCTCCCCAGCCCCTTCTATTATTTCTTGTCTTGATACCCTATAACCTGAAATGGTACTGGTCTCCCACTTAAAAAAGAATTCCAGGAGAAACCTAGTTCTCTCAGAACTGGATAGGAACTCTTGATACTCAGAGGATGTGCATCTTTTCTTGAATTTTCTTTCCTCTGTTCTCTCATGATCCAACTCCTGAGCCTTCTTGTAGTGGCAATGGTGGGTGTCACAATGGGTGCCTACAGGGAACAACACTAAGGCAGGGCTCCCAAAGTGGTTGAGAAAACCTCCAACGGAGCCCCGTACTGCTCCAGGGGGACAGTAGTAGTCTCAGGTGCAATTGGGAGACACTACATTTTCACTTAAAGAAAGTAAATTTCCGGGCCAGTACTGAGTAATCTTTCTTTCCAAAAATGGGATAGTAGGCCAAATAAATTTGGGAATGTCTAAGGACAAGGAAGCTTGTCTCTGAATAGTGGAGCAAATCTTCATTGACATTTTCCTCTCTCATTCCTCCTGCTGCTTGATCCTTGATGAAAACTGAGCCATAAAACTTTATGAAAAAGGGATAGAGAGAGAGAGAGAGTATAAGGTGTGAGGCACTTGCCTTACATGTGCTCAACCCAAATTCAGTCCCTAGCCCCACAAAGGTCCTCCAGGCATAGGCAGGAATCATCCCTGAGCATAAAAAGGTGTAAACACAGAGCCAGGAATAGCCTCTGAGCATATAAGGGTGCAGCCCAAACCACCCTCCCCCACCAAAAACCAAAATCAAAACCAGATCTATGGAAAAGTAAAGTAATTAAAACCTCAACTAGATTGTTTTAGGACCAAAGAATGGAAACATCAAGGAACTGAAAAGTTGAGAAATTGTGCCATAGCCTAGTTGTTGTGTGGTCCCATGATGCATGTGCTGAAACATAACCTCAATATAATCCCTGTTGCTCATCGATTTGCTCGAGCGGGCACCAGTAACGTCTCCATTGTGAGACTTGTTGTTACTGTTTTTGGCATATCAAATACACCATGGGTAGCTTGCCAGGCTCTGCCATGCAGGCATGATACTCTCAGTAGCTTGCTGGGCTCTTAGAGAGGGGCAGAGGAATTGAAACTGGGTTGGCCGAATGCAAGGCAAACGCCCTACCCGCTGTACTACCTCAATATAATGGTATAGGTATATAATGGATTTTGCTATATGTCTAGTTTGTGAGGCTGGAATTCTCACAAATAGAAATCATGCCCTTATACAAGAGACCCCCAGGAGCTGGAGCGATAGTACAACAGATGAGCTGCTTGCCTTGCAAGTGGCTACCCAGGATCCAATCCTCAGCATGCCCATATGGTCCCCTGAATCTACTAGAAGTGATCGCTGAGTGCAGAACCAGAGTGAGCACTGAGCATCATTTGATGTGGCTCCAATCCCCCCAAAAAAGAGAAAGAGACTCTCCAGATCTGGAGATAGTTCAATGGGATGGAAGTATATGTTTTGCATGCAGGACATCTGGGTTCAATTCTTAGTACCACATGGTTCCCTGAGCACCACCAGCAGAGACCTCTGAGCACTGAGTATAGCCCTAAAATAAAAAAAATTTAAATAAAGACCTCCAGGGCTGGAGTGATAATACAGTGGGTAAGCACTTGCCTTGCATGCAGGCAGCCTGGGTTTAATCCCTAGCATTCTATGTGGTCCCCCAAACCCACCAGAAGTGATTCCTGAGTGCAAAGCCAGGAGTAACCCCTGAACACGGCTGGGTGTGGCTCAAAACAAAGCAAAAAATAAATAAAGTAAAGACACACTATCCCATGCACCAAAGAAGTGCCTACCTTTTTCACATGTGAAGGAGCATAAGATTAAAAAAAAAAAAAGTTACCCTGAACAAGAAGTGGGCCCACATTGCATAATAGATCTGCTCATGTCCCAGTCTTGGATTTCCAGATTCTAAACTTTAAAAGAGTGTGTGCTATTTAAGGTCCCAGTTTATTACATTCTTATAGCAGCTCAAGCAGACAGAGACAGATTTCTTATATGCCTGGATTACCACTTAGCTATGATTATCCACAGTGTGGATCTAACCCTAATTAGCATACCAGAAACTCTGAAAATTGCACTAACAGATACATCACGAGTCATGTTCCAGAGACCCATGTCTCATGACCAGCAGATGAACCATTGGTAGTAGACAAATCTGAACAGTGTTACAAAAGACTCGAAGAATTGAGCTGACATTGATTAGAAACAGAGCCCACAGAAGGTGGGTTGAAACTTGCAGCTTTAATCTAGCCAGATCGGTTGTCTGGAAAAAAAGAATCAAAACAACATCCTCTATAGGATTTAAACAATAGCCGGGGTTTCATAATACTCAATGTGTCCAGGGTGCAATCCAAAATTACTAGGGGCTGGGCCTGGAGGGCTAGCACAGTGTATAGCCAATGAGTTCAAATCCATGGTGTTGTTATACACAAAGCACAATCCTGCTAAACCAGACAACCCTACTATCTGTGATCCCCAGAACCACCAATAAATAAATAATTTAATTTAGTTGAAATTACTGGGGCTACCAGGGCCTAGATGATGCCACAGTGGCTTAAAACATTTACTAGTGTTCAAAGAGTTAGTCAAGGAGTAAGACACTTTCCTTGCATGAAGCTGACCTGGATTCAATCCTCATTACCCTATGTGTTCCCCAGAGCCCTACCAGGAGTGATCCCCGAGAGACAATTTATCCCCAAACGCTTAAAAAAAAAAACGTGCCTAGCAATTACAAGGCCACAATCCAAATCCTGATGCTGTCCACAGCTCAGCTGTTAGGGATTCCAGCCATAAATACAGAGAAGATGACTTAGTGACTTAGGAAGTACCCATTGTAAACATTATGGCCTGGGCTTACTCTCTGGTGCTACACATGTACAGACATGATCCTGAATGCTCCATGGCCTGGAAAGGGGTGAAGAGAAGGGGTGACTGATGCCGAATACGGCAAATAAAAATTTCATTAGACTGGGGTGGTAGCTCAAAGGGGTGGGTCAAATGCTTTTTTTCACTTGAGACCTAGAGTCCAATTCCTGGCACCATAAACATACTCCCCCCATCTCCGATTATAGTCCCTGGCTGCTCCCCAGCATCGCAAAAGAGACCTCTGTTAGAGCAAGTGAGTAGGCTATAACGAACCAGGACACTTGCATCTGGAAAAATAATAGAAAGCAACCAAGCCAATGTGACACAGGTGTTGGAATTATCCGACCAAAAATCTTTAAAGCAGCTGTTATACAAATGCTTCAACAATTGCAAATGGAAAAATAGAAAGTTATGGCAAATGAGTAGGAAGCATAAAGAAGAACCAACGGGAGATTTTAGAATTGAAAAATACAGAGACCAAAATGAAAGCAAAATTTCTCCTGATAGTCTCAAAGGAACAGAAATAACAAAGAGTCAACGGGCTTGAAGATGTATCAACATAAAATTAGCAGTCTGAGCAATAGACTTTTAGAAAAATGAACAGGTGCAGGAACCTGGGCACTAATAATAAAAGGGGTGACCTTCATGGTATCCAAGGTCTAGAAGTAGGAGAATATAATGCTGAAAAGATGCTCAGGAGCATAGGAATAGGGGCCCAAAGAGATAGTATAGCAGGTAGGGCACTTGCCTTGAGCTGGCCACCTGAGTTTGACCCCCAACACGACATATGGTGCCTACGAGCCCTGTCCCCCCAAAAAATATCTTCTGAAGTTGACAAAATATAGAAACATTTATATTTAAGGAAGTAGTGAGTTCCAAACAGGATAAAACCAATGAATTATACTGATTTCATAATCAACTTACTTAAAGTTACACAGAAAATAAATATTTTAAAGCAACTGGAAGGCTGGAGAAATGGCACAGAGGATAGGGTGTTTGCCTTGCATGCACTCAGTCCATATTTGAGCCTGAGCATCCATACGGTCCCCTGAGACCCACCAGAAATGATATCTGGATGCAGAGCCAGATGTAAGCCCTGAGTACCACCAGGTATGGACCAAAAGCCAAAATAACAATAATAATAATAAAATAAAAAGAAGAATTGTTTGCAGTTGGACAATGATTCAAATAATTGGATTTATTACCAGGACCTAGAACTCAGAAGAAAATAGCACATTTTTCTTTTCTTCATTATATAAAATATTAAGACATCATGGTTTGTTTCAGGCAGACAACACCAGTCTCACACCGGGGTGCCCTTCCTCAACCACTGTTCCCAGGTTCCCTCCGACCCCAAATTATTTCATATTACTTACTCCAACAAAACTTAAAGGAATGACAAGTGGAATTACGAGAAAATAAATCAATAAAATTCATTTCTTGATGACTGATTGCTGTTTTTAACTTTCTTAATCTGAAGAGGGCAACTATGTGCCTCATTAGTGAGTGCTATATTCAATGTCTTATTTTGGAAAGTTTCTCTTATCGTTTAGAGCAGCTCTTTTAATGCTTTTTATAAAACTGGTTTCAAGGCTATAAATTCCCTAGGCTGTTGCCTGCTCATAACACTTGGTATTATTTCTTCAAATCTGAATGAGAGTCCAGCTGGATAGAGTATTCATGTTGAGATGTTCGTTTCATTGAGTTTTGTGCTATAATCCTCCATACCCTTCTGATTCACAGTTTCATATGATAGATCTGCTATATATCTTATGGGCTTTCCTTTGCATTTAAGCTCCTTTTCTGATCTTGCTGCATTCAGTATTCTGTCTCTCTCTTTGGAATTTGTCGTTCTGAGTATAATGTGTCTTGGTGTTTTCCTAGTTAGGTCTACTTTCACTAGGACCCTTTGGGACTCTTGGAACTTGGTGCCTATATTCCTCAACTGTGGGAAACTCTCATCAATGATTTCTTTAATTATTGTTTGTACAACACATTAGCCTTCCTGTTCTTCAGGGACTCTGTTTCTTGTATTGTTCCTCTTGAACTCGTCACATAGTTCTCTGGTATGCTGTTCATTTCGTTTCAGACTCTTTTTCACCTTCTGTTGTTTCCTAGTGGTTTCTTCCTTCTTGAAACTCCTCGATCTTTTGCTCAGCTGCTATTATTCTGCTACTCAGAGTCTTTATTAATTTAGACTCTTGTGTTTTGCTGACTACTTTTGTCAACGTTTCTTTAGAGCTCATTGAACACCATGGTGTCACTAAGACATTGAGTAAATCTTAGGACTTACTGAAAACTGATGTTTTCAGTGAACTTAGTAAACTTCTATGTGTTTTCCCCATTGGTTATCTAGTAATAAGACTATGCTGGAACTGAGTTTTGTAGTTAGAGCCCTGGAAGACGCTGAGGGATTAGGCTGAAGGTTGCTATTTTTTCTTCTCGGCCCACCCTCACAGAATTACAGGAAGAGTAATTGTGAAAAGCATATAATTTGTTGTGTAGATCTGTTGCTTCGGGAGCTCTGGTGTGGGCACTGAATATAGTGCAGATCAGGTATGGAGGCTGCTGGGATCTAGCTGGTATAGAGGGGCTCTCCCTCTTGTTCCAGATTAAGCCAAATGATGTCAGTCAGAAGCAAGTCTCACCTGGAATGGTGGAGCAGCAAGCAAAAGATCTAAAATCAGTATTTTACCAAACTTCAAATGAAATGCAAAAATCTAACAGCATATAGATCCTCTTTTTTGTTGTTGTTTATTGGTTGGTTTTGTTTAGGGACTACGCCCAGAGGTGCTCAGGAACTTCTTGGTGTTCATACTCTCTTATTCTCTCTTTCTATAATTCTTTCTATGATTCTTCTATCTTACATGTATATATACATTGAATTTTCATTTGAGAGGTTTATTATTTGGGTCTTATGAGATTTCTCAAAAGACTGGAGAAGATGCTGTGCACGCAGGAGGAGGACTGGGTTCCATCCCTGAACCGTTATCTGAAACAACTATAAACACAGAGCTAGGAGTAGCCCCTGAGCTGCACTGAGTGTGGCTCAAAACAAAACAGACTACAAAAACTTAAGGATATTCTAATTCTTATTTTTCTTTAATTCAACCACGGTGAGATAGTTACAGAGCTTTCATATTTGAGTTTTAGTCATACAATGATTGAACACCCATCTCTTCACCAACGTATACAACCTGAGGCCGCAGATGTTCCAGGTACTGTCCAGAGATGCAGGCAGGTGTGTGTTTTTCAGTGTGCAGATCGTTACAACGTGCCAATCAACCAAAAGCTTACATTTGGTAGATTGGGAACACTTGTAAAGGCGATTAGAGGCCGCCCCAAAAGCTTCTGTCCCTCTCGGAGAGCCTGGCAAGCTACCAAGAGTGTCCCGCCTGCACAGTAAGAATGATGATACTCATTCCCCTGATCCTGAAAGAGCCCCCCAGTACGCCATTGAGCTACACTAGCATGCGACAGGGATGTGGAGAAGTTACTGGCCCCCTCTCGAGCAAATTGATGAACAACAGGATGACAGTGCCCCCTCCCCCAGAGCAAACTGATGAACAATAGGATGACAGTGACAGTGATACAGTGAATGTTTGCAGTATCCCTCCTGCCACACCCACCTGGCCCCACCCCCTGCCTCTATGGAAGACACAACAATAAGTCTCACAATGGAAACACTACTGGTGCCCGCTCAAGCAAATCAATGAGCAACGGGATGACAGTGATAGTGACAGTGACTCTCTCTACTTTTGGACATTATGGTTACTATGTTCTAATTCTTGCTCTTAAGCATCAAAACTATTTTGAAGATATTAAGACAAAAAGAACTGTCTGTTATGTTTACATAAATTATACCATTTCTGTTCCAATCCTCTCATTCCTTCAATAAAATTATTTGCTAGAATCAGATATTTTTCCCTCAACAGGGCTGATCTGGTTACTCAGGACTAGGAGCCTAATCTACCATCAATCTAGTCTACACTGACTCTACAGTAAAACAACATTCCTACAGGCAACAATCCAGAACCTTGGTGGCAGATTGATTATGTTGGACTCCTTCCAACATAACCTCCTTAGAATGGAAACATCCTGATATAAATTTGTTTTCTGCCCATGCCATCAGCCATAGACTTTCAGAAGAATGCCTTGTTCTCTCTCAACTTTGATTTTGTATAACCAATCCATTTTGCAACAAATGATTTGTGGCTGAGTATAGGTGCTCCAGGAACCATGGTTTAATATTTCTTGGTGTGCTCCGCAGAAGTAGTTACCTTTCTAGAATGGACTGACCTATGGAATTCTCACTTATAGTGCTCCTGGGAAACAGTGCCCTATGAAAGAATGATATTCTCTCTACAGGATACAGTAAGTGCTTCCTATCAGCAACTCACACTGTGTATAAGAATGCTGGAGTTCTGGAGTCTAAAGGTTACCTTATAAAATAAGACAGACTGTTTTATTTTTATAACTCAGGCTGTTATAAAATATATGTATACCATAGTCTGAGTGTCTGAAATAATAGAAATTTATTTCTCATAGTTCTGAAGGTTGCTGGGTCCAAGATTTAAGTAATGGCAGATTTAATCTGATGGCAAGTATGCATCTTGCTGTACAGGCCATTTTTTTTTCATTCCTCTGTGTTCAAATGACCTTTATTAGGTGCATGATGACAGGGAACTTTTGTGTCTCTCCTTCCTATAAAGGGACTAATTACACCAAGAGGGCTTCATCTTTGTAACCTCATCTAAGTCTCATATTTCCCAAAGCTCCCACCTTCAAATGCCATCATCTTGGGGATTACTGTTTCAACATACAAATTTCATATGTACACAGATTTGCAATCCTTAAAAGGTGGACTTGTCCTGGGATGGGGTGGTTAGTTTTTTTCCCTGTTATATCTCACTCTCTCAGAAATTTTGCTTTCTGTGTCTGAAACTTTGAGATCTGTTGACTTGGAGATCTTAATCCCCACGAGAAGAATGTATACCCATCAAGGGTCACAAAAATGGAATTTTCCAGTGAATTCTTATTTGAAACTACTACCTGCAGTAGTAAATTGCAGGGGGAGGGGAGAGGAGAATTTTTGTGATAATGATCTAACAGATATGGTAAGGATACATCGGTTTAGCTCTTGATGCAATAATACCAATAGCAAACAATCAGAAAATCTCAAGGACATACAATGGCTATTTACTTAGGGAAGGCAAATCAGTTGAGACAGCACTTAGAAGACTATAGCTCTTGGCTACACATACCTCAGCCTGAGTGAAGGAGCAACAGTTACCTACAGCATACCTTTAGGACCTAGGTTTAGAACTGGCATGTTATTTCTGCAGGGTATAACATCACTCTCAAAGTTGCTTAGATTCAACTTTTCTAATCCCTATGTTTTAAGTTTCTAACTAGTTTCTACAGTTGTCCTGAATTTAGTCTTCTTCAAACTTGATGTTTCCTGGGATTCCATTTTCCTGGACAGCTGTTACCCTTTTCCCTCTATAATCAACAACTAGAAAGGATCATTACTCTTATCCTAATTGGATATTAATTAATTTTTTAATTTTTCTGTGTTGGTATTGGATTTTTAAAAATAATATCAGGGACAAAAACTAGGACCTCACACAGGGTTGGTATGTACTCTACCACTTGGGCCACATTGTCAGACTCTGCTACACTACTGTGTTCCTAAAGTAACACCCACTCTAATCTCACCTGAGCTGCTAAATTCTAGCAGGAATTCTAAACCAATTCCCATGATCTTTCCCTATAAAGCATAATGGGGAAGGATTTCTGAAAACCTTATTCTGTGACTTTTTGATTATACAGTTACGGGAAGACTTGGGAACTCAGTATTCGTACATCACAGATGAAATATGAAACTCAGGGAAGGAAAGTAACTTGTCTGGGGTCACAGATCTGGTAAATTACTATTATAATCCACAATTAAACACATATATTTAACGTATAATTTTATATATAATTTCTATATAATTTTATGTATATTATCCCCAAACCTAAACTTTTCCTCTGTGCCAATATTTCCCAAAGTAAGTGACTGTTCTCTCTTGGTTCCTGGAACAATTCAGGGAAACCTGAATTACTTACCCAAGTAATAGCCTCAGGTTACTTGGTATAATGGGGTGGGTTGGGGGGGAATGGGTGTTTCCTTTCTGTTTGTTCAGCTAAAGAAGGTAGATTTCCTGGGATGGTGGGTACTGAGATGTTTTTGTTTTTGTTTTTTTCTGAAAAGGAGGTGGTACACAAAATAAGTTTGGGAATCTCTGCTCTATGCTCTACTTCCCTACTTGTTTTCTAAACAGCACTTGCTTCTCTACCCCACTGTAATCACCACCTTAACCTTTTGTTTATTGAGTGATTTCTAGAGTTTCTCCAGGAAATCTAAACAGGTCATTGCACGGTCTTGGGAAAAATGCCCACTGAGAAGCTAACCCAAGACTTTTGATTATACGGTTCTGGGAAGACTTGGCACAGGAGGAAGAAACCAAATATTGGCTGGATGGAAGCGAGTGGGAAGGCACCTCTGTGAGTGGAAACATCTGAGCAAAGGCATAGAGATGGGAAAGCACAGAGATTGCTGGGGAACAAGGGGTCAGCTTCAGCAGGACTATGGGGTTCAGCTGCCAGGTAAAAGGGAGAAGAAGAGGATTGACATCCCATTTGGAGGAATATCTGAGGCAAGGTTGTGTACGACAAGAGAAATCAGTGCTTTCCCTCAAATGGAAATCACCACCGGGAGAATTACTGCCAAGACCTGTCAAGGCTGAAGGGAAACAAAGATTTCATTCCTAGTACTGTGTTAACAAAAGAATGAGCCAAACTATAAACGAATTCTCAGTGTAAACATTCCTCAACTGCTCTTGGGGAAACAGAGAGCCTAGTATATTGAGGGCTCTAAGAAAATGCATGAGTGAGGTCAATTAGAGGCCAAGACAGAAAGGCAAAGGGGGGGGTTAGGAAGAGGAGTATAACTAAAAGACTGTCAATGAAGAGCCCACGGGGAATCTCCCCTTGGGAATATGTGAAACAGATATTCATCATCATCAACAAGATAAATAGCAGCATGCACAAAGCTAAATTTGAATTCGTAATCAATAGCTAGTTTTTAGAAAAATATATTGGATTTCTCTAAAACACAAACATCCTAGAAATATAAAATTGCATCCTGATCATGCAACTTTAACACATAGAACTAAACTGTCTCACCATCGGTTAGCCCCTGCACCCCTTGCAGAGAGAGATATTTTTGAACCAATAAAAACAAGAAGGATCACTAATAATTTCTGGTCACCTGTGATCTGAGAAAAGGAAGGAAATGATTCTGTTGGTGTTCACGGAAAGATATACAGTGAATCTGAGTGGCCAAGTTGGTTGGTTCACTTCATATGTCCTGAGTATTAAAAGTCGATTAAAAAATAGAAATTTGGTTTTCCAGCATAATAAAAATGTTCCAAGACTTTGAAGTTTAAAGGTTGTAGTTTTAGTTCGGACTATTGACAGAATTTTGGTTCAGAAATCTGCCCAATTTAGTTATCACATCCACTTTCCTACAAAATTTTAAATGTGAGGACTTTTCCCTAAATTTAAATAACTTTACCACACTTTTTGATATCTTCACATTTTTTGTTTGGCTGTCCCTAAATTCTGAACACATTCTCCTACATTCACCTAATTCCCACCCATTGCTTAGCTTTTCAGGTCATTTTGCTCCTAGAATACATTCTACACTTCTTCTTTCAGTTTACCAGGAACTCCATGATGTGACTTCCGCTTGCCTCTCCATCCACAGCTTTTGTCCCTCTCCCTCTCCACCTCCACCTATACAGGCCACATTTCTGTTGCCCAGACAGGCAAGACATTTCTTTCTCAGGGACTGGCAGGAATTTCTGTTTCCAGAAAATGCATGGCAGGCTTCTGCTCATTCTTCTGCTCAGGTCCCAGATCAAATGTTAGTGTTAAAGTTTTGAGTGGTAACCGAGATCACAATGAAAGTTATTTCCTTTATTAGTTTATTTTACATGTTCTCTGTCTATGTTTCTCATGAGGATTCTAGTTCTCTGGCACAGAGAACAAGTACAAGAAGATTCTTAAGTTTTAGCTCAAATATTGTTCTATCTTCAGAGTGTGGCATGGTCAATCGTTGGTAAATGAATGAATGAGAGAAAAATAGAAGTCAATGAAGAAAGAGTCAGTGGTCTAACAGAAACATAAATCAGAGTGTAAGGATCTCTGAGATAATGAAACTGAATTCAAAATTTAGAAAAAAACAATTACCTCTTTTGGGTAGGGAAACTTGCCTTTATCTTGTCCTTACTACAAAAGCTTAAGATAAGGAAGGCTGAACCCTTAATCAAGAATCTTTGTTTAGATTTGCAGATACAACAGGGTGTGCCTCCAGAGACAAGTCCAGAGAGAATTTATCAATCACCAAGCACCCATCAAACCTGCAACCCACCCTTTCTAAAAATGTGCTTCACTCTTCTTTTTTTCTTACAGAAACTGCTCTTTGTAACTGTGTGGACAAGACCCTGACTTTGAAAGCAGGTATCTGCCTTCTTCCAACTGGTGGCCAACAAAGTTCTTTCTGTACTCATTACTGAGTATCTGGATTGATGGGTCCCTCAAGAAGCAGTGGAATCAGCACTTCATGCTACAATAGCACATCAAGAAATTCACCATGTCAATTGCAGAATAATACTTACAAGCCTTGCAGTTACTTATTCTGGGATAAATCAGCAAAAACCTATTGGTTCTAGCTGCTAAAAAATAAGTTCCTTCAAAGTTGTTCATTGAATATGAAAACTATAGCCAGTCTTTAATTATCTGATAATTCTTGAGACCTCCCTCATCACACAGTGAATAAACAGGATAAATACTTGTAAAATTCTTCCAATTAGAATAAGTCACTAGTAATATCTTCATAGAGTCATCTTTTTTTTTTATAATTTATTTATTTTTAATTAGAGAATCACCGTGAGGGTACAGTTACAGATTTATACACTTTTGTGCTTATACTTCCCTCATACAAAGTTCGGGAACCCATCCCTTCACCAGTGCCCATTCTCCACCACCCGTAAACCCGGCGTCCCTCCCACCCTCCCCAATCCCATCTCCCCCCCACCCCACCCTGCCACTGTGGCAGGGCATTCCCTTCTGTTCTCTCTCTCTAATTAGCTGTTGTGGTTTGCAATAAAGGTGTTGAGTGGCCTCTGTGCTCAGTCTCTAGCCCTCATTCAGCCCGCAACTCCCTTCCCCCACATGGCCTTCAACTACAATGTAGTTGGTGATCGCTTCTCTGAGTTGCCCTTTCCCCAGCACATGAGGCCAGCCGCGAAGCCATGGGGTCAACCTCCTGGTACTTATTTCTACAGTTCTTGGGTATTAGTCTCCCACTCTGATATTCTATATACCATAGATGAGTGCAGTCTTTCTATGTCTGTCTCTCTCTTTCTAACTCATTTCACTCAGCATGAAACTTTTCATGCCCATCCACTTAACTACAAAATTCTTGACTTCCTTTTTTCTAACAGCTGCATAGTATTCCATTGTATAGATGTACCAAAGTTTCCTCAACCAGTCATCCGTTTTGGGGCATTCGGGTTTTTTCCAGATTCTGGCTATTGTAAACAGTGCTGCGATGAACATACATGTGCAGATGTTGTTTCGATTGTACTTTTTTGCCTCTCTGGGATATATTCCCAGCAGTGGTATTGCTGGGTCAAATGGGAGCTCAACCTCTAGTTTTCTGAGAATCGTCCATACTGTTTTCCAAAAGGGCTGAACTAGCCAGCATTCCCACCAGCAGTGTAGAAGGGTCCCTTTCTCCCCACATCCTCTCCAACAGCGGTTGCTTTTGTTCTTTTGGATGTGTGCCAGTCATAGAGTCATCTTTTAAAAAACATAACTAATTGGTTAATGCTGAATCATTTACTATTTTATTTTTGTTGTTGTTTGCTTTGGTTTTCGGGCCACACCCAGCTGTGCTCAGGGCCTTGTCTGTGCTCAGGTTTCAGACCTGGTGGTGTTCAGGGGACTGTAGGCAGTGCTGGAGACAGAACCCAGGGCATTGACATGCAAGCCGGGTATTATCTTTCCAGCCCCTAATTAACTATACCCTACCATATGAAAGTCCATTAAAAACTTTTTTATTAAATCACTGTTACTTATAAAGTTATTCATGATTGAGTTTCAGGCATTCAATGTTCCAATACCTTCACCAGTGTCCACTTCCGTCCACCAGTGACCTCAGGTTTCCTAAAGGAGTTCTATTTCAATTATTTACCCATGGTAATAACATATGTATCAAATTTCAAATACTTTTAAAATAATTTATGAAGATAACTTCTGATTTGCTTTGTAATATTAACTATAGTAGGAATTACTGAGATGAACATTAAGGAAGTAAATAGATGCTAGATTAGACCCCTGTTGATAATAAAGCCAGAATGATCCAGTTGGGTCTCTCTCCACTTCAAAAGGAAAGTGCTATTCTGATGGCTTTTTGATACCAAAAAAATTTGCAACAAACGGAAATCCTAATCTCTCATCTAATTATCTTTTCTGCTAAACTATCTGCTAGTAGCTTTCATAATAGTGGTTTGTATTTTCATAGTTGTCTCAACTTTGTATCCATTTATCTCTGTTTATTTCCATTTTAGGAACAAAGAGCCAGTATTAACTAAGAATTTACTTTGTAACAGTGAATATCAAAGATCACTATAATTTTAGAGAGGAATATTTTTTCACAGACTAAACATATTTCTTTGAACAATCAAAAATGAAAAATAATGAAATCTTTCCATGGAAGCATCAACATCATAAATTATGGTGGAGGGTGATGATATAAAAAGTCATATGCAGTCCCTAGCAACAATACGCCTGAGCTCCCTGGAGAGGACATCCATTAAGTGCATGTGTTGATTTGCTATTTTAGGATTGTTCTTGAGAGCTAGGTTATAGGGAGGCTCTCTAGCCTATTGGCTGGCTATAAATAAAATTTGAATCATTTTTATCTTCTCCTAGGAGGAGTTTATAGAAATACCAGGCATAGCTTTAAGTATAGCGATTTATACAAGCACCTCTCTAAATATATGTTTTGGGATTGTTGCTAAGCCAGGTAATAAGGGGCATTACCACTTTTGCTAAGGCATATTTGTGTGACAGATTAGACCCTGTTCAGGCACCTATTTACAGGTCAAAGCCTGCAGGCCTTGAAAGGAGAAGGCAGGGAGCTCACTAAGTCTGGCTTCTAGCTCTCAGGCAGCTGTGTAATCCCACTGAACCAGTTTGGCAGCTCACTCCACTACTGCTGCAGCTTGCAGATAAGACCCTCATGGAAAGCCTGATAGCTCTTGTCAATAAGGAAACTGCAGAGGGCAACTGGAATTTTCCAAAACATTAAAGCAGATTCTCTGCTTTGAGAAAGTATTGACACCTAGTCATTAAAGAGAACTTTATAAATAAGATTTTTTTGCTTGCTTAGAAAAACAGATAACATTTCGCTTAAATCATATGCAAATCTAAATCTTATCTTGGTCACAAGCAGCCATTGTTTGTTTACCTGCCGCCTCACTGAAGCAAAAGGAGTCATTGAACAGTACTAATGCTGTATTTCCACAGTTCTTTAAGCAATGGGTTGGGAAAAGCTATGGAAACATGAATTAACTTTCTAAACTTACCTAGGGGATAGGTAGTGCACATCCTATATTCTTGCACAAGCATGGGCTTTCTTGCCTCTAGAAAAGGATAACCGGAGCATAGTATCCTACCTGTAGCACCGCATGTAGCACTGTCATCTGTTCATCGATTTGCTTGAGCGGGCACCAGTAACGTCTCCATTGTGAGACTTGTTACTGTTTTTGGTATATGAAATACGCCATGGGTAGCTTGCCAGGCTCTGCCGTGCGGGCGGGGTACTCTCAGTAGCTTGCTGAGCTTTTCCTAGAGGGACAGAGGAATTGAACCCACGCAGGGCAAATGTCCTACCCACTGTGTTATCGCTCCAGTCAATCTTACCTGTAGCCCATAGTAAAGTGAGGCTTCCATTCAGATGAGCAATGGCTCTGCCTACCACACACTGACACATAACTTCCTTCTAACCTGTCCCTCTAAGAGATCAGAGAATGTTTCGGAAAATCTGCTGGGTCTATACTTTCTGCTTTGCAAACTCTGTTTGCTAAAGAAAGAATAAGTTTGCTAAAACTAGATACCATGAAGCCTCTCATTGTGAAAGAAAACTTTATGAAAGAAAATTGGAGTTTAATACTATAAAAAAAAAAAAGAAAAATGAAGTTGTATCAAAGAAAGGCAAAAACCTGAGAGGTAGACAATGGTAAGAGGGTTAGGCAAGGGAATTAGAGAAAAATGTGGTGCTTGTGACTATTTAAGCTGTTTGAAGATGTTCCCTATCTCACTGAGGGTGATCACTCAAGATTTTTTGATAGTATTTTCACTATATACTGTCCTTTGGCTATAATACCACTTTTCAGTGTAAGAGGTAAAGTTTCTTTCAAGATTGGGGTTTAAGTTTTTTAGATTGAGGTCAGAAAGATAGTATAGGAGTTAAGGTGCTTATCGTACAGCTGACCTCCCTTTGATCCCTGACCCCAGGTGGTTCCCGAAAGTACTGCAGGGAGTGACCCCTGAGTCAGAGTAGCCCTTGAGCATTGGCTGGATGTGACTCACAAACAAAAAAGGGTTTAGATTTGGGGGATGTAGGAACGGGCTGAGTAGTAACAGCACACTTGTCTTGCACGTATGAACTTCTGACTTGAATCCTGGTGTTGCAGGGGAATGAGGGGCGACGGGAGGAGTCACTATCACTGTCATCCCGTTGCTCATTAATTTGCTCAAGTGGGCACCAGTAATGTCTCCATTGTGAGACTTGTTACTGTTTTTGGCGTATCAAATACGCTACGGGTAGCTTGCCAGGCTCTGCCGTGCAGGTGAGATACTCTTGGTAGCTTGCCGCGCTCAATGAGAGGGGCGGAGGAATCGAACACGGGTCGGCCCCATGAGAGGCGAACGCCCTACCGCTGTGCTATCGCTCCAGCCCGACGGGAGGAGTACCTGTAAAAAAAAAAATTCCTTCCCATATGTCTTTCCCTTCCCTTTATTGCTGTTGATGATGTTACAATGATGTGGTGTTACATGCACTCCTACATGCGGTGCTTGCTGGAGGTCACGCATCAGGTTGTAGCAGTCACACTGGACTCTGGTACACAGTGAGGCTTATGCTCATTTAGTTATGGAGTTCTCATGCAAACTGGGTGGAACAAACACTCTGTTAGGGCATGAAACTTATGGCGAATGTGCTCACAGAGTCTCTGCAGGATTCCTGTGCTCTTCATAGGTCTCGCTTTCTGGTGGCGTGCTCACACTTCTTTTTATTTGCAGGGGTCACACCCCTTTCTCTGGTGCTCACACACATCTGGTTTGTGTGTGATTGGAAATCACTTGTGACACCAGGATCTATATGTATATGTGTGTGCGTCTGTGTCTCTGTGTGTCTCTGTGTATCTGTATGTGTACATAATGGACTCACTAAATAAAAACTGGGAACACTATGATTCTTCTGTTTGCACCATAAAGAGGCTACCGATCTCATAAGTAACACTGCACAGTAGCACTGTCATCCCACTGTTCATCGATTTGCTTGAGCAGCCACCAGTAACGTCTCCATTGTGAGACTTGTTGTTACTGTTTTTGGCATATTGAATTCGCCACAGGTAGCTTGTCAGGCTCTGCTATGCGGGCGGGATACTCTCAATAGCTTGCCGGGTTCTCCGAGAGAGATGGAGGAATCGAACCCAGGTTGGCCGCATGCAAGGCAAACACCCTACCTGCTGTGTTATCGCTCCAGTCCAATAATTTGATTACACAAAGAACAAAACAATTTTAAGAAAGTTGGGGCGAGTGGACAAAACAATTAAGTAGCAAGTTTCCAAATATGATGAAAACTCCAGTACAGAAGAAAGAACATTAAAGAACTTCTTTCAAGATATAAAAAGAAATCTTTTAATAATTGTTCTTCGAGCCCAGCCTCCAGGTGGCCCCAGCCACCGGAAATCATGCCCTCGACCCACCCTTGGCGCCATCTTGCCACATTCAACAGAGAAGAAGCCGGGCATTCTGGTGAGCAACGCGGCTGGAGAACGCTCTGGACCCGAGACTGGGCCAGCAACACCGGGGATCCAGATGGAGGAGGTACAGCCAGCACACCTTCTCCACATGGAGCCCCGGCGACACTGAGCAGCAACTAACAGGGCTCCGGGATGCGGGACTGGGACAGCTCCGAACCGCGCGGCCACTAACAAGGCTGTGCGACCTTTTCTAAAAACTGAAAACATACAATCTTTTAATGGAAAACTAATTATCAAATGCTTCCTTGGTAGTAGGGCTGTCTTTCTTGGGGGGAAACTCCAACAACAATAGTGAGTTTTGTGTTGAAATGTGGAGCATAATCAAGGTAAAGAGAAAATGAAGTGAAATTCATCAGTTATACAGTTGGGGGTGGAGGGGCGGGGGGTATACTGGGTTTTTTGGTGGTGGAATATGGGTACTGGTGAAGGGATGGTGTTTGAATATTGTATAACTGAGACATAAACCTGAGAACTTTGTAATTTTCCACATGGTGATTCAATAAAAACTAAAAAATAATAATAATAATTGTTCTTCGAATCTGTGAAGTTTCCCCACTCTATGACAAAACCTCAAGGGAATGGAGGCTTTTGATACATTTTCTTATCTCAATGTTGAAACGTGGGAAAACTTTCAGAAATATTTAAAACTTTTTATTATTTTAAGTCAAAATCAAATAGATTATCTAATATATTTATTTCGATGGCACTCTGAGTTTTTCATTATTTTATTATATCTTGTGTTATTGTGGGGGCCACTTTCAACGCTCAGTGAAGCTGAGCATGGGAATATGATGTAAACAAAACATGTGTGCTGCCACCTGAACACACACCAGTCATTAGGTTTCTCTCTTTTATTTGGGGGTGAGGGGATACACCTGATTGTGCTCAGGGCTTACTCCTAGCAGGGATTGAACCCAGGTTGTCTATGTACAAGGCAAGTGCCCTTCCCACTGTACTATCTGTCCAGCCATAGGTTTCTCTTTAAATTAATATCTAATTTATTATGAGATATAGCAGCTGTGTACTCCAAAACCATAAACATCAAAGCTATTGTAACTATTTTATCTGAATTAGCACTGTAGCACTGTTGTCCCATTGTTCATCAATTTGCTCTAGCGGGCAACAGTAACATCTCCATTGTGAGACTTGTTTGTTTGGTTGTTTTTGTTTTGTTTTTGCTTTTTGGGTCACACCCAGTGATGCACCGAGGTTACTCCTGGCTCTGCACTCAGGAATTCCCCCTGGTGGTGCTCGGGGGACCATATGGGATGCTGGGAATCGAAGCCGGGTTGGCTGCGTGCAAGGCAAATGTCCTACTCGCTGTGCTATTGCTCCAGCCCCCATTGTGAGACTTGTTGTTAATGTTTTTTGAATATTGAATATGCCACAGGTAGCTAGCCAGGCTCTGCTGTGTGGGCGGGATACTTTCTGTACCTTGCCGGGCTCTCCGAGAGGAATGGAGGAATTGAACCCGGGTCAGCCGCGTGCAAGGCATATGCCCCACCCGCTGTGCTATGGCTTAAACATCCTATCTATTTTTTATCTGTAAGTTTCCTGGGAATTTCCATTTAGTCACTTCCCCCATAATGTTTTCTTTCTGGTTTGTTTGTTTGTTTGTTTTTGGGCCACACCAAGTGATGCTCAGTGGTTGCTTCTGGCTTGCACTCAGGGATCATTCCTGGTGAGCTCAAGGGACCTTATTACACACAAGGCCAGTGCCTTACCTGCTGTATTATCACTTAGCCCCAAAGTTTTCATTTTTCTGACTATGAGCAATATTTTTAAATTCAAAAACAACATATAAACTTATATGGAAGAAAATAGAAATGACCTCAATCTCATCATCCTCATATCACTACTGTTAACATTTTGCTAACCATCTTTTTATGCATCTATGCATCTTACATTTCTATATACAAATTCATGTAAATTTGCATAAGTGATTTGTGCTTTTTCTTTCACAGTGGCAATTAAATTAAAAAAAAAACTATAATTACTTGGAGGCCAGGTGGTAAAACACTTGCCTTGCATGTGGTCCACCCCAATTAGAATCCTGGCTCTGAATGCGTTGTTTAGGGCACAGATAAAGTTTGCTCCTGAGATAGAATCAGGGAACAGCCTCTGAGCATTGCCAGGCATAGTCCCCAAAGGTATAACATATATATGATATATACACATATATGTATATAAAAACATATATAATATATACACGTATATATTAAAACTTCTCTGCATTTCACTTGTCTCATGTAAATTGTCAGAGAAATCCATCTAAGAAAACTGGCATAGTTTCAACTAGTTCCTTTTAATGGATTCATGATTTTTCTATTATTTTTCAAACCATGATTAAATTACTATTTTTTACCTAATGCCTTCTTTGTTTTGTTTTTGTAACCAAGGATCAAATTAGGGACTTCACACAGCAAAGCAAGCACTCGACACAGAGTTACATCCCTTGGCACCCAATATTTCATTAATAAGGTTTTTTTTTTTTTCAAAAGAAAACAATGATTCAATAAACTTTCTTGTATGATCTTTCTGTGTGTGGTATTGTTAAGAAGATATTTGTAATTTTAAATTTTACTTTCTAGAATATTCAAATAATTCACATTTTCACAAGCTGTGCACAAGTGTCCCTTTCCACAGATTCCTTATCATAGTATTTATTTGTTTTTGGACCACATCTAACAACCAGTGTCTCTTTTTTGGGGGATGAAGGGTGTTCACACCCGGTGATACTTTACAAACACACACACACACACACACACACACACACAAAGGCCATTGAGCTATGTCTCCTATCCCTAAAATAGTAGTTTTTCTCTTTCTTTACTATTTTTTCCAGTTATATAAAGGACTATTTTGTCGATCTTTTAGTTTATAATTCCTAAGCACCTTATATTGGTATTTTTCTCTGGTGGCCATCTTGGATTTGCTTTTACATAAGTTATTTTCATCATTTGCCCATTTTGTTTGTTTGTTTGTCTGCCTTTTTCTTAACTTTTTGTGCAGTAAACTTTTGGGAGAGGAGGGGAATGTGGTTTGGGCCACACCTAGTGATGTTCAGGGATTGTGGCCGTGAGGTTCCCGGTATACAAAGAATGTCCTTAATGATCTCTTAGGCTCTCAAGTATAGCAAAGTTTTTTTTTTTTCAAGTATAGAAAAGTCTTAACCCTTAACTTGTCACATGCACTGGGAATGTTTCTTCTTATCTATTTTACATGTATTGAATTCATTTGTATTGTTTTTCTCTATACTATATGCATGATTAGTTATGTATTTTTTCAGCTTCTGATTTCCCTCTAAACATCTCTTGAATGTCTGTGATAAAATTTTCTCATTATCATCTTCCTCCATTTAAATATCAAATCCACCTAAAATTTATGTTTATCCAATATAAGATGTGGTCTCGGGCTGGAGCATCCCATATGGTCCCCTGAGCACTGCCAGGACTAATTCCTAAGTGCAAAGCCAGGAGTAACCCCTGAGCATCGCTGTGTGTGACCCAAAAAGCAAAAAAAAAAAAAAAAAAAAAAGATGTGGTCTCATTTTTTTATTCTACCATATGTAAGCAAGATATTGTTAGAAAAGTACATGAAATACTTTTCTATGTCACTGTTATCCCGTTGACAATCGATTTGTTCGAGCGGGCACCAGTAACGTCTCTCATTGTGAGACTTATTATTACTGTTTTTTGGCATATCCAATATGCCATGGGTAGCTTGCCAGGCTCTGCTGTGTGGGCTAGATATTCTTGGTAGCTTGCTGGGCTCTCTGAGAGGGGCGGAGGAATCAAACACAGGTCAGCCGTGTGAAAGGCAAACGCCCTACCGCTGTGCTATGGTTCCGCCGGGACTCGGAGGCCAGAAAAATACTACAGGAGGTAAGGCACTTGTCTTACATTTGGCCTCCTCGGCCCTTGACCCTTGTTCAATCCCTTGCACCACATATGGTCCCCAATCAACTTCAGGAGTGATGCCTGGGCACAGAACCAGCAAGAAGCCCTGAGCACCGCCAGGTGTGGTTCCAAACCCAAAACAAAAATAATACAAGTCCACTGACGTCAAGTACTAGATATTCCATGTGCTAAATTTCCACATGTTCTGAAACCAACAGTATATTTAAAATATAAACAATCAAAACAGCATGGGCATACATGAATCAAAACAGATGCTGTCTGTAAATCACAGCTACAAAGACACCAGGCAAAACCAAGCAAATAGCAGTCCTACCTTGAGTCTATTTCTGGTTGCTCTATTCTGTTTTAGCTGCCTATTCCCATGCCAGGATCATATGGTTCTAATTTTAGTGGCTTTGGGAGTATTTCAATATTTAAGAAAACATGCCCCCCACATTGTTGTTTTTATAATTTCTTTGGATTTTCTTGGACATATATTCATGGAAGAGGGGTCTAGTTTTCTTAGGCCACACCAGTGTACTCAGTGCTTGGAGACTATTCCCACTTTGGTGCTTAGGGACCATGTGGTATTGAGAGTCAACCTCAAACTTTCACATACAAAAGATGCTCTCAAGGGGCTGGAGTGATAGCACAGCAGGTAGGGCATTTGCCATGCACACGGCCGACCCAAGTTCGATTCCCAGCAACCCATATGGCCCCCTGAGCACCGCCAGGAGTAATTCCTGAATGCATGAGCCAGGAGTAACCCCTGTATGTTGCTGGGTGTGACCCAAAAAGAAGAAAAAAACAAAGGATGTACTCCAGCCCTTTGAGCTATTCTCTTCAGACGTAACTCCTTATACATGAACCTCATGATTTATTTATTTACCCCACTCACAAAGAAACCATTTGCAGGGTCTTATCATAATTATTTTAAAAGGATTTATTTTTGAATATCAGTTTTGAGAACTTGTATATAGAAAGTAGTAGATCTCTCATTATTTATCCTCACCTTCTTTCTTGGCGATGCAAATTTGGATTAGGCACATAGATTCCCAGAGCAAAGAATTTTCCCAAATTGTCTTGCAGCTGAGTGACCGTGTAACTAAATTCTAGCCAAAGAAATACATGCAACTCCTAGGAGCTTCCCTAGAGTAAAGCTGTGGGGCACTGCTTGGCTGTCCCTTGAGAAAGATGCTCCCATTCGGGGGTATAGTGCTGCCAGCAGGTAAATCTGTACCTGTGGGGCGAGTGCATCAGCAGCTTAATGATGCCTTCAGACTTTCAGATACCCCAAAATTGCTTCTCTGCTTTTGGCCAGACCCCAACAACTTGGGGCCAAGTTTACCAAGAATTAAATGGCCAACAGTTAGGTATGTGGGAGACACACCCACAAACCAACTCCGGCTCAGTTATATAAGCTCATTTATTGGCCTTATTTCAGAGACCCATAAATCTCGAAAGAGATCAGAAGATGCAGTTAGGGCCTGGAGCACAGAGGTAGATAGGAATTCATGAGTGAGAGCCCCAGGCTCGCTTAGATCGGGACTGGGCCTCCTTTCCCCAGTTCCCCAGTTTTCCAGTAGCTTGACAGTCACCCCCACAAACTGCCCCTGGTGGCATGTAATCTCATCATTAGCCAAGACCCAGAGACTACAAACTAAAGCTCCCAGAAGAGAGCGCCATAGAATGCCCTGACCCCGTGCCAGGCTGTCTTCACAAGAGCACCTCAGAGGGGGGAGGTTGAGTTTCCCTCCTTGCCTCAAGCAGAACCCCAGCAACCAAACACCTCTAGACCCAACCATCACCATGTCCAAGGCCACTCTCCACATGCACGGATGAGCCTCACCCAAGATGGGATGAACCTCACCAGAGCGGACCAGCAGGAAAACCAAGATATGCGGGAACCCGTGGCTGAGATATTCAAGCCTGCTTGGATTGGGACTGGGTCTCCTCCCCCCAGGTCCCCAGTTTTCCAGTAGCTTGGCAGTCACACCCACAAACTGCCCTGGCGCTATGCAATCTCATCAATGGCCAAGACCCAGAGACTATAAAGTAAAGCTACTGGAAAAGAATGACACAGAATCTCATAGACATTATATTCTATCCATAACAAGCAATACAAAACAAATGGTCTAGCATTGCCTTTTCGGCAGGTTTGAGTGGTGGTGAGACTGATGTCAAAATATCGAATGTAACCTCGTGGCACTGTTTACAATAGCCAGAGTGCCCGAGAACAGATGACTGGTTAAAGAAACTTTGGTACATCTATACAATGGAATACTATGCAGCTGTTAGAAAAGATGAAGTCATGAGATTTGCATATAAGTGGATCAACATGGAAAGTATCATGCTAAGTGAAATGAGCCAGAAAGAGAGGAACAGGCATAGAAAGATTGCACTCGTTTGTGGAATATAAAATAACAGAGTAGGAGACTTACACCCAAGAATAGTAGTATATAATGCCAGGAGGTTGGGTCCATAACTTGGAAGCGGGCCTCACATGTTGGTGGAAAGTCATCCCAGATAGAGAAGGGAACACCAAGTAAAATGTGATTGGAGATCCTGCTCGGGGAGGGAGATGCGTGCTGAAAGTAGACTAGAGACTGAACATGATGGTCACTCAATGCCCTTGTTGCAAACCACAACATCCAAAAGGAGAGAGAGAGAACAAATTAGAATGCCCTGCCACAGAGACGGAGTGGGGTGGGGGGGATGCGATCAGGGGGTGGGAGGGATACTGTGTTCATTGGTGGTGGAGAATGGACACTGGTGGAGGGATGGGCTCTCAAACATTGCATGAGGGAAAAACAAGCACGAAAAGGTGTGAATCTGTAACTGTACCCTCACTGTGACTCACAAAAAAAAAATTAAAAAAAAGAAATATCGAATGTAACCAAAGTAGAAAGAGAGTATGGGGAAAATTGTCTGCCACACAAGCAGGAGAAAGGTTGGAATGAGGTGGGATGGTGGGGAATACTGGTGATTATGGTGGTGAAAAGTGTGCACTGGTGAAGGGATGGGTGTTTGATGATTATATGACCAAAGCTCAGACATGAAGGCTTTGTAGCTATATCTCACAGTGAATCAAAAAAAAGGGGGTGGGAGAAATAATAAAAAAATAAAATTAGGGGCCGGAGCGATAGCACAGCGGGTAGGGCGTTTGCCTTGCACGCGGCCAACCCGGGTTCGATCCCCGGCATCCCATATGGTCCCCCAAGCACCCTCAGGAGTAATTCCTGAGTGCAAAGCCAGGAGTAACCCCTGAGCATAGCTGGGTGTGACCCAAAAAGCAAAAAAAAAAAATAAATAAATAAATAAAAAATAAAAATAAAATTAACATTCAGAATAGAATTTTTAAAAAGTAATGTGGAGTTCATGCCTAATTCAATCAGTTTAATCAATGGCTGAATAAATAGCAGCACTCCTACATTATTAAAAAAAAAAAGATGCTCCCATTCCCTCAACTTGTGACTCTCAACTACATCTTACTGACCCCTTTCAATCTCCAGCACTATGTATGGTAAGGACTAGCCTGTATGTGATACCTGATTTCTAGCACTTTGCCTTATGGGAAATCTATTCTAAAGGATCATCCTGACTGCAGAGCTGAGTTCTTTGCAGCAAATGCATTACCATTTATCTCTTTGGTTCAATAATTGCCTTCCCAAAATAAAAGTCCTACTATCAGTCTGTCTCGATATCTTTAATTGCCTCCCCCTGGATAAATTTCTACGGTCAATTTCTGTTTCCATGTCTCTTTACAGGGAAAATAGACATGTGCTTAGAAGCAAGAGTAGTTCGATATTGTGATTATGGGGCTAAGAGCAAACTGGGCCACATTTAACTGTGCTCAGGGCTTACTCCTGGTTCTATAATCAGGGATCACTTGCTCAGCGACATACGCAGCGCTGCGGATGGAATCCATGTTGGGGACAAGCAAAGCAAGTTCCTTAGCCTCTGTGTTATCTCTCTGACCTGACATTATCACTTATAAGAAATATATATTTGGGGGTTGATGCGATAGCACAGCGGGTAGGGCGTTTGCCTTGCACGCGGCCGACCTGGATTCGATTCCCAGAATCCCATATGGTTCCCCAAGCACCCATAGGAGTAATTCCTGAGTGCATGAGCCAGGAATAACCCCTGTGCATCGCAGGGTGTGACCCAAAAAGAAAAAAAAAGAAGAAATATATATTTGGTGCTTCTCCGCAATTCCTGGCTTACAACTCCCAACGTCTTAGAATTTTCTAACTATTCAGTGTTGTTACATTTGATTCATGTTATGTTATTTTTGAAGGTGGCTTTTGGAAAACTAAGGGTTTTCCAAAACTAAGGGTTTTTTGGCTAATTGCCAAAAAAGTCAACACGAAAAGATGTTGGAACTTCCGTTCTTACCCCAAGACCTCTAGGAGGGAGAGGGACATTGAAGATTGAACTTAATTGTCAGTAGCCAATGATTAATCAACTATGCTAACAAAGTCTCCATAAGAACCCCAGTGGTGGGGATGAGGTTTCAAAGAGCTATCTGATTTGTTATCATGTAGAAATTTGGGGAAAATGCCACTAAGAGATGGTAGGAAAGCTACATGATCTTTTTAATTTTTAGTTTATTAAAAATTTAAATATTTTAAAAATATTTTAAATGTATTTGTTCCCTCTCGGAGAGCCTGGCAAGCTATCCATGGTGTATTCGATATACCAAAAACAGTAACAACAAGTCTCACAATGGAGACATTACTGGTGTCCACTCAAGCAAATGATGAACAATGGGACGACAGTGCTACAGTGCAGTTATTTGTTATTGTTTGGGGGCCATGCCCAGTGGTGCTCAGCGCTCACTCCTGGCAGTGCTTGGGCAAACACATGGACTCCTGCCTGCTGTCCTATCTCTCCACACCCTCCAAGCCCTTTGTAAATATCTTGCTTCAGGCATCTCTTCCATCTGTTTCTGACTTGTAACCTTCTCAATAAATCGTGATTTAGCGAGTATATGGCTTCCTTGAGTTCTGTGAGCAGCTCTAGCAAATTAATCAAACTTGAATAGGGATCTGAGGAATCTTTAATTTATAGTTGTTTGGTAGGAAGCCTGGGTAACAGTCTGGGCTTGCAACTATTGTCTAAATTAAAGGCAATCTTAGGAGACAGGGTCCTTTCCCTGTGGTACCTGATGTTCTCTCCAAGTTGATAGTGTCAGAGTTGAACAGAATTAAATGAAATTGCCATACATATGGGGAAGCCTGTACACCTGACTGAAATTGATCTTAGGATGCTCTACACAAGGAAGATCTCCCCTTTATGTCTCCCCCCGCCCCAATTCCCTAACATTTTCTTGCTGACTGAAGCCTCTGATGAGTATTAGAAGAAAGGAAGCCCGGGTCTCCATCAAAGAGCACCTATTCATTTCTTCTTCTTTTTTTTTTTTTGTTTGTTTTTTGTTTTTTATGTCACACCCGACGATGCTTAGGGGTTACTCCTGGCTCTGCTCTCAGGAATTATTCTTGGAGGTGTTCGGGGGGACCATATGGGACCTGGGATGGCAGCGTGCAAGACAAACACCCTACCCGTTGTACTGTGGCTCCAGTCTCCTACTCACTTTTTTAAAAATAATGTAGGAGTACTGCTATTTGTTCAGCCATTGATTAAGCTAATTGAATTGGGCATGAAGTCCACATTATTTTATTTTATTGTACCACTGTGAGATAGAATCACAAAGCTTTCATGTTTGAGATTCAGCCATATAATGATGAAACACCCATCCCCCAACCAGTGCACATTTTCCACTACCAATGTCCTTTGTATCCTTCCCCCCCAATCCCAGTCCTCACCTGCCTCTATGCCAGACAATTTCCCCAAAGCTCTCTAATTTGGGGCATTATATTTTGCTCGAAATTTCCCACCATCATTCAAGCCTACTTGCCGGGGGCAGACGCCAAATAATTTATTTTCCATTGCTCATTTTGAATATCATGAGAGCTCGTAAAGCTGAGACTGTAAATGTAAATTTCTAGATTGTAAATGGTTGGGTTCCAGAGACATCTCTGTAGGGCACTAATCCATTTTGGGATTCAATTGGGACTCTCTGGGCCAAGGCTGTTGGTGGGCTAAGAATGCTCCTGGAGGCAAATTGTGGATGTGACAGCCATTCAGCTGGGTGGGCAGGGACCCCAAAAGGAACAGCCCAGGTCCTCTGCCACCATGTGGCCTGGAGATTTAGTCCTGGAACCTGCATGGGGGAGAGGGGGCACTGCTTGTAGAAGCTCTTGGTCACTGGGCTTCCATCTGGAGTAGGCAGGTAGACTGCATCTGCTCCATCTGGGGTGCCCCATGAAACTGGCTCAGTATGGGGCCCAGAGAGATCTCTGGCGCTGTGGTGTCTTCAAGGACTTGCTGCTGTGTCTCTGGGTCAGGGCTGTTGGTGTGCTAGGATGGCAACGGAGGCAAATAGTCCTGGAACCTCATACCTGGGCCTTGCTTGTGGAAACCCTTGGTCCCCGGGATTCTGTCTGGAGTAGGCGCCTGCTGCCCACTCACTTCTTAATGGTCTCAGTGTCTCGACTTTCACCAAGGGGAAAAATTATCCCAAGAGGGGCTGGAGTGATAGCACAGCGGGTAGGGCATTTGCCTTGCATGTGGCTGACCCGGGTTCGATTCCCAGCATCCCATATGGCCCCTGAGCACCTCCAGGAATAACTCCTGAGTGCAGAGCCAGGACTAACCCCTGTGCATCGCCGGGTGTGATCCAAAAAGAAAAATAAATATTCCAAGAATATTTAATTTCATACATTTGAATATATACTAATGCTGAATTATTGATCTTTTGTCATATCATATCCTCTCATAAAAGAACATGTTGGTTGATATATCATATTTATCAACAAAATCTTATATTCTTTGTATCAATCTCATGCCTTTTGAACTAAATTTATTTAAAGGTAGCTCACAGTTACTTCAAATACTATGAAGAAAATGTTTTCCCCACATGCAATTGTCACTGGTATTTTTTTTTAGTTGGAAAAAAAAAAACCAGTTTTTTAAGTGAGTATTGAGATTATCTTAAAATGCATATTTATTGTATAGTGGTATTATCTATCTCCAGAGTCAGACTTCCTACCTTCAAATCCTGACTTCACTTCTTATTTTGGACAAAACACATAAGTTATCTGATTTCAGATTCTTTAAGTATACTGGGGGTCGTATTTGCTGGTGTTTGGGAGCTTGGTGCTGGAGGGGCCTCAATTCTGAGGGTCTCATGAGCAATGGACACGCTCCAGTCCTTTGAAACATACGTACTCCGCATAGTCACCAAGGGTCCCGGATCACTGGGGCTCCATCATTTATGATCCTACCAGTTAACAGGCATCTTTAGGATGAACCAGAACATAGAAAATGCAATTGCACTCTGAAACACCTTGTACCAAATGTCATACTCGTAACTTTCACTCACTGCCCCTTGTTCAGAACTAGACATAGAGAGAGGAAAGATAGTTCAGGAGCTAAGGCACTTGCCTTGCATCTTCCCCAGTTTGAAACCCAAGCACCACATATGGTCCCCTAAGTATCACGAGGACTCACTTCTGAGCACTGAGCCAGGAATGGTCCCTGAGCACAGCTGATTGTGTCCCCCCCAGGTCCCCACAAAGATCAAAACAAAAATTAGTCATGAGGCCTTGCTAATGACAAGGGGGCTGGGGAGTATAGCGTTGCGTTATCAGTAACAGCGACACACACAGATGGAATCAAATGCCTCTAATACACCCACTCACTCTCATAGTGATTTCAGTCTGTTCTAACAATTTTTGCTCCTTAATTCTTTAGCATGATGTTATAAAGCACATAATCAGAACTTGAATAAGATGTATCCTACAGAAAGTGTTGTAGTTAGGATTTCTTTTTCAGTTTCCCTTCCCATCTCTTTTTTGTTGTCATGCCGACATCCAGGGTTACAGGTCATCCATGTCACACCTCCAGCTAGCGCTGGGGTCACATTGGCAGTACAGCTATATGCACACCTGGTGAGGTAGGGTGGGGCCCTAGAGCAAATGCCCAGCCTCACACCTGCAGGGCTGGTGCCCTGCCCCTGAGTCACATCCCTGGAGCTTTATATTGTTAACAAAGGACATAATAACAATGAACAATGATAGAAAACAGCTACCATTTATTACACATTTATCACTGGATAAGACTTTCTCCTGGCTTATCTCACATTGTGAAATCATTCCTACCTGAATTTATAGATAAGAAAGTGAGTGTCAGACAATTTAAGTAACTTGCCAAGACCATGGGTGGTAAAGAGCAGGAGCAGAGTGGGAGGCAAAAATTCAACTTATCAGGACTGAACCCAAAGTTCAGGTCTTATTCATTTGGTCATAGAATAGCACATATTTCCCAGCTGGGTCCAGGGAAATGCTTTATAGCTAAACAGCAAAGCCTCTAACAAAATGGTATAGGGGTCACTTTGCGCTTTGATTCGCATAAAATAAGAAGATTGGATGATCTAGAGAAACCCTTTCCATTTTCTTGACAAGAAACCCAACAGTAGGATAAAGTTAAGCCATGCGGGGACTGAAGAGATTGTACAACCAGTGGGGCACTTGCCTCAAGTACAACTGACTCAGGTTCTACCCCAGCGCCCCATAGGGTCCCCAAGCATCACCAGAAGTGATTCCTGAGCACAGAGCCAGGAGTAAGCCTGTATGGGTCCCCAAGCACTGTTGGGCATATTCCAAGGAAGGGAAGAGAGTGGAGGGGAGTGATGGGGAGGGAAGGTGGAGAGGAAAGGGAAGGGGGTTCAGGTAAACCACTGTTGCACACAAGAGTTTCATGGAAATCAAGAAGAAGGATGAAGACAAGTTTTATTTTATTCAGTAGGGTTGTCCTTCACTGTCCCTGGAAAGCAAAATAGTTGGGTTATTTCTTAACCTTTACTATTTACTTGGAACACAGACAGGGCTCAGGTAAAAGTCAACATTGTCACTAGACCAAACTCCTTGACCCTCTAGAGGCAAATACTTTTACTGTTTTCTAGTGTGAGGTCACAGTGTTTCTTGACACAACACAAATAAATGTGATTCTTTATAAACATTTAATTTTTCTATATCAAATTTGGTTTTACAGTCAAATACAGAGATTTTCCATTCACCTCTCTCCTCATCAAATACATATCAAATATCATCTCCCCCCCCCCTTTTTTTTTTTTTTTTTTTTGCTTTTTGGGTCACACCCAGCGATGCTCAGGGGTTACTCCTGGCTTTGCACTCAGGAATTACTCCTGGCGGTGCTTGGGGGACCATATGGGATGCCGGGGATCGAACCCGGGTCGGCCGCGTGCAAGGCAAACACCCTACCCGCTGTGCTATCGCTCCGGCCCCTCATCTCCCCCTTTAGCAGCGTGCCCCTTGACTGTTAGATTTGTTACAGTGAACACTGAGTTCTTATTTTCATTCTGATTCCATATGTATTTGGTTCACTCTTAGTGTTGCACATTCTATAGCTTTGGGCAAATGGATGCTATCATGTATCCATCATTACGTTACTATACGGAGCATTTTCATTGCCCTAAATATTTTCTGTGCTCTCTCTCTATCCCTCTGCCTCACCTCAGCTCCTGCCAAGGGATTTTTATCATATCCATAGTTTTACCTTTTCCATATCTTCATATATTTGAAATCATACAGTATATAGTCTTTTTAGCCTTTTTAGTTTTTCAATTCATATGCATGTAAGTTTCTTTGGTGTCTTTTTATGACCTGGGGACTTATTTCTTTTTAGTGCTGAAAAATACTCCTTTTTTTTTTTTCAGTGAATGTATTAGTCTGTTTGCTATTTGTTTGAGGGCCCCACCAGTGATACTCAGGGCTATGACTAATTCTCTGTTCAGAGATTGGTCTTAGCAGTGCTCTGGGTACCATGTGGTACCAGGGATTGACCCAGTCCTTCTGAATGCAAAGCATTCACTCAGCCCATTGACCTCTCTCTGACCCTAATACCATTTCTTTTGCAAAAATAAGTAGCAAAGTATATACATCTTATACAACTTTCTTTCTTCTTTTCCGTGTATTATGTCTTAGAAAACTTTCCATACACACACTTTATTTGTCTCTTTTTTTCCCCACTATAAATTATTTCATTGTGTGGATAAACCATATATTTTTTTAAACACTAAGGTGCTTTAGTTCAGCCAATATTTAGCTATTAGCAGTGAAAGACCTTGTAGATGTATCACATTTTACATGTAGAGGATTAAATACAGGATAAAGTTCCAGAAGTGGGATTGCTGTAGATTTTGCCAAATTGTTCTTCATGAGCTTGGACCATTTTGCCCTCCTACTTGCATTGTCTGGGCACACTTTATGCCAGTAGTCTTACAAGAGTGTATTGTTAAGTGGAATGTTTTTAATCTAGTTGTTGAAAAATAGTAGTATTACTTTGCATTTTTCTTAACAATATCCTTTAGATTCGACAACTGCTTAGGGGAAAAAAATCATTTAGACTAGAGTCTATTTAGTACTCTCTTAATGAATCAATGATTAACCCCCACACTCATCAACCCAAATGAGCATATTAATTTGGAGTCCTACTAAGAGCAGTGTTGAGGGGATCACAGAATCGAACCTGGTCGTACTCACAGATCCTGAGGTGCTGCGGGTTGAGAGTCTCACCAGTGCTCTATCGCTGAGCCCAGCAGGCTTCTTTTTTTGGGGGGTGGTCACACCCACCCGGTGATGCACAGGGGTTACTCCTGGCTTTGCACTCAGGAGTTACTCCTGGCAGTGTTCAGGGTACCATATGGGATGCTGGGAATCAAACCTGGGTCGGCCGCGTGCAAGGCAAACGCCCTACCCGCTGTGCTATTGCTCCTGCCCTCCCCCCCGCCGCAGGCTTCTTTATTCAATAACTCCTCATAGTCTTTCTATTTCCATGTACATTGTGGATTCCTAAGAGGAGAATCCTACACGCTGCAAAATTAAACTATTTCTTGTGACATCTGTAAGTACTTTCCTTCCAGAAACATTGATGGAGAAGCTTTAGGAACTTGAGTTGCATTTTATACCCAGTCAATTGTTAATTCCAAAAGTGGTTGGAGCGTTTGTTTGTTTGGGGGCCACACGCTGTGATGCTCAGGGGCTACTCCTGGCTCAGTACTAAGAAATTACTTCTGTTGGACTCAGGGGACCGTATGGAGTGCCAGGGATTGAACCCCGATTGGCCAAGTGCAAAGTACTTATTATTCTTACCCACTGTAATATCTCTCCAGCCCCATGCCTGGGCTTTTAGACATGAAAATCCCAGGATGGGGAAGCTAACTCAAAGAGCCAGAGTACAAGCATTGCAAGCAGGAGGCTTGAGTTTGATCCCCAGCATCACACGGCCCCCTGAGCACTGTCAGGAATAACATGTTTCCTACCTAGCACCAAGAAAGAAGTAGCTCACCTTCCTGCTTACACAACTACCAGGAAAGAGGCCCCAAACCTACAACAAACAACAACCCTATTGTTACAATTTATTTATTTTTCTCCCAATGTTGAGGAAAGGAATAGGGAGGCTCTCAATTAATTGAAGGTTAGTAATAGTTGCCTTCACTGATGTACATGAATCAGAATCCCGGCTTGCTTAGCTTTCCCGGGTTCAACCCAGGGAAATAAGGACATCGGTAAATTGCTCTTTATTAGTCTTCTTTCCCCCTTGGCTGCCTTGCTCAGTCCCCCATCAAAAACAGGCTGACAGGAAAAGACCTGAATGCTCATTTGCACTAAGCTGCTAATGTGGGTTCATTTGTTCAATTACTTATTGCACAATTTCTGACTTATGGCTTTGTTCTGGGTCCCTGGGTTTGTCCCACAAGAAATGGAAGGCCCTGCTGGACTCGCCAGCAGTCTCTAATCCAGTTAGGAAGATAAGAGATGCCCAGCAGTGAGGGAACAATATCAGCATGATTAAGTGACAAGATGAGAGTGAGGATAATGTTACTGCTCCCAGGGAGCTCCTCTCTCGGGACCTTCTCTACCACCAACTCTCTGGTAATGCTTCACTGGGAGTGTTCATTGTGGAATTTCCCCATTCCACAAGCCACGATAAGGAGGCATTTTCTTTCCTCTTTTTTTTTTTTTTTTTGGTGGCGGGCGGGAGATGTTCCCTGGCACTCTCCCTTGGTTAGCTCTGGGTGCCTCCTGCAGGGGGGCTAGCCAGCTGCTGTGGGAAACCTACAGCAGAGCGTATTTCTTCAGTGGCCCTTGGCTCAACCATTAATGTTGACAGATCATGCATTGACATCAGTGGTGTCAACAATGTAGAAAGCAGTGGGAGAGTGGTGGCTGGGGAAGGCAAGGTGTACGTTAAGATTTATCTTTTTTTTTTTCTTCATCCAAATTTGTCTATCATTTTCACAAATCCTTTTGTGAAAGGCAAAATAACCAGATTCTCAGTTGGGGTGTTTGTGAGTAGAGTTTGGGAATCTGAAAATCTTCTTGGAATGGTCTAAAAACTATTTTGTCAGAGCAGTTAAAAGACATTAGAAATGCCAAAATGTATTATAAAGGACTGAAACTGGTAAAGAATTTAAAGTTTAAGATGTACAGGATGTTATAAAATGTTGAAAATTCTTATTTAGATGTGGCCTCAAAGGGCTGGAGTGATAGTACAGTGGAAGGGGTGCTTGCCTTGCATGCAGTGGAGCCGGATTTAATCTATGGCATGCCGTATGATTCCCGGTACACAGGAATTACCAGTAGTAATTCCTGAGTGTAGAGCCAGGAGTAACCCGTGAACATCACTGGGTGTGACCCAAATCCCTCCCCCCAACAAAAAAAAAAGAGAAAAAAATGTGGCCTCTAGAACTTAGGGGCAGTCAGAAAAACTGTATAAGCTTTATGACTCTGTCTTAAATTCCTACTAAAAAATGTATTTCTATAATCAAATACTACAAAAAAACCTTAATTACAAAGATGTTCATTTTAGTGTTACTTATAGTGGTTAAAATGCCTGGTAAGGGGCTGGAGTGATAGCACAGCAGGTAGGGCATTTGCCTTGCACTTGGCCGACCTGGGTTCGATTCCCAGCATCCCATATGGTCCCCTGAGCGCTGCCAGGAGTAATTCCTGAGAGCAGAGCCAGGAATGACCCCTGTGCATCACCAGGTGTGACCCAAAAAGCAAAAAAAAAAAAAAAAAAAAAGCATGGTAATAACATTAATGTCTAATAGAGAAGTATGAAAATTAGTTAAAAAAAATTTTAACAGCAGGCTCAGGTATGTGGCTGACTCATAAATGACCTGTCTGGCATGTGTGAGGCTACCGAGAGTATCCTGCCCGCACAGCAGAGCATGAGAACCTACCATGGCATATTCAATATGCCAAAAATAGTAACAACAAGTCTCACAATGGTGACGTTACTGGTGCCCACTCAAGCAAATAGATGAACAACAGGACGACAGCGCTACAGTGTAAGCATCATGAAAACAAATATTACTGAGATTGATAATGCTTTATGTTAAACGAAGCAGAGAATATCAATATTGTTTAGAATATGCACAATTATGCATAACAACTTTTAAGGAAAAAATGTATGATGAATATTAACAGATTTTTCGATTAAAATTTCTAATTTCTTATTTTTCGCCAGAACTTCTATAGTGATCAAGTATCATTTTCCTATGCAAAATATTTTAATGAGGGTCCAAGAAATAATATAGGGGCAGGGTGCTTGCCTTGTAGGAAACTGATTGAGTTTGCTCCCTGGTACTACATATGGTCTGCTGAGCCCTGCCAAGAGAGATACCTGAGTGCAGAGTCAGGATTAAACCCTGAGCACCACAAAATGTGGCCAAAAAATGAAACAAAATTAGAATTTAATAGATACTACTACTATACAAAATTTGTGTCTAATATAGCTGTTATGAGAGGTTTGCTTTCTGTGGCATACAGATTTTTTTGTTTTGTTTTGTTTTGTTTTTGGGTCACACCTGGCGATGCTCAGGGGTTACTCCTGGTTCATGCACTCAGGAATTACTCCTGGAGGTGCTCAGGGGACCATATGGGATGCTGGGAATCAAACCTGGGTCGGCCACATGCAAGGCAAACGCCCTACCCACTGTGCTACCACTCCAGCCCCCATACAGATATTTTTTATCTTAATTTTATTTTTTAATTTTTGGACCACACCTGGTTGCTTACTCCTGACTAATGGTTGGACTAGAGGGACCACATGCGGTGACAGGGAGAAGGTGGGAAAACTTACTCCCCACCACTGTTTATCACATTCTCAGAAATTACTGTTGGGAAAATGAATTGAAGTTATTAGTTGAATCAAAATTAGTTGAAACCATGGTAATGTTTTTTAAAAAATCTAATCCTCCTTTACCTAGTGCTCCTAGGATTAAATCCAGCATATAACAAAAACCCATGAGGCTGCTAACCAATAAAAGGGAAAACAAAACTCAAACCTCCCAGGCCAAAAGACTAAAATTGGAGCGTTGGTTTAGCAAGACTGACGTAGAATAGATAGCCTTGCTGCTTTTACAGTAAAACAAAAGGGAAAAAAGGCTAGAAAAATCCTGGCAGTTCATAATTAGCCAAAGTGACTGGATGAATTCAGCAACTTCTAAATAAATTAAAAGTACACAGGGAAGTGGTCACATTGCTTTTTTTAAAAAAAGCCACTTGCTGTCTAACGCTTTAAGTCAGCATCTCCAAGTAGGCGCCAGAGGTGACTAGCTAGCAATCTACTTTGGTGAAAAGCACCAAAATCCTTTTCACACGATCCACAATCCATGGAGCAGAACAGGAGGACTCGTGGGGAGCTTTCACGCGTGGTACTGAATTCCAAGTGCTTCAGGTCAGAGCTAAGTCACTTATTTCAGGTTCCCAGACAGCCTGGAACCCCAAAGTAAGCCTTTCTCCTGGGTGGCAGCTGGGTGGAGAGAAAAAAGGGCTTGAAAACTCAAAAGCACCCTACAAATATAAGGGCTTATTATCTTTCTTCCCCAACTATGGAGCAGTCTAGAAAAATTAACCCTCTCATTTGTTAACCTCAATAACAGGCTTTAACAGATCTGTAGCCACGGAGGGCTCAGATAATTGCCCTAATTAGTTTGGTATGGAGGGAGGCAGGAGCAAGGGGGATTTGGAGCTCAAGTAATTAAGCCTAAATCAAAAGGAAAAAAAAACAAAGAGTTTATGCCTTACAAGATTTTACATATGGATTCCAGATGTTTGGAATAAATTTTACTCCTTAGGTTTTTAAGACCACTTTTTGTACTTAGGAGAGGATTGGAGGGCAAGGCCTCTAGGCAGAATATGGCTTAAGTAATAAATGGGTAAGAAGCTTCTATTGTGTGTAAGATAGTTTCATCATGTGTTTTGTGTGTGTGTGTGTGAGAGAGAGAGAGAAAGAGAGAGAGAGAGAGAGAGAGAGAGAGAGAGAGAGAGAGAGAGAGAGAGAGAGAGAGAGAGAGTGTCCAAAATGAGAATTAGCAAAGACTAAAAATAAGGTCTTGAAATGTGCCCCCAGCTTCTGCGTCTCAAGGTAGTTATTTCTGAGTTGGCTTGCTTATAGTTTTGCTGGCAGACAAGTTATTTTTGTTTTACTTGGAAGTGATTGTTCTGTTAGTGCACTGCCGTCTCTCGCAGGAATTCTAAATTTAAAATGTTTTTGCAAATTCCCAGGCCTACCAAGGAAGGATGCTAGAGTTTTGGTCCCGTTTAGAAACAGAGACAGGTAATTACACCCAGAATAGAGCTACACTTTTACTTCAATGATGCGCCAAATTCTGTTTCTTCTCCTTTTTCAGAAAACAGTAAATATAAAAAGAGAGGGACTGCAGATCCCAAGGACCGTAATGTGACAGGCACACAGGAAATGGCTTTTCAGATTCAGTCTAGAAACCTGTCATTTCACGGGCTTGCCTATAAGCTTTATAAAGAGCAAAGATCATGTCAAAGGCACGCCTCGGTTCTGGGAAGGCTGTGCATACGGCCCTTCCCACACCCAGGTGCTGTGATTCTAAACTGAGCTGTAATTTGAAATACTAGAGGAAAGCCATTTGAGACAAAAATCGTAACTTAAGGCTTCCTCTCCCTGCTTAAAAATACGTAGACTTTGATTTGTCTTGCATGCAGCGGACCCTGATTCAATCCCTGGCGTCTCATATGGGTCCCTGAGCACAGCCAGGATCGATCCTTGTGTGCAGAGCTAGGAATAAGCCCTGAGCATGGTCAGGTGTGCCCCCATCTCGTTCAGCAAAAAACATGTAGCCATTGAGAAATGAGTGAAAATTAAAATACATTTTTGGTTGGGAGCCAATACCCAGTGGTGTCTGAGGGCAACTCTTGTTGCAGGGCTTGGAAATCACGGCTGGGAGTGCTCAAACCCAGGGCTTCTGCATTGCAAAGCATGCATTCCAACTGCCTGAGCTAACCCCCTGGCCTTAAAAATGCATTTTTTAGAGCCAGAAGGCTATATCCGCAACCCTATACATACTCCCACCTCTCTTCCCATTGTCGGGGCCACGACACTTGTTTGTGGTGTTTGCCGTGATGTTGCACAGCGTTAGTGGTAGTGCTCATGCATGTTGTGATCACAGTGCTCATCAAGGATCGCTGTAGTCTCCTATAATATATCAGAGTTGTATTCTTGGTCTCGACGCTGGAACATCTTTGGTTGTGGTGCTCACAGACCTGGCTATGATGCTCTAAAACCTCTCTGGAGTTCCCAGGCAGCAAGTCCACAGGGAACCATATTTGGTGCATGTGGGCTACAGGGGGCACCAAATTTAGGGCCTCCTCCTTGTCTGGGTAACTTGTTGATCCTGAGCAACCCTGGGCTCCTCGGCACTAGGACCTTATTCAAATTAATTTAGACCTACAGTGTCAGTGAAACATACATTCATTTTCCCCAAAACATGTATTGATTGCTTTTACTTTAACAGGAATTTATCTGAAAATGTTTCTGGGGTGTTATACAAATACTGTTCCTCTAAGCTAGTGAATTGGTTTGAATTAAAAATATTTTAAGCACATATCCTCTGTGTTGGGGAAACTTCTTTGAGTCAGAGTTTGCTGTGCTGTGAATCAGGGGGAAAGCTGATGAGTGCAGACTGACACTGTCATCCTTTTTTTTTTTTTTTTTAAACATTAGAAGCTGGGCTGGAGCGACGATACACAGCGGTTAGGCTTTCGCCTTTCACGCGGCCCACCCGTGTTCGATTCCTCTGCCCCTCTCGGAGAGCCCGGCAAGCTACTGAGAGTATGGAGTCCGCACGGCAGAGCCTGGCAAGCTACCCGTGTGTATTGGATATGCCAAAAACAGTAACAATAAGTCTTTCAATGAGAGACGTTACTGTGGCCCGCTCGAACAAATCAATGAGCAACAGGATGACAGTGACAGTGAATTAATTAATTTAATTTTTTTAACCTAAATTCATTATTTTATTTTTTTATTTAAAAAAATTTTTTAAAGCCATTCATGATTGGATTTCAGTCAGACAGTATCCCAACACCCATCCCTCTACCAGTGTACATTTCCCAGCACCAGTGTCCCCGGGATTTCCCCCATCACCTCCTACCCCTCCTGTCATTCTGTTTCTTCTCATCTGAGGAAAGTATAGGAGGACCATTATTGATTATCACAAAAGACCTCACACTGAGGCCTTTGTTTAAAGACCACCATATAAATTAGTTATATAAATTAATAATTTACTTTAATCAATCATATATGGGCTGGAGCAATAGCATTGCAAGTAGGGCATTTGCCTTGCATGCAGCCAACTTGGGTTCAATTCCTCTGTCCCTCTCGGAGAGCCCGGCAAGCTACTGAGAGTATCCCGCCCACACGGCAGAGCCTGGCAAGCTCCCCATGGCATATTCGATATGCCAAAATCGAATACAGTAACAACAAGTCTCATGATGGAGACGTTTCTGGTGACCGCTCCAGCAAACCGATGACAACGGGATGACAGTGCTACAGTACTACAGTACTACTTTATAATCATATAAAGACAAATGAACTTAAGAAATCAGCCCAAAAGTTCAAAACCAAGTTGCACAAGCTCAGAATGCTTTCTTGATTTACCATTTAAAAAGTTTCCATAGAGGCAGGAGGGGGTGGAGGGATGAGGGGAGGAAGGTGGGAGGAAGTTGGAGACATTGGTGGTGGGAAATGGTGAAGGGATGGATGTTGGAACATTGTATGACTGAAAGCCAATCATGAACAACTCTGTAACTGGGGGAAAAAAATAGATAATTTAACTTAAAAAAAAAAAAGTCTCTATTCCAAAACAGACACTCTGGTGGAGGGTGAGATGTTAGAAAGTTGTGAGCATAAAGCCCTGCCATTAACAGTATTGCAAATCACTGCACCCCAAATAAACTTACAAAAATTTGCTTACTTTAAACCTGATTGAAAGCTTAAGAAGAAAAGATCATCTGGGAATCCAGAGTGATGGCTAAGGGGCGTGAGTGCACGTGGGAGCTCTGCCTCCATCCCCAGCGCCTCATGACTCCTGAGCCCTGTGGGGGGCTAACCATAATGAACAGAAAAGCCCACTCCCCACTGAGGTAGAACAAACCTTGAACAGACCTGTTGGCTGTAGACCTGAATCATGATCTCTGTTCATTTTTGCTGGTTTTGTTCATTTTTTAGGGTGCTGTGGAGGGGATAGGGGTTGAGAAGTTTGGACCACACCCAACTGTGCTCAGGGGCTATTTCTGGCTCTGTGCTCAGGCCTGACCCCTGGTGGTGTTTGTGGTGCCAGGATTTGAACCAGGGTTTGCACCAGGGTTTGCTGCATGCAAGGCAAGCAACTTACTGTTCCTCGGCTGTCGCTCCTGTCCATTCATATTTTCATTTTAAAATCACACTCATGGTGCTCAGGGGTCATTCCAGGTAGTGCTGGGGCAACATGCAGTGACAGGGGTCAAACTGGGGACTCCTACGTGCTGAGTATGCATTTAAACCCTTTGAGCAATCTCCCCACCCCTTGGAATCCCTATTCTTGAATAAATGCTTTCTTGATTATACTGCAACCTAATTATTTTTGGTCAACAATGTCTTCTGAGGAACATGACACCCTCCCTTCCTCCCTTTCTTCCCTCCCTCCCTCCCTCCCTCCTTCCTTCCTTCCTTCCTTCCTTCCTTCCTTCCTTCCTTCCTTCCTTCCTTCCTTCCTTCTTTCCTTTCCTCCCTTCCTTCCTTTCCTTCCTCCTTCCCTCCCTTCATCCTTCCTCCCTCCTTCCTTCCTCCCTTCCTTCTTTCGTTTCTTTCTTCCTTTTTTTCTGTCTTTTTCTTTCCTTCCTTCATTTCTTTCTTCCTTCCTTCTTTCCTTTTCTTTCTTTCTTTCTTTCTTCCTTTCTTTTTCTTTCTTTCTTTCTTTCTTTCTTTCTTTCTTTTCTTTCTTTCTCTTTTTTCTTTCTTCCTTTTCTTTTTCTTTCTCCTTCTTTCTTTCTCTTTTCTTTCTTCCTTCTGTTCTTTTTCTTTTTCTCTTTCTTTCTTTCTTTCTTTCTTTCTTTCTTTCTTTCTTTCTTTCTTTCTTTCTTTCTTTCTTTCTTTCTTTCTTTTCTTTCTTTCCTTCTTTTTCTTTCTTCCTTTTCCCCTCCCTCCCTCCTCCCTTCCTTCCTCCCTCGTTTTTTTTTCCTTTCCTCTTTTCTGGAGACCTTCCCAGCAGTACCTGGGGCTTAGGCTTACTGCTGATATACCTTAGTTGGCTGCATTCATATCCAGTGCTTCTGTCCAGCGGTGCTGAGGCCATCAGTTATTCACCCAGCAGAGTTCAAAGGGTCATGTGATGCTATAGATCCCATTTTGGGTCTTGCATATGCAGGGTATGAGCTTGAGTTCATTGTGCTATTTCCCTGGTCTAATTAATAAAATTCTTTTTTAGTTTGTTTTAGGGTCACACCTGGCAGTGTTTGGGGACCATGTGGGACGGTAATAATTCCTACCTCACCAAATTAAATGAGTTAGCATGTGGAAAGCACCAAGAACAATACCTGGTTTGTAGTATACACTCTAAATATGTTATCTCTTTAGAAATGATCCTGGAGAACAGCAACAAATGTATAGTGAAAATCCGGACAGAATAAGTGACATAGAGGAGGGATTAGAGTAAGGTTTACTGAAGAGACAGGATAAGGGCTAGACCAAGCAAATGGTACAAGCAAAGGTACAACACTCTGAAACTAAGTAGCCTGAGAAATTTTAAATTTTTTGATGTTGGATTAGGAGATTAGAGGTGTGTAGAGGAGGTGAGAAAACCCTCGAGATTTATTTATCAAATCTATATGATGGGAAGTACAGCAGAGTTGATGTTGAAGCCATTAACCAGAAAAATATATAGGCGATACTTTGTTTTTGCCATACCTGGTGGTGTTTCAGAATGACTTTCAGCTCAGTGCTGACCACATAGTTCCAGGAATGGAAACTAGGTCTCCCATATGCAAAACACTGGCCCAGACCAGTTGAGCTATTTCCCAGGCCCATAGTGATGAGGTTCTTGACACAGTATGTTTGGTTTGGACATATAAAGGATGTGAGGTCCTATGAGACCCAAGTAGCAGTGAATTGGACACACAAATCTGGGGCTATATTAGTACATTCTGGAAAGTCACACTACATGTAGGGAATCAGCAGAGTTCCTGGTTGTGGTAGCCATGAATTTGATCATCAGGAGCTAGTATTCTTTTTTTTTTCTTTTTGGGTCACACCCTGCGATGCACAGGGGAGAGGTTACTCCTGGCTCTGCACTCAGGAATTACCCCTGGCAGTGCTCAGGGGCCCATATGAGATGCTGGGATTTGAACCCGGGTTGGCTGCGTGCAAGGCAAATGCCCTACCCGCCGTGCTATCACTCCATTCCCAGGAGCTACTATTCTGATGAGAACATCTAAGAATGAAAGAGAACAACATGGCATTCCAGCAGTCAGGATAGATGGAATCAGAAGGAAGAAACAGAACAGGGTTGCATTCTTCTGGTCTTGGAAGAAAAGCTTAAAACGTCAACATTTAGGGCTGGTGAGATGGTTCAGTGAGGAGAGCATTTGCCTTACACTTGGCTGACCTGGGTTTGATCCTGGCACCCTATATGTTTTCTCCAAGCCCCACTGGGAGCAATCCCTAAACTGTTCTGGGAGTGGCCCCCAAATAAAACAAAATAAATTGTCAACATTTACTAGCCCATATAACAAGACAAAAACACAGGGCTTTGAAAGATCACTCCTAAATTGAAGATGAGAAAGTGTTTAGCACTTATGTTGAGAGACAGCTATGTGGCAGACATTTTCTAGTCAGTGAAGTAACAAAAGCCTCTCTCTCTCTCTCTCTCTCTCTCTCTCTCTCTCTCTCTCTCTCGCTCGCTCGCTCTCTCGCTCTCTCATTCTCACTCTAACACTCTTATTAAATGCAAATAATCTTCAAGTTGGGGGAACTCTTTATTTAAAGAAAAATGAAGAGAGAAAGCTTTTGAATTTAATGGAGAGTCCAAAATGCTTGCTGGAAAGTAAATACCTTTTGGAAGGAATGCCTGGAATTTCTGTACAAAGACAGCAAGAGGTGAAAGTACTTCAGAGTAAAACCCTTGAGCGCAGAGCCAGAAATAAGCTCTGAGCACCCCCAGGTGTGGCCCCCAACTAAAATAAGTTAAATAAATAAATGTCTGCAATGAAAGAAAATTTGTCTTGGCTATTGCATCCAACTAAGTGCTATCAAATTTTTCCTATCCATGTCTCTTTCCAACACCTTGGTTCATTTAGATATATTACTCTAATGGACTACTTACCTGGAGCCAGTCTGACTTCATTTGTAGGCTGCTGATTTTTCTAGAAATGAATGTGGGTCACATGCGCTTATCACAATGCCTTAAGCCTCAAAAATATACTATAAACTGCACGAAATGGGATACAGACTTTAGCTTGAGTAAATTCAGAAATTCTCTATAGTCGTCAGGCTAGATTCGAGAGTTGGAGCTGACACATAGGACAGGATTCAAGGTGCTTATCTTGCTTGCAACTCCCATTCAATACCTGGCACCATACCACCATCACCATACACCCCTGCCCTGAACATCCCTGGCGCAACCCCTGAGTACAGAGCTTGGAACAGCCCCCAACACAGTTGGGTATGGCCCAATCTTCTCACCCCTCAAAGTTCCAAAAGTTGCACAACTGCATTTGCCAACAAGTTCAAATAATTGTAGTATTTTAGTGGGTAGGAAACTGTCTATTTTGTAATAATTGTCTCTAATTTGTCAAATATTTTTCTTAAAGGATTTGTGCCAAGAGGGCAGGGGGAGGGAAATAGTACAGCGCTTCTTAGGGTGTTTGCCTTGACTGCAGCACAAACCATGGTTTGATCCCTGTCACTACATGGCCCCTTAACAACAGGTATGGCTCCCCACTGTCATTCTGTTGCTCATCGATTTGCTCGAGTGGGCACCAGTAACATCTCCATTGTGAGACTTGTTACTGTTTTTGGCATATCGAATATGCCACGGGTAGCTTGCCAGGCTCTGCTGTGCAGGCGAGATAATCTTGGTAGCTTGCTGGGATCTCTGAGAGGGGCAGAGGAATCAAATCCAGATTGGCCACATATAAGGCAAACACCCTATCCACTGTGCTATGGCTCCCCACATCTCAAATAATTGCTGGGAGGTGTCTCCATGTCTCCTGAACACCCCTTGAGAGCACCCCTTCCCAAAACACACCCCATGTTGTCTATACCTTGAAATTTAAAACATGGACCACAAACGCTTAGTTTTTTTCTGCAATGCTATCTTTGCACAAGAGAAATTCTTCATGCTGATATAGTTGAAGATTCTTATCTGAGTTAAGAAAAGAATCCCATTATCAAGTGTCTTGATTCTCTAAAAAGGAAAGCAACAAGGACAGAGGACTTTTCTTATCGACAAAGATTTTTATATCTTCCTCATGGATTTTCACTCGCTGAACCAAACTGCTGCTTATCTCTGTACCCACATGGACATTTGTTTCACAAACCAGTTCTAGGACATCTCTGAAGGGGATAAGAATCTAATGTAGTGATGATGCACAGGGTGAAATGAAAGTTCGCTTCCCAGGGCTGAAGAGATAGTATGGGGGGAAGGGTACTGCACACGGCTAACCCAGATTCGATCTCCAGCACCCCATATGGTCCCAAGTCCCACCAATAGTGATCCCTGAGTGCAGAGCCAGGAGTTAAGTCCTAAGCACCGCCAGCATGGCCCCAGAATCAAGCAACACTAATAATAATAAAAGTCCTTTTTCTGATCAGGTATATGAAAGATTCAGTAACCCATAAACTACTTGCATTGTTTTTGGGTGTATTTGAAAAGAAATACAAGGAAATATAAATGGCCAGACCAGAGTTGGGGCTGGAGCGATAGCACAATGGGTACGGCATTTGCCTTGCATGAGGCCGACCGGGGTTCGATTCCCAGCATCCCACATGGTTCCCTGAGCACCGCCAGGAGTAATTCCTGAATGCAGAGCCAGGAGCATCGCCGGGTGTGACTAAAAAGCAAAAAAAAAAAAAAAAAAAAAAAAAACCCCAAAACCAAAAAACAGTACTTCAATATGTTTAGGGTCTTTCTTTTGAACATGCTTCCCTTTCATTCATTAAAAATAGCCTGAAGAAATGAAGGCCAGGAGGACTGGCCCATGGCTGGAAGGTTATTACAAGTGGAGATGGGATTTTTTTTGGGGGGGGTTAGTACAGTGAAGGGACCACTATGACAATGATAGTTGGAAATGAACACTCTGGACAAGAACTGACTGCTGAAAGGAGGTAGTGATATACACGATAATCTTTCAGAACCTGTCTGCAAACCAGAGGCAGACTATAGGTAGGGGCTGGGAGGGAAACTGGGGACAATGGTGGTGGGAAATGCACCATGTTGAAGGGATGGGTGTTGGAACACTGTATTTCTGAAACCCAATCATGAGCAACTTTGTAATCTGTATGTCAGGATGATTCAACAACAACAAAAAAGGGGTAGGGGAGAAACAAACAAAAATAGCCAGAAGAGAGCACAGGGGTTAAGGTGCTTGCCCTGCATGAATTAGACCTGGTTTGAGCCCTGGCACAGCCTATGGCCCCCTAGCACTGTCAGGAGCGATCCCTGAGCACAGAACAGTGACCCAAAATCCAGAAAATAAATCTTACTAGCACAGCACATACTGTAATAGCGCTGTACCTACTATACCAACATGTCAACACACACAAACCTCGTGGGAGGGGAAATGGCTGGAGCAATTGAGAGGGAAAGGGCGGTAGCACATTTTCTGCCAGGAGCCTGCATCTGATCCCCAGCAGTGTTGTTCCCCCAGGCCCCCAGTACCGCCAGAATAACTCCTAAACACAGGCTTGGTATGGTCCAGAGATGAAAGGGGCAGTTACTCTCCCCTCTTCTGTTAGCTCTTAGAAAGGAGACTCAGCACCTTGGCACTAGTGAGCTTTTCTAACATAAATGTCAGAGTACTTTACCATGTTCTGCCATGAACTCAAGGACCTCAGCTGGGAGCTGAATCAACATGGAAAATGAGGTTAAAGATGGTCAGATCATGGCTTTTATTGGTTTGCTTTCATGCTGATTAGAAAATCATTTTTCCATCTTCTGAGATTTCCTTTCTAATACATGCATCCAGACTATAGGTTTCACAGTTGTTAACTCTGTTAACTATTTAGTTTGGCATCACACTGGGCTGGTGGATGGCACTCCCGAGCACTTGTAACTTGCTCAATGATCATATACAGAGACTCTTACATTAAAAAAAGAATCTTGCTGTATAAATTACTTCAATTTCAGGTCCTAGGTATGTGCTAAAGAACAAGGAGTTGTAGAGTTGGCTTTTTAGATACAATAGATCCATCGTACTGTTATGTTCCTTCCTCATTCTGCAAAACGCCATGCTGGCATAATCACTTTACTGCCTTACATATTTTACTCTACTCACTCCACACTCCCAAATAAAACTTAATATAGTTTTTCAAAAGACAGTCTTTCTGAGGGAAAACAATTACACTGAGGATTTTTTTTTCAAACTCAAAGACAGATGTCTTTAATTTTTCTTATACATTTTATGTATAGTAGATTTATGTATTAACTCTTAAATCTAATAGATCCAAGAATACTGGAAAATTGACATAATGTGTGATCCTCTTTTTAATCAAGATACTGCAAACTACACTGCACTTCAAACTGTAAAACTCAAATTAAAGAATGTCTTCCTGATTACCTCTTGCTCATTTTCTTATATATTATTACATATGACACATTAAAATAGAATCTGGAAGAAAAAAAATAGAATCTGGGCAGAAAAGAACATATAGGATTACCAAATAAAACAAAGGATGTTCAGTTAAATCTGAACTTCAGTTAAACACATTTTTCACTTAAGTATATTCCAAATATTGTATAAGTGAAGACTTTGTTGTTTATTTAAAATTTTCCGGGGGGGGTAGAAAAAAAATTTGCCTTTTAACTGAGTCCTGTATTTTGATTTACTGCAGCTTGCATAAGATCCTTATCTTCAGTAAGCTAGTAAACATTTAGCAAATAATCATGGTATTAGATATTCATGACAAGTACAGTAATATAATCAGTGAAGATCTCCTATCCCAGAAGAGTAGCTGGAAAAGATGGCAACAGCAGTTAAATTTTGAGTGGTGCATAGATTAATGGTCTACTGTATGACTTTGAAATCAGTCATGAGTTAAATTTCAAATACATCTCTTATTAGGAGGACAAATTAATCTCTATTATAATAGGTTAGGGTTAATATATTGCTTTAGTGGGTAGTCTGAGGATTAAAGTAACACAAAGCACCTGGAATGCAGGAGGCACTCCCTTAAATAGTAATATCTACTACTACAATTTGAAACATAACATAGAAAATGGTACTTGTCACAAATATTCAAATGTTTGTTATGCAGTAATACTAATAGTGAATAATTTTATTTCCATGATCTATATACACTGTACAAACACTGTTGTAAAGCACCCTACAAATTCACAGTACATTACAATATATTTACTTTAAAAATATATTCCTTTATAAAAGGTTCATAGTATACTGGCATGTCAACATGTGACAAAACTCTCAAAGCACATCACCAATCATGGACAGCAAGAATGCTTCCAACCGTCAGTTTCACAATCACATCACCATCTGAACTTTAAATACATCTAAGTTTTAAATAAAAACAAATTCTAAAATGTAAAATTCCTGCAGCAATACTTATTAGCCTGTATTTTCATGGAGATGTTGTGTAATAATAACTTATCAGTATCAACTTAATCTGTCCCCAAAACCACTTCAACAAGCTTCAAGTCCATAGAATCGTATTTGTTGTTTTCTATTTTCTCTTCTTCGCTGGTTCTCCTGGTTCTACTTTGCGCTTTTTAGAAGTATGCTCATTTTTTTCATCATCTTCAAATAGAAAAGAAAGAATTTCAATGAGTAAATTTTAGAAGGTTAGGTATCAAAACTTCATTGACTTTATGCCAAAATGATCACTTTTATCAACTCTTTCAAAGTTTCCCAGTGAAAACCACAAAAAATCCAGTTTAAAGTTTTGGGTAAAAGGGACTAAATAGTTACTAATACCATAAGCATATATTGGAAGTTGCTAATAAAGTAGAGCTTCTAAGTTCTTACCCCACAGAAAAGAATGTTTATGTATGGTGCGGCTGTTGTTGTTTCTGGGTGACGTTTGACAGCACCAAGGATCTACCCAAGTACGCCAGGCCCTTGAGCTTTCTGTCAATGATGGATGTTAAGTAGACACTGTGGTATTTCAGTCATTTTATATATATAGTCATTATGTTTCCTAAAATTTATTATTATGCTCTAGGCAACATACTTCAGTGTGGACCTTTCTAGTTTTTTTGTAGTTACCATACCTTACCACCATCAGTCCCCAATATCTTAAGTTCTACTTCTTGTGCATCTCTTCATTCACTCCTTTCTCCTCCTTACTATTTGGTAATCTGAGTTTTCTAATACTTGCATTACAAGGGTTTGTTCTATAACGGTCTATTCCTTTGTTTTCTCTCTTTGTATATACCAGTGGGACCATTCAATATTTGTCCTCTTCTTTCTGAAGTCATTCTGTTTATTACCTGAAACTATGTCAAAATGTTAAATGACCACTTTTTTTCTAAAAATTTATGAAAGATTTTTTATAAGGAGAATTTTGGAGGTATAGGGTTTAAAATGATAGGAGACACGTTTCTTCTTTAAGTAGGAAAGAAAGGTCAAGGATAGTTATGAAAGTGCACACTTAATACCAGACAACATTTGAAACTCTGCTTTTAAAATTGAAATAAGTAACAGCATTCATCCTAGGCTGGGCTGAAAAAAGGTGGAAAGTAACTCTTGATTTTAAAGTGCAAGAAATAATTTCAATTGCAGTATTACACAAAATTCAGAGGTCTTTTAATGCTAGATTAATATGGCTTAAAGTGAAAAATCATCTTTATTCTTAAAACACTGCCCCAATTATTTTATAATATATAGTATAAAACCAAACTCCTGGAAGCTTGGCCATCTTACAGCCTAGTTCTCCCTCTCAGAGAACCTGGCAAGCTATTGAGAGTTTCCTGCCCACATGGGAGAGCCTGGCAAGCTCCCCGTGGCATATTCATATGCCAAAACCAGTAACAATGATGGGTCTCATTCCCCTGACCCCGAAGAGCCTCCAATATGGTACTGTTGGGAAGGACGAGTAAAGATAGGTTTCTAAAATCTCAAGGCTAGGATGAATGGAGATGTTACTGAGACTGCTCGAGAAAATCGACGATCAATGGGATGATGATGATGATGATGATGATGATATAGTATGAATATTAAAATATATAATCTAGAGAGAGTGTGAAGGTGCTTGCCTGGCAAGCACAGAGGCAAGGGGTAGGGTGAAGTGGCGGTAGGGATACCGGAGACATTGGTAGTAGAAAATATGCACTGGTAGGGATAGGTCTTTGATCACTGTATGACTGAAACTCAATCATGAAAACTTTATAACTGTATCTCATGGTGATTCAATAAATTTTTTTTAAATAAAGTGAAATTTACAATCTATACTTTGTAGAAAAGAACAATATTCCATTTTTTTTTTTCTTTTTGAGTCACACCTGGTGATTCTCAGGGGTTACATCTGGCTCTGCACTCAGGAATTACTCCTAGCAGTGCTAGGCATACCATATGGAATGCCGGGGATTGAACCCAAGTCAGCCATGTGCAAGGCAAACACCTTATCCACTGTACTATGGCTCTGGTCCTACACATTCCATTCTTTTAAACAGAAGTCAAAGATGGCTATCAGTCATCCTTTCAATATCTGCTTTGTCTCTTCCACTTCACTAGGCCCCACCTAAAAAAACCCCTTCCTGTTCTTACCCTTCTCCCATCCTTCCAGTTTGAGAATGAAATTAATCTGACAGTATGGCAGTGGAACTTTGGTGGTCAGTGCAGTGGGATATATATGTATATATTCATGAGTGTATATGTGGAAGTATAAAGTGTTGAGTTATTTCACTGAGTTCCTATTTTCAATTTTTTCTTAAGGAGTTAGTTCTGAACTAATTCATCTGAATTAGTACTATTCAAGTGAAATAGTAAAACTCATTCTATGAAGAACTTAGGCAAGAAAGGATACACAAGAATATTACGTTAAAATCGTGTCCTTTACATTTTTCTAAAATGTTATTAGCTACCTGCAACCACAAAAAATTTCCAATTCCTAGGAACAATGCCAAATAAACTTGATAAAGTGAACTGTTTCATATTCAACTGAAAAAAAAAAGTTTAAAAAACCCAAGCACTACTTGATAAAACAGATTCTCAACTCCCTTTGAAAAGGCTTTATGTAAAGAACTTATTAAAATAAATAACATGCACTAGATGCTATGAATTATAAAATGTAAACTTAAAAGATATCACAAAATTCACTGTACCTTTTGACTGTTTTTCTAATTAAAGGACATGTAAGACTTTGGCAACTATCATAGAAATTTATAAAATATTTTGATGTTAAAGGCTGGAGCGATAGTACAGTGGGTAAGGCGTTTGCCTTGCACGAGGCTGACCCGGTTCAACTCCCAGCATCCCATATGGTCCCCCGAGCACCGCCAGGAGTGATTCCTGAGTGCAGAGCCAGGAGTCAGCCCTGGGCATTGCCGCGTGTGACCCAAAAAGCCAAAAAATAAAAAAAATTAAAATATTTTGATGTTATAAAGGGCTTTCCTTTTTTTAAAAAAATGGGAAATTATTCCTATCAGTTGACAAACTATGGAGGAAATATATTTTTAAACCATAAACCTTAAAAAAAAAACATAAACCTTTAAATTACAAAAGAGATACTAAACTGTACCATGTTCAGTATCTCCTTTGTAATACTGACAATAAGGAGTATTAAAAGCAGGTAGTCCATCTTTAATCTTCTTCATATAAACCATAATGCTGTTATGAGTATGTATCACTGAACAGAATGGATTTATGCAGGCAGAAAGATAAAATATATTCAGATCAATGACTCACCCAGGAATTTAGAAATTAAATTAAATTAAACTTGAATTAGTACTTTATCATGTACACATCATGTTTAGTTGGAATTAAAAATCAAGTGATATGGCACAAAGTCAAGCAAGACAGACTTTTTTCCTGTGGAGTGTATTGACTTTTGAAATAATTTTTAGTAGAGGTAATATGAAAATTGAAAATAATTCCTAACTTTACTGAAAAATTCACCATTGGTATGTATTTAAAAGATGATCCTGAGATTTTAATTTTTGTTATCTGCCACACCTGGTGGTGCTTGGGGGGGCCCATGCAGGTGCCTAAATTGTGGTTGGACAAGTCAGACACCTGCACTAGAAGCACTCTAGCCTGCTAGGCCATCTTCCAGGCCCTGAAAAATTTCTTTTAAACTGCTCCCTACAAATAAAAGTATTCACCAAATAACAACTCACAAACTAAGCTTCGAAAAATAGCATCCCATTGGTGATTTGAATAGAAGAGCTAATGCCACCTAGTGACATAAGAAGGAACTACCTTAAGGTGCAGGAAAACACGGAAATGTTTATTGATTTATTTCACACTTATCTCAAATTTCTACTTCATAGAGATGTGAGTAAGTGGCAAAATAAAGTACATATCTTGCATGCATGGGGCCAGGACCCATTACTGGCACCACTACAAAGTAAAGCAGAGTTCAATACTGCAGGCACACTAATGAAAAAACCAGTTTTCTGTTATGAAACTTATGTCACTGGAGGTAAGTTTAAAGTATTAATTCAAGCTTTCTAAATTGTCCTTAAAAAGCAGTTACCATAACTAGACTTTTATGGTGAATTTAAAGTTTAAAAATCTATAATGTCTTGTTCTAACCATTATACTTTTCAACTACTAAATAAGAAGAAACATCTGGGAAAAGATAACCAGCCAAAAAAAGACCAAGTGTCTGGAACGACAGTACAGTGGGCAGGGAAAATGCACTGAATGTGGCCAACACGGGTTAAATTCTTGGTACCCTACATGGTCCATAAAGCTGATCACTGAGTGATCCCTGACTGCAGAGCCAGGAGTAAGACCTGAACACTGATGGGTGTGGCTCAAAAACAAACGCACTAACAAAAAATGAAAGCAAAAAAACAGGTAGCCTGTCAAAAAATGGGAAGGGAAAAAAAATACTTTGATAATCTAAATATTTTGTAATTTCAGAGTATAATTCTCATGAAATACAGATTTTTTAAAAGAGGCATAAAATGTCTGGGAACCAGAGTTGGTTCAAAGAAAATGACTTTGGGGCAGGAGGAGATTGGGGGGGGCAGGAAGACTTTTGGGAGACTGCAGGAGAGGGAAGGGTGTAGTGATGGAAGGACTGAGTGCACAAAACTCTCATTAACAAAACTGTAAATCACAGTACCTCAAGAAAATGCAATAGAAAGAGAAAAATTGGGGAAACTGATTTTCCAGGAGTTCAAAAATACCAGTATCACTTCTGAAAATATACTTGTTAAAAAAAAAAAAAGTCTGGGGCTGGAGTGTTAGTACAGCAGGTAGAGCATTTGCCTTGCACATGGTCAACCCGGGTTTGATTCCCAGCATCCCATATGATCCCCCGAGCACCACCAGGGGTAATTCCTGAGTGCATGAGCCAGGAGTGACCCCTGTGCATGGCTGGGTGTGACCCAAAGAGCCCCCCCCCAAAAAAGTCATAATCAATAACTAGCCTCAAAGTAAATATTAAAGATAGCAGGATTATCATTTAACCTCATGGTTCATCTGATTTTAAGTGGCTAAGCACTGGAGTGGGTCCTTTTTCAAAAACGTCATCTCTTTCATTTCTGATGTAGTACCATCATGATCAAAAGCACAGAAATTATCTCTGGATACAGAAGTCTTATTTGTCACATACTTACATCTCCTAACCAAACTCAACAGGCAATTAGAAAAATGTAGTTCTCTCTGTTTCTTTGTCCTACTATAGAATCCGGCCTTTTCCACACAGAGAAAAACAGCAGAGCACCAGCCTACGGCATCCTAGTTTGAATATAAACTCTAGTGCCCTTACTGCCACTCTTTCTACAAGATTTCTCAAGCAATCTAGTTTGGAAAACAAAAAGCAAACATCAATTTAATAGACATCATATTAAATATCTAAATTTTTCTTCATTTTTTTGGTTTGTTTTGGGGTCACAAGTCCTGGTGTAACTGATCAGAACTGGATTACCCCTCCGGTGCTTGGAGAGACCAAATACATTTCCAGGGATCAAACCTGGGTGAGACCACCAGTTGTGCTCAAGGCAAGCGCCTTAACCATCTCTTGGGAAGCCACTCTGTCTCTTCCTAGCTGTGTGAACTTTTTAGGGAGACTGTTTAATTTGACACTGCTTTCTTGACTGTAAAATAGAACAAGTAGTGCATAATGCCTGTAATAGGTTGCTAAGAGTAATAAATCAGAAAACTTAGCTTAGAGTTTGGTCTAAACTGAGGTGTAAATATCATATAAGATCTCTTACCCACAACCTATCTGGTTTCAAAAACTGAAAGATTTAAAGACTATGCACAAGCAATTTTTTATTAATAATATAAAATGAGGTGGGGATATAATGTATCTATGCTGTAAGAGGATTCTGCGCAGGTGTTCGACCTGGCACAGACCCTCCAAGATACGGTCCTGCTCTGCCAGCTGCTCAACAACCTCCAGGCGCACTCCATCAACCTCAAGGAGATCAACCTGAGGCCGCAGATGTCCCAGGTGCTGCCCAGAGACACAGGCAGTGCGTGTTTGTCAGTGTGCAGATCATTACAACATGCCAGTCGACCAAAAGCTTACATTCGGTAGACTGGGAACACCTGTAAAGGCGATTAGAGGCTGCCCCAAAAGCCTCTGTCCCTCTCCAAAAGTCCAGCAAGCTACTGAGAGTACCCCACCCGCACGGCAGAGTCTGGCAAGCTACTTGTGGTGTACTTAATATATCAAAAATAGTAACAAGGACGAGGACGGTCCTCATTCCTCTGATCCTGAAAGAGCCCCCAATACGACATCGGGCTACATGCGACAGGGACGGATGGAGACGTTATTGGCGCCCGCTCAAGCAAATCAATGAACAACGGGATGACAGTGATAAAATGAGGCTTGATAAATGCCCATTTCATTGTGCATGTGCAAGATAATGCCACACTGAAGATGTGCCTTCATCTGTGACTTCTAGTCCACACTGGTAAATCAACAATGGCAAATCAGTGATGAAAATGAAAAGTATGAAGAATAAAAACTGGAGGAAGAGTTACTATTAGTTACTTTTTTATTGAACTATCCACACCATTTTTAAAAGGAGGTAGGACAAAACATAATATAAAATAAAATAAAATAAAATAAAATAAAATAAAATAAAATAGGGGCTGGAGCAATAACAGCGTGTAGGGTGCTTGCCTTGCACGTGGCTACCAGGGTTCGAATCCCAGCATCTCATATGGTCCCCCGAGCACTGCCAGGAGTAAATCCTGAATGCATGAGCCAGGAGTAATCCCTGTGCATCGCCGGGTGTGACCCAAAAACCAAAACAAACAAACAAAATAAACAGAATAAAATAAAAGGAGGTAAAGGCTAGAGAGATAGTACAGTGAGCAGGTCACTTGCTTTGTATGCAGCTGACTCAGGTTTGATCCTCAGCACCACATATGGTCCCTAGAGCCCAGAGTGATCCCTGAGTGTAAAGTAAGGAGTAAGCATAGCTGGGTGTGGTAAAATATCCCCATTTTTTTTTTTAATTTTAAAAAGAAGGTCTCTCTGGTGCTATGGAAAAATCAAAAAATCTATTTAACATGGGGCAAGAGCAATAGTCCAGCAGGCAGAGCATGTGCCTTGTACTTGGCTGACCAGGGTTTGGTCCCTGGCATCCCTTGTAGTCCACCGAGCATCATCAGGAGTGATCTCTGAGTGCAGAACCAGGGATAAGGCCTGAACACCACCCCAAAACAAGCAACAAACAAAATAAATATATTTAATAAAATGGGTATGTACTTTTATAAAAATGTTGTCTAAAACACGTTGCTTAACAACTAGTCGCTGAATGGGTATGATGAACAACAGGACCTAAACCTCGCTGCTTCAGGAACTTGAAAGGTTTATGAGCAAATAATCACATAAAAGGTTCAAGTACAATGAACGGTAGTCACACATACAACGTAGACAGAAGAAAAAGGGAAAAGACAGGAGGTATTAAGTTGCATTTTGAAAGAAGCTTCCTAATCAAAAGAAGGTGGGAAGAACATTCCAGATTAAGGTAAAACATGTTGAAAGGCATGAAACTACAAACTGCATGATCTATTCAATTCTGAATTCCAAGATCTTCAAGTGTTTTAAAAGTTGGAGAAAGAAGCAGGGCCTGTCATGGAAGGCTTTCACTTTGCTGAGAAAGCATTTGAAGCAGGTGTACTGCATTATTAGCAATAACACCAAGGGCTGAGATATAGTATAGTGGGTGGGGCTGGAGCGATAGCACAGCGGGCAGGGCGTTTGCCTTGCACTTGGCCGACCAGGTTCGATTCCCAGCATCCCATATGGTCCCCTGAGCACTGCCAGGAGTAATTCCTGAGTGCAAAGCTAGGAGGTAACTCCTATGCATTGCCGAGTATGACACCCCCCCCCAAAAAAAAGATATAGTATAGTTTTAAGGAGCTTGCCTTGCACAAGCAGGATCTGGGTTCGATTCCTAGCATCCCATAGGGTCTCCCAAGCACTGCCATGAATAATTTCTTGAGTTCAGAGCCAGGAGTAACCCCCGAGTATCAATGGATGTGACCAGAAAAAAAAAAAAAGTGAACACTAGCTGCAGTGTGAAGGATGGAATGAATAGGGGAATAAAGAGCAGAGATTAATGTGACTTCTTACGGTCAAAAACAGACGGAATCATATTATGTTTGGCACAAGGGAAGATACCACCTTCCTAGTGCTACCTAAGTATCTTCAGCAGTAATCACAGGAATCCATGAATCAAGCGGTCTACTAATAAAGCACCCTCACTCAGTCAAGCCATCCACACTGCGAATTGTGACACCACTTCCACGTTAAAGCCTGGGTTATTTAGGATCTTCTCTAACACCCAAACACCATCCCAGCAGGCTAACTGGCTAGATGCAAGTTTCATTCGAACGCTTGGTGCATAAGCTGCGCAGGCGTCCGAATGGCCTTACCAGATTCCACTGTCTCCTCCCCTTCTGGTAAGAGCCTGGCTTTCTTAGCATTCTGGGGGGCGTCATCGCCATTGTCCTCATATATGTTAGACCATTTTATGGCCATGTCCAGCTCTGGCGGTGGCGGCCTCCGCTCGGCTGAGTATGTTTCTGGGGGTGGCACACAGCTGGACTTCCAAATCCTGAACTCCTTGGGAGGCTGTCAAGCAAACACATGAAGAAGCGCCGTGACCACCCGACGGTCCTACCGTCGGGCTGTACATGCACCTCCCTAGAGGTCGTTTCAGTACTTGCGGCTGAATTTAATTTTTAATATATATTTTTTCTCCTTTTAGGTTAAAAGACACAATATTTTTTTCATCCAAAAAAAAAAAATCACAAGGCTGTTGTTAAGTGCAAAGCCAAAGGGTTTTTTTTTTTTCCTACACGAATAAAGCTCAGAACTTTTAGTTACCAAAAGAAGAATCCAGTGTCAGTTACTACGCCAAGGCTGACCCTCCGGGAGGCTGCGGCAGACGCTGTCGCGGAGGCAGCAGCGCGGGTAGCTCCGGCGTCAAAGGGAAGGGGTCTCGGGGAGCAGCTGCAGCGGGGGGCGGGGGAGTCACCACCGTTAGTCCTGGCCGCGCGGGGTCGGGGCACCGAGCTCGGAGGTGGGGGCGTCTGCGGGCCGGCCCCGGCACCCACCCGGCGGGGGGCAGGGGGCCCGGGCTCCCCGGGGCGGGAGGGGGCGGTGGCTGCGGGGGGGGGGTCGCGGGGGGCTCGGCCGGGACCCGCGGGGGCGGGGGGTGGGGTCTCACCTCCTCGGGCGCCTTGACCACGCGCCTCTCCCAGTCGATCTGCTTGTTGAGCGGGTTGTAGAGGAAGGCCGGCCGCGCCACGCTCCGGAACAGCTCGTCGGGGCCCGGCAGCCGCTTCTCCGCCTGCTTCCCCGCCGCATCGGGGGCCCTGTCGCGGGTCTCCTCGGGCTCGCTGTCCTCCTCCTCGCCCGACGACCCGGAGCTGCTGCTCCCGTAGGCCGCGAAATAGCTCAGAGGGTCCTTTTCCTCCGCTGCCATGACGGCGGCGCGCAACGACTCCGGGCTCTGGCGGAAACCGGAAGCGAGTGTCGGGCCCGCCCGCATCGATGGCTCCACCTTCCCGATGGCGCCGCCTCCCCGTTGGCCCCGCCTCCCCAATGGCGCCGTCCTCCCGGTGGCCCCGCCTCCCTAGAGGCCCTGCCTTCCAGATGGCCCCGCCTCCAGGTTTGCGGGGCGGGGCGAGGCGAGGCTTGGCGCTCCCTGGCGGCTGCCGGGCGCTCCAGCTCCCTAGCCTAGGCACTTCCCTGTCCAAAGCCAAACTCCGGTGTCTTGTGCTGACTTCATTAAGGAACCCTGGTTTGTGGTCTCTAGCAAGCGTTCAGCATTCAGTAAGGTTTATTAGAGGCTTATAGTTTTGCTTTTTCTTTATCAGTCCGTTTTATTTTTGCCCAGAGAAACCCAAAATTTCTTCCTGAGCCTTTTGCATTTCCTCTTCCAAACTAACCTCTCAGTCCCTGTATTCCAAACCATAATGCTCCAAAGTAGAGAGAGAGTATGGGGAATATTGTCTGCCATGGGGGCAGGGGGAGGGTGGGAAAGGGGGGTATAAAGGGGATATTGGTAGTGGGGAATGTGCACTGGTGAAGGGATGGGTGTTTGATCATTGTGTGATTGTAACCCAAACATGAAAGCTTGTAACTATCTCACCGTGATTTAATAAAAAATTTTTTTAAAAATGACTTCTAGTCTGAGAAAGAGCTCCAGAGGCCGAGTCCAACATGCTGCAGACTGAGCCCTCTTCGGCTTGACTTTGTCCAGTAGACTCTCATATGCCTCTCTTTGATGAAATTGCCTGGGCTTCACTGCATCACTTCATTGCATTCTCTACACAGGGAACCTAATTTTTGGTGGCCACATGCAAGGCAAACACCATACACACACTTCTATCCCTCTGGCCTTTCATTTTATTTTGGGACTATAACTGGTAGTACTAAGGCTAGCTACTCCTACTGCTTGGGGGACCATGTGGTGCTGAGATTGAAGGGGTCCTGCGCCTGAATGCAAAGCCTGCCTCTAGGCTGTTGAGTTGTCCTAACTCCGCCCCCCACACACTTCCTGGGGAAGGGGGGTGTCCTCTAAACTCCAGCTTTCCATTGTTGGTCTTTATCAGATTTGCTCTGTATGACTCTTAATCATGGCTGTTGCTCAGTGTATTATATTTGTAATACAAACATTTTACTGCAATTTTTACCAAAATACTTGTCAGACTATCTCTTCTTGGCTATCATATGTACCATGACTTGTTAGATAATACTGATTGTTCTTGCTGCTTCCACAAGGAGCTTAGGGTTTATTGAAATGCCACTCCTCCAACAGTGCAACCAAGGCACAATTAATAATGCTACATTGCTTTTCTCTTTCCTTTATGTCATTTGTATGGTTTATTTAGCAATGTCCTTTTTGTAGACACAGGAAGACAATTCTATGTAATGTGGGAGTTAATTGACTCCAAAATAATATTTACTCCTGGGTATTCATATTTACTTGACTTAAGTCTCAGTTGCCCTTAATTCCTAGCAGCTGAAGAGCGGGGTCCTGACGAGGGACTGATGGACCCAGGACAAGCTGTGAGCTACCCTGGCTTCAAAATGGACCAGGCCAAGCACCATAATACTTAACTATACATTAAGAGCATGGTCATGGACAAACTATGTCATGATCCAAAAAAGAGGTAACTGAATAAGGAGCCTGCTGGGGTTAGGAAGACTAACCTGACCTGAGGATTTTGGTCTGGTATACATAGTCTGGAATATATAGTGAGATGTCCCCGGGAAGAACCAAACTATAAGCTTAATATATCTCTTACTGTTCTCATACAAAATGTTATTACTAGAAATATACATCATCATCATCATCATCATCGTCCCATTGACCATCGTCGAATTTCTCAAGTGGTCTCAGTAATGTCTCCATTTGTCCTAGCCCTGAGATTTTAGAAGCCTCTCTTTAATTGTTCTTCCCAACGGTGCCGCATTGGAGGCTCTTTCAGGGTCAGGGGAATGAGACCAGCATTGTTACTACATTGTTGAAGGGGTCCTGCGCCTGAATGCAAAGCCTGCCTCTAGGCTGTTGAGTTGTCCTAACTCCGCCCCACACACACTTCCTGGGGAAGGGGGGTGTCCTCTAAACTCCAGCTTTCCGTTGTTGGTATTTATCAGATTTGCTCTGTATGACTCTTAATCATGGCTGTTGCTCAGTGTTTACTGAATACACCATGGGGAGTTTGCAAGGCTCTCCCGTGTGGGCAGGAAACTCTCTGTAACTTGCCAAGTTCTCCCAGAGGGAGAAATAGGCTATAAGATGTCTACTTCCGGCTTCCGGGAGCTTGGTTTTAAGTCTCTGGATGTTGGCCATTGGTGGGATTACAGGGCACCGGCTGGGCAGTCCCTGGGTGTGATCACCTAGCTACTGGAAAATGGGGAATCTGGGCAGAAGAGGCCCAGTCCCCATCCAAGCAGGCTTGGAGGTCTCAGCCCCGGGTCCCTCACACCTGGGTTCCTCTGCCAGTACCTTCATGAGTGAGGCTCGTCTGAACGTGTGTAGAGGGGCCTTGAGCATGGCTGTGGCTAGGCTCCAGAGATCTTTGGCCATGGGAGCTCTGCTTGGGGCGGGGAGGGAAGCTGGAGCCCATCCCCTCCGAGGGGCCCTGGGGAAGACAGCCAGGTGCGTGGGCAAGAGACTCTAATATTTCACTAGAAATATTATAAGAAAATTTATTATGACTGTTTATGTGGATTATTAGCTGAGGAGAAAGCAATACACCCTGCATGAAATCCCGCCTTTGGACGGATCTCCTAGGAATATTGAGTAATCTACTTAGATGAGATTTTGTCCTTGAGAAGGAGGGGCCTTTACCTCTCTTTGTTGATTTGTTAATGCTCAACCCCACCTTTGTATCCCCACCCTACATGATTCCTATATAACCGTGCTGTAAGGGATTGTTGGGGGCGAAGAAGGAAAAGAGAATGGCAGAGGCAAGAGACTAAAAGGAAAAAGACAATGGGTAAAAGGAAGACAACAGCAGCTGACTAAAGATCAGGAGACAGAGAGAGAGAGAGAAATAGAGAGAGAGAGAGAGAGAGAGAGAGAGAGAGAGAGAGAGAGAGAGAGAGAGAGAGAGAGAGAGAGAGAGAGACTGAGGAAGAGAAGGAAGAGAGAGGCAGGAGACTGAAGTGAGGAGGTCAATGTGGAGGTCTCGTCCTGTTCAGCAGGGAGAACCCTTCGCAGCTGAATGAACACACGCAGAGCCCGGAGGAGGAAGAAAAGGCTTTTATTCTATGGCAGTTACAGTATTTATACCTTTCTGCTCGGAGGAGGTGGTATAGAATGCATGCCGGGACTCCCAATAGAAATGCAGGGTGTGGCATGGGCGTTAGCTAGTGATAAACAAATGGTGATAGGATAAGATCAGTAAGGTAAAATGGCTCCCTACACTGAAGGGGAAGACAAAAACTTGGGGATAGAGAAGACATCAAGAGAAGACTTAAGAGTGGAGACTAGATGCTGAAGACTAGATGTTGAGGATGAGAAGGTCGACTGATGAGACGCTGAAGATGAGAAGAACTGAGACTTTGGAGACTTTGAGGCTGCAAGGAGACTTGGATGATGGAACCCTGATGACCAAGACTATGGCCATAACGACAGACGATGACTGCACCGTAAAAGGAGAGATCAGATGGCACCGGGGAGTCCACCCGCCGCCCATCCTTCCCCGTCATAAGAAAAGCCTCTTCTTGTGTCTTATAGTGTTGTGAAAACTCACAGCGACTCACCTTCCTTCCCATCTCTGCACTAGGCCTTGACCTGGTTCTTAAATTGTTCCGATTGACATCCTGCTGGGATCTCAAACACCCACCAAACTGGATCAGAAATGTGTCTTTTCATTTAACTTGTCTGCTTTTATGTTTCCTTTCAGAAAGGGCGTACTCATTGCTAAGGCATCCAGGAAAAATTTCATTTTATTTATTTTGGTTTAAGGGCCACACTGGCTGGTGCTCAGGATGCACTCCTGGCTCTGTGCTCCGAGATCACTCCTGGCATGGCTTGGAGGACTGTATGGGATGCGAGGAAATCTAACCTTGATTGGCCACATGCAAGGCAAGCGCCCTACTTTACATCCCTATTATCCCTATGGCGCATTTCATTTTATTTGGGAGCTATAACCGGTAGTTCTAGTACTCCTAGTACTTGGGGGACCGTGTGGTTCTGGTATTGGCCCCCCTGCCCCCCATGCAAAACCTGCCTCTAGGCTATTGAGTTGTCCCCTCCCCCACCCCCACCTCCACCCCCAACTCCTGTCACTGTTTCTGTCATCCTGCTGCATATCGAAGATAGGCCCTAAGAGGCAGGGCTCGGCTACTGGTTTATTCCTCTTTCCCAGTCCCTGTGGCATGGTGGGACTGTGTGTTCCTAAAGGGGTGGAGCTGGGCTGCGCTTGGTTCCTCCTTTTTAAATTTGTTTTTAACTTACTAATTCCCAGCTCAATCCCTGTCACAGTAGATCTCAAAAGTAATGCTGGAATGTAGCAGGTTAAGAAGATACAGGTCTAGATGAAAACATTTTCATCCAAGTACCTATTTGACTGAAGAGAATGGCTCTGAAGTGCAAAGGATGGAAGCCCGCAAAACTCCCTCAGGTTTGGTAGTAGGAGAACCTACTGGGCTCAATGAAAGCTGTTTTCCCTGTGGTTGTCCTTTTTACAGAGAAGGATACAGCTTAAAGTGAGCATAGGGAAGTAGTGCATGGGGTACTTGAGTCCCGGATATTTCTACATGCAGAGCTTCTCCTTGTCTTCTTGCAACAGACATGTAGACAGCACTAACTTCTTGTGGTCAAGCTCTGGGACTGTGTGCAGAGAGTATTGCAAATCAAGGAGGCTTACTAAGCCTGGTGTCATTTTATTAGCGCTTAGTCACACAGACATAATTGATCGCCCACATCTAACCTCAGCCTCCAACTGTTCTAGGGGTCAAAGGAATACATGTGGCATCCTATTAGCAAAATCCATTTTGGGAAGGATATACCAGGGACTGGAGAGACAGCACAGCAGGTCGGGAAACTTGTCTTGCATGCAGCAGACCCCCTATCCCCTCACTTCCACCCCTCTGTCGTGACAAAAGTAAACCCCAAGTGCTACCAAGTGTGGCCCCCAAAATGAAAAAAAACTTTTTTTAAAAAAATACAATGTCTTAAAATGAATGCAAGTTTCAGGGGCTGGAAAGAGGGTACTTCCAGTAGGGTAAGATGCTTGCCCTGAAGCTAAGGTTCAATCCCTTGGCCCTGCCAGGTATGTTTTCTGAGCCAGGAGTAACTAAGCTCAGCCGAGTGTGGCTTCAAATGAAAAAAAGAAGTATGCATTTTATATACTATTCATTTTAATATATAAAATATGTTAAACTATTTATTTACTATAATTGACATTGTAATTTTATGTATTTGTGACTTTTAAATTGGTCCACTGCTGGCCTGGAGGGGAAGAACGAGGAGCAAGGCACTAAACTTTTTTTTTTTTTTTTTTTTTTTTGCTTTTTGGGTCACACACAGCAGTGCACAGGGGTTACTCCTGGTTCTGCACTCAGGAATCACTCCTGGCAGTGCTGGGGGACCATATGGGATGCTGGGACTCGAAACTGGGTCGGCCACCTGCAAGGCAAACGCCCTACCTGCTGTGCTATTGCTCCAGCCCCCAAGGCACTAAACTTTTATGCAGCCATTTCTGGTTCAATCCCTGGCACTACGAATGGTTCCCCAAGCACTACCAGGAGTAATCCCTGAGCACAGTGCTAGAAGTAAGCCCTGAGCACAGCTGGGTTTGATTCCCAAAGCTGGGTGTGAATGACACATATAAATAAAACCTACATTCACATAATCAAAAGTGTTACCTGAACTGAATTACTGTACCTAATGTCAATGCCTGAGGCAGAGAGTCTCTTGCCCCTGCGCCTGGCCGTCTTCCCTGGGCCCCTCAGAGTGGGTGGGTTTCAGTTTCCCTCCCTGCCCTGAGCAGAGCTCCTGTGGCCGAAGATCTGCAGAGCCTAGCCACAGACATGCTAAAGGCCCCCCTCCACATGTTTGGACGAGCCTCATGCATGAAGGAACGAGCAGAGGAACCCAGGTGTGTGGGACCCGGGGCTGAGACCTCCAAGCCTGCTCGGATCAAGACTGGGCCTCTTCTGCTCAGATTCCCCATTCTCCAGTAGCTAGGAAGTCACACTCAGGGACTGCCCACTTCCCCCCCCCCCCCCCCCCCCCGCCACCCCGGGTGCTGGGTAATCCCACCAATGGCCAACATCCAAAGACTATAAAACCAAGCTCCTGGAAGCAACATTTTGTATGGCAAGTTTATAATTTATGGCAAGTTATGGAGAGTTTCTTGCCCACATGAGAGAGCCTCACAAACTCCCCATGGCATATTCATATGCCAAAACCAGTAACAATGATGGGTCTCATTCCCCTGACCCTGAAAGAGCCTCCAATGCCGCAACATTGGAAATGGACCAGGCCAAGCACCATTGAGGCTTCTTAAATCTCAGGGCTAGGACGAATGGAGATGCTACTGAGACCAACTCGAGAAATTCAATGATCAACGGCATGATGATGATGATGATGATGATGATGATGATGATGATGATGATGAATGTTGATGTCTAACAAGTCTCTCAGATATAACACATTTGTGGTAGATGATCTACCATGGTAACTAACATTTCCTGCCATTTCTATGTAGGAATGCAACTCCTTCCATGAAGAGGAAGAAGAATCTCCTTCCTCTCCCTTTGTGGGCTGAGCTCAAACTTGCAGTGATATATAGAATGCTTCTACTTCTTTTGGAGGCTGTAGTACAGCAGGTAGGGCACTTGGCCTTGCATATGGCCAGTACCTGGCACCCCAATGGTCCCCCCAAGCACCACCAGGAGTAACTGCTAAGTGCAAATCAGAAATAACTCCTGAGCATCACTGAGTGTGCCCCCAAAACAAAACAAAACAAAACAAAACAAAACAAAACAACTAAACTAAAAAGAACGCTTCTACTTTTTTTCTCTTAAGAGTTCTGCATCATCTTGTTAAGGGTTCCTGAAAGCCTGCTGAAGACAACATTTATGACCAAGAGCTCTAGTCAGCTCCCAAGGTAGCATGCTCACACTCGGTATGGTACTGTAAAAGTGAGTGAAGTCATCCAACCCTAGATAAACCCTAGAACATTCCAGGAATGATCTGAGGATAAACCATTGTAGAAACATGTCAATAAGTCCAGTAGAATCATGGACATGAAATGAAATTTATGAATTAGAAATTTATAGGATCATGAACAAATAAATGGTTGAGTTACTGAGTTTTGAGGTGGTGTTATGGAGTAACAAAAGTGTATCTAAAACCAAACTCTTCACTCCTTACCCTCCATACTCTCCCCTTGCCAATTTCCCCAATCTATTTATTGGCTTTGGGGCCAGACCCAGCAGTCCTCAAGGAATAATTTCAGTTGTCTGCTTGGGGATTGCTTCTTGCAACTCCTAACATGGTGTCTGATGTTTCCCCAAGAATTGTATTATTATATCATCCCCAAGAACTGCGAGTCACCCTCATGCGTACCTGCTTTCTCAGTCTGCTGAGCTCTCTCTCCAGCCCTTCCCCATCTCTTGAAATATCACCATTTGAAATCCAGAGGCTCAGAACAAAAGTCAGCTTGTCATTTCAAGTTTAAAATATAATTAAAATTCAAATGCAATATATGTTCTATTATTATTTTTTTCCTGGACAATTGTAATATTTCATGAAATTTTCTAAGCACTTAATGATCTTTACATTGATTCAGACCAAAGGATTCTATTTAAGCAGTCATGTCTTTTGTTCTCTTCAACATGGAATCATTTGTCCTTAACTTTCATGACCTTGATATTTAACTGCTCACCGGGTATTTATCACAGAAGATGCCTCAATTTGGGTTCACCTGATTTTTCCTCAATGACTAGATGCAGGCTCCAAATCCTCAGAAGGAAATAATAGGAAGGTGGTGGTGGTGTGTTCTCATTCCACCATATTAGGATGTTTGAGATTAATTTTATTTGGTCCTGGTGATTTTAATGTGTTTTGCTCAGAGTGCCCTTTCTCAGGCTTCTTTAAGGTAAATGTAACTTTTTCCTTCCTTTTATTGTGTTTTGTAGGAAGGTTGAGATTATGTAAATACTCCATACTTCATCATTCTTTGATTTATATTAGCACTGACCCGTGGTTCTTATTTAGCAATGTTATAATCAGTCATTGACATTATTTATTTTTGCGTCACATCCAGCAGTGTTTAGGACTTACTCCTGGCTCTGCAGTCAAGGGATCAGCCCTGGTAGGTGTCATTATTTATATTGATGTTCAAATTATCCCAGCTTTGACCAGCTGGAGTGCCTTCAGACTGGCTTCTGTGCCTTTATGGACACACTCCCCCACCCATTTTTCTTTGAACACTGGCTTCCTGGTGTAAGATGCTCCAGGCTAGCTGCTCTTTACTTCTTAGGATTTATTATTACTTTTTTGGTTTTTGGGTCACACCCGGCGATGCACAGAGGTTACTCCTGGCTCTTCACTCAGGAATTACCCCTGGCAGTGCCCAGGGGACCATATGGGATGCTGGGATTAGAACCCGGGTCGGCCTCCTGCAAGGCAAATGCCCTACCCGCTGTGCTATCACTCCTGCCCCAGTTCCTTCTTAGGACTTAGATAACAACTCAAATACCTGCTCTGAGGGCTTTCAGAATAATGCTACTGATGCTCTTTTTTTTCCAAACTATTTTCTTAGTCTCTATATACCCCGTTCTGTTATCTATGACACCTAGAATTATCCAGCTTATTTTCTAATTCTCTCTCCCAACTAAAACTTAATTCTATGAGAAAATAACTTTTTTAGCACATTTTCTTGTCACTTGTCATGTGACAAGAATTTTTTCCAAAATATTTTCTTAGTCTCTCCACACCCAGTTGTTATCCGTGACACCTAGAGTTATTCAGCTTATTTTCTAATTCTCTCTCCAAATTAAAATTTAACTCCATGAGAAAATAACTTTTTTAGCACATTGTCTCTGGCACCTAGAAAAATACAGTAATTACTGAATTAATGAGTGAAAAAGACACCCCATGTAATCTCCACTTTTACCTTTATGTTATTAAAGAATACAAAGAAAACATGGACTCATGGAAAGACTGAATTGATCCAAGAACTGATCTTGGAATGAAACATTTCTGAATTTTATTTTTGTTTTTGTTCGGACAACACCTGGTAGGTGCTCAAAGTCTGTACCTGGTTCTGTATTTGGGGTTTTATGGGTACTGGGAATTGTAACTCACTTTTGAAAAGCACACTTAGTTCTTTGATCTCTCTCTTCTGCCTCAGTTCTGGATATTAATGTTAAAGAATTTGTAATTTTGTGTCATACTCAGTGATGTTCAGGGGTTACTCCTGGCTCTGCACTCAGGAATCACTGCTGGTGGTGCTTGGGGGACCATATAGGATGCCTGGAATCAAACCTGGATCAGCTGCTTGCCAGGTAAATGCACTACCCGCTATACTATTGCTCCAGCCCACCATTCTCTTGAAATTTTAATCTATCAAACCAAAACCAAAAAACCACTGGGCTGGAGAAATAGCTCAACAGCCTGAGAGTACATGTAAAGCATGCAGAAGGTCAAGCTTGATCCCTGGCACCACGTGATCTCCTGGTTTACACCTAATTTTCCAGTGTTTGATCTGGCACTAATTGTGAATGTCATGGGAAGGAATCTTTAAGCATAAGGCCAGGAGTAACCTGAGTACAAAAATATAAAGGCCCATGGTCCAAAAAAAAAAAAAAAAAAAAAACCCAAACAATAAAACCCAGCTTTCAAGGCTGCGATCATTAGGGCTACAGCACTAGCTCCAAGACCGGAGAACATGCTTTGCTTGAGGGAGTCCTAGTACAATCCCAGGCACCACATGGTTTCCGGCCTATGAACATTGCTGGGTGTGGCCCAAAACAAAACAAAATCAAGAGCTCACAGGTGGAAACACCAAGCAAGAGAACTTGACATCCATTAGGGTGGTGGTTTCCAATGTTGCTGCATATTGTAATTGTCTGGAAATTTTCATACACTTCTGATACTTGGCCTCTGCGCCCAACATTCTAATTGCTATGGAGTATAGTATGGTCACTGGCCTCCTTAAAAGTTTAGGACAAAGTGATAATTAAATTCAACACAGGGCAAACTTCAAGTTAGGATTTTAGGAGCAGCGCTCAAGTTATCAAGGTAGAGTGTGTATTTTAATTCAGCTCTCCTTTCAGAAAGCCCTTGTAAGGTTGCATTTAACACCTTCAGACCAACTTCCTTCTTGCTTTGCTTCCCCTTGTCCCCATGAACAATATACTTAGGTATCCAGTTACACAAGCTAAAGCTAAGGCGTGAAACTTCCTGCTTAGGTAAGACAGCGGCAGTGGCTATCACATTTGAATTCCACTCTACAGTATACACAAAAATCACTTTTTAAGTGAATAACAAATCAGTTTTTAATCAGAACTGTAAAACAACTAAGTTTCATGAAAACATAAACTACCATCCTAGCACTGAGAGAGGCAAAACCTCCTTAAACAAGAGACAAAAATCATTAACCAAACAAGAAAATTGATATATTGTAATTAAAAATATTTTATGAAAGCAGATTTAAAGACTTCCAAACAAAAAAAATTTTTTAAAGAACAAAAATCCCGAAACAAACAAACAAATCCCCAAACAAAGGGCATTCTCTTTGGCTTACCCCTAATTTTCCAGTGTTTGATCTGGCACTAAAAGTGACATGTTGTGCAAATATGAAATGACCCCTTAAAAAAGTGAGCTCACTCAAAAAGACATAGAGGACACTTAAATGTATTTTAAGTGAAAAAATCAGATTGAAAGACTAAACACTTTAATTCCCACTATATGAATGATATTCTGGAAAAGGCAAAACTACTGACGAAAGATCATTGTTTGCCAAGGCTGAGGAGGAAAGAGAGAGCAATGAATGAATGATGTGAGATTTTTAGAGCAGTGAAAACTTTCCATGATATGATAGTAGACATGTTTGTTAAAGCTTTTATAGAAAGACTGAACCCAATGTAAGCTGTTGGCTTCATTAGACTTATCAAGTTTTAATAAATGTATCCCAGTTGGTCCAGGGAAAAAGCTTAGACGACAGAAGGACATTCTATGAATGTCCAGATGAATGGCCCAGATACAATCCTAGCAATATGCATCTCCCTGAGCAAGACCACGGGTGACCGCCCCCCCTGCAAACCAAACAAAAAGCAGTAAAAGAATGAGCTCAGTTGTGATGTTTTATATCAAGTGATAATATATCCGTGATTCACTATACATTTATCATCCTAGTAGCCAGTGGCATCAAAGCAATGTCAGTCTGTGATTTTAATATTTTTGGCAATGACTGTTTCAGTGTTAAAAGGAAACATATTTGACTTCATGAGAGTGAGAATGAATCTATCAAAACGTTAACTTTATTATCTCTGCAGTTAGCCAACAATTTGAAAGAAAACTCATTGTTTTAAACTATAAATACAGGTGCTGTAGCGTAACTAAATCATCAACTTAGATTTTAAGTAAATGCTGATTTTTTGTGTGTTTGTTAGTGCTGGGGTTTGATCCCAAGATCTCACACGTATGGGGCATATGCTCTGACACTGAACTAGTCACAGCCTTCTTTACATTTTTTTAAACACGTAATCACATCAATGAAATGTGAAATTATGAAATGAAAAAGCCTGCTTCTCATTTTGGCTTCTGCTATTAACAAAATTTCTTGAAATGTAAATGCCACTATTTTCTTTTGCTATGGTAGAGGTGCTATGTTTATCCATAATCCTTAGAAAACGTTTACACAAAAATCACCCATTTCTGAAACATTTTTAATGTCAACATGTCAATTTATTTGAATGATAAATTGGTAGTGTTTAAGATATTAGCTATTAAAGCTAAAACTTCTAAATGACAGCACTGTCTTTAAAAAAACTTCCATTTCTGGTAACACAAACCCATTTCTGCTCTTTTGGAAAATAATGAAAATATGTATGAGTTGGCATTAGAAAATGGGTGAAATTACAATTAAAACAGCATAAATTCATAAATAAGAAAAATTAGCTGTTTTGTTATATAACAAAACAAATATAGCTAATAGCTCACTTGTTCCAAATTGTGTTAAAAACAGAGCTGTCAAAGATTTGTTATTATTTCAACTTTAAGTATGATGGTTCTCAGTAAAAGAGCATTAAAAATTCAGAGAAAATATTTTAATCAGATAACATTTGATAAGACGATGCCAAGAATTTACCCTAGGAATGAAAAAAATGATAAAACAAAAAATGTGAAAACCTTAATAAACTAGCACTAATCATTAAGGACAACAAGAAAGGTATTTTGGCAAATTAAGGTCTTCTGTGCCTTAAAATCCATTAGCTGTTCCTCTGAATTAGAAGGATTCAATTGGCTAAGAAAAAATTCTTTTTAGTGCCCTGACAGTTTTCATATCAGTGAGTGATTGGCTTTTATGACCCGATAGAAACAACTTAGCTCTGAAATTTTACTGCAGATGATTGGAAAGGGTCATAAAACTTCTAGTACAAATGCACCGAGAAGAGGCATTATTCATGGCCTGAGAAGTGTTCCCCATATAAATAAGTCTGAAAACATAAAACTTTGAAAAGCACACGATCAACGTGATTTTATCATATCTAAAAATTATGCTTATTTTATTCCAAAAAATTCTATTTACAGAGTATGCTTACATTGCATTTTAAGGCATGTATCAAATGTTAATAAGTAATTATAGCAATTTTATAAAAAAGATTCATATCTTTTCATACATTTTGTCATTATTTTTAAGTGAAAAGGCACTGGTTGGGAGAGAGAGCACTAGCGTGTATGCTCTGCACGTGGGAGGCCCAGGTTCAGTTCTTGCCACCTCAGGATTCCCCAAGCAACACATTCGGAGTAGGACCTGAGCAGTCAAGTGAGGCACAAGAAACGAAAAACAACAGAAAGAGAGCAGGAAGCCATCATTGCCGAGAAATAGCGCGTGATCTTAAGGGAAGAAACATGTCACTAGAACTTCCACAAGTTCCTTCTTCTTCTAACTGTAGTTCTGGTGGCAAAGGAGGTGCCCCAGGGTCCCCAGGTCTCGGAAGCGTAGTTGAAGAAAAGGAAGCATTTTCAGTTCTGCCTACTTCAGATATGGGCAAATTCAGAGATGAATGAGTAGAAAAAAAGGGAGCTGTGCTGGATTCTCCTTCTGGGTGGTACATAACAGTGGATGGTCTCAGTTTATCAGAGCAAGTACTCTCATCTGAATTTGATCTAGTAAGTTTGCTTGTGGCTCCATCTGGAAAAGGCTCACAGCTGCTACATTTCAGTCCTACAATAAAAGTAGGCAGGTATCAATGAAAAATCTTAAAAATAGGGGCCCACGGGCATTTTGCAACTTATTTAAAAATATGACATAACCATAACTTAACTTAAAAATATGACATAAACCACAACCATAACTTAAATAGCAAATAGCAATTGAAAAACTCCCATTTTGCTTTTGCCAAGAATCTTAAGATACTCTAATAATTATATTTTCTTTTGATAACCTTTTTTTTTTTTTCTTTTTGGGTCACACCTGGCAATGCTCAGGGGGACCATATGGGATGCTGGAAATTGAACCCAGGTCGGCTGCTTGCAAGGCAAACGCCCTACCTGCTGTGCTATCGATCCAGCCCCTCTTTGGATAACTTTTAATTTTGCTTTTGGGTCACACCCAGCTTTGCTCAGGGCATACTCCTGGTCTGTGCTCAGGGATCACTCCTGGAGGTGTTGGTGCTGGGCATTAAACCTGGGTCAGGCACATGTAAGGCAACCACGCTACCCACTGTACTATCTCTCTGGCCCCTCCCTTTTTTTTTTCTTCTTTGTGGCACACCTGACAGCTCACAGGTCTACTTCTAGTTCTGTGCTCAGTGGCTGCTCCTGGTGGTGCTCAGGGGACCAAGTGGTGACAATCCCAGGATTCCTACAAGCATATGCTTAGTCCACTGAGTCTTCTCCACAGCCCACTAAATATCTAATATTAAGCTATATTCTACTTTTCCAAGGCCAAAATTGAAAATAAATGTAACTAGGATTTATGATCTTTTTGAATGATCATTTCTGGGTTTTGTTTTGTATTTTGCTTTTTTTTTTTTTTTAATGCTTTTCGGGTCACACCTGGTGATGCACAGGGGTTACTCCTGGCTCTGCACTCAGGAATTACTCCTGGCGGTGCTAGGGGACCATATGGGATGCTGGGAATCAAACCCGGGTTGACTGCGTGCAAGGCAAATGCCCTACCCAATGTGCTGTCACACCAGCCTGTATTTTACTTTTTAAAAGCACTGTTACATTTAACGTAACTCTAGGACATCAAAGATATCTTACCTTGGGGGCTGGAGCGATAGCACAGCGTGTAGGGCGTTTGCCTTGCACGCGGCCAACCCGGGTTCGATCCTCAGCATCCCATATGGTCCCCTGAGCACCGCCAGGAGTAATTCCTGAGTGCAGAGCCAGGAGTAACCCCTGTGCATCGCCGGGTGTGACCCAAAAAGAAAAAAAAACAAAACAAAAAACAAAACAAAACAAAAAACAAAGATATCTTACCTTTAATTCGATTCTCAGCATCCCATAAGGTCCCTGAGCACGGCCAGGGGATAATTCCTGAGTGCATGAGCCAGAAGTAACCCCTATGCATCGCCGGGTGTGACCCAAAAAGAAAAAAAAAAGATATCTTACCTTTAAGATGTTCTAGTTTTATATTTCTAAGTTTTAGCACTTCATCTGTAATCTTCTGTATTAGGAAATTCTGTGTTTTCTCTCTTCGAATAGATTCAACTAGAGTATCTAGTCCTTTGGGGTTTTCTTGTAAGTAGTCTAACAACTTTCCAGCCCTTTTTCGACTAGATGTTCGGCAAGAAATTTCTTCAGTGTCTTCTTTACTGAGTATTTTTTTTGCACGCAGATGATCAAAATGTCTCTCAGCTATAATTTTTTCACACAAGTATACACGCAAATTTTCTAGAGCCTGAAAGAAAAAAGTATTTCAATTTTACTTTTTAGAACCTTAAAAAATCATAAGTCACTGTCATCCCGTTGCTCATCGATTTGCTCGAGCAGGCACCAGTAACATCTCCATTGTGAGACTTGGAGTTATATAATCGCATCACAGGGAAGGATCTACTGGGATACTTGCACATGGGAAATTTACAGGGATTACACTTGAGCTAAGGGTATGAAAGTTAAGTGAGTAAATTCTGAGAAATCTTGTGTAATTGGTAAACAGGGCACGTGTAAGCGGGATGAAGCTTGGAAGGAAAATGGGTTTGAATAGAAAACTTTTTATAACACGTTGAGGAAAATACATTTCCCTACAGCCAGGAGAGTTAACACATGACTGGCGAGAAAGTCATGTGTTAAAGTGTGCCTTACAGGTGGCAAAGGTGGATCGATCCCCTGTACCACATGGTCCCTTGAGCACTACTGGGAATGACCACTGAGCATAGAGCAGGGAAGTAGCCCTTAAGTAACACCAGGTTACTTCCAACTAAAAAAAAAAAAAGTGTAAGGTTTGCAAATAATAAGGAAACGTTTGCAGAGAACCAGAGAGGGAGCAAAATCTGGGTTTAAAGACAAGTTAGAACTGATCTCAATAATAAAAAATTAGCACACAAGGCTCAACCTGTAATAACGTTAGCAATCTTTTTGATCATTTTTGGCAGATTATTCATAACAAGCAATACAAAATAAATCATCTAGGATCTGCTTTTGGGGTGGGCTATGTTGGTGGTAGTGAAACAATAATGGTGGTGGGAAGGTGTAACGGTGGTGGGATTGGAGTTGGAATACTGCATGTAATAAATTACTGCAAACAATTTTATAAAGATAAAGTTGAATAATAAAAAAAAATTACTCTGGACTTTGGTTTTAGACTCAGACCAATCTTAGCTCAAATCTTCAATCTGTCACACATGCCTATGAGAGCTAGGGCAAGTTATGTAATCTGGTCACACTTTCGGTTTTGCTGACTCAATGACAAATACTTTGCAGGTGGGTCCTCTAGCTGTAAAAATAAGACAGTGCATGTGAGAATTTCATGTAGTTTCTGGAGAAGGCAATTAAGAGAATGTGACTCACGACTGAGTCACAAGCCAGACCCAAGCCACTGAAGGCTTTTCATCCCTTCCTTATAATATACATTGTAACTCTGCCCCTTGGAATGTCTGTAACCTTTGCTTCCACCATTCTCAGAAGTTGCTCTGAGGACATAGTCTTAGAAAAATCTTGTGCTGCTGAGATTATCTGAACAATATACAGTGACTGAACTGAGTTGAGGCCTCTATAAGACCTTTGAAATCTGTCAGAGAGATTTGGTTTGGACAACTATTCATCTGTGGTTACTCAAGATAAGCTTTGTAAGTAAAACCTCCCAATGGGGCCACTTTTAGGTAACACTTTCCCCAACAGTGATAAACATCAACAAACATTCATAATATGACTCCTGTCCACACTATGGACAGCACTCTTTAATCTACCACCTCTGTGTGTCTAGAAACTTTATATACTAATATGATGTCAGCAACTACACTTCTTAACATTAACATTATTTTCTCATATACAAAGGTCCTATTTATCCCTTAAAATTCAGGGCACTAGCAGTCTCTTTAAGATAGCATTACCTAAGAACCCCCTAGCCACTGCCTAAATGAGTTATATACCCCTCTCATCTGTCCTTATAGCACCCTGTCTATACGTTTCACTTTTCTATTTATCAGGACCTAATTCCTCTTTCCCAAATTCCTATTTTGTATCTCTACTCTCTCTCTCTCTCTCTCTCTTTTTTTTTTTTAATTTTTGGATCACACCTGGCAATGTACAGGGGTTACTCCTGGCTAACACACTTAAGAATTACTCCTGGCGGTGCTCGGGGGACCAAATGGGATGCCAGGAATCGAACCCGGGTTGGCTGCGTGCAAGGCAAATGCCCTACCCACTGTGCTATCGCTCTAGCCCCTCTTTTTTTTTTTTTTTAAAGTTACTAATGGGGCTGAAGAGATAGTACAGGGCTAAGGCACATATCTTGCAAGCCAGGGCCCAGGTTCGATCCTGGCATTCCTTACAGTCCTTGAGTACCATTAATAATTCCTGGAAATGTACACTGGTGGAGGGATCATTGTATGACTGAAACTCAAACACAAAAGCTTTGTAACTATATCTCATCGTGATTCCGACCACCCCCCCCCCCCCCAAATATTCCTGGGCACAGTTCCAGGAATTGGAAGTTCTCACCCCTATGAGACACTGGGTGTGGCCCAACTTCCCCCCTCCTCCCCAAAAAGTCATCAATGGTCTCTTAAGGCTGAAACTGATACTTTTTAGTTTGCACCTATCTTCGTAATTGCAACTGAGCCTTCCCAGCCTAAAACACTTTTGTTTCCCAAAGTGAGTGATACCACAGCCCCAGGGATTTGGTGATGGGGGGAGGGGAGAGAAGAGGTGCTGGTAAGATGGGGGTATAGACTATAGCAGACAGTAGCTTCAGGATAACAGTGATTTTTCTTTTCCTGAAAAGGGGGAGACAGGTCAAGTATATGTGGGACTCTCTGTGAGGACACCATACCTCCAGACTTTCTTCCATATCTGTGACTAACTTCTCACATTTTAAAAACTCCAGTGATCTCTCGTGATCTCCCTTTTCTCAAGCTGGTCTCAATTCCTCTGTGAATACATTCAATTACATGCTTACGTTTTCTAGCTCAGACTGCTCTGAGTTTCAGATCTATAGGGCGGATTGCTGATTTGACAATTCCATAGACTAACCTATCTGATTCTACTTTCTGTCTCTAGCATTAAACATAAACACATCATGACATTTTATCCTTTCTATTTCAAATACCATGTCTTATAGGCTACTTCTCCCTCTGGAAGAAACTGGCAAGCTACCGAGAGTTTCCTGCCCACATGGGAGAGCCTGGCAAGGTCCCCATGGTGTATTCATATGCCAAAACCAGAAACAAGCTGGGTCTCATTCCCCTGACCCTGAAAGAGCCTCCAATGCGGCATTGTTGGGAAGGACCAGTAGAGAGAGGCTTCTAAAGTCTCAGGGATAGGACAAATGGAGACTTGAGAAATTCGACGATCAACGGGACGATGACAATGATTTCAAATACATTTCTGGACTTTCCCTTTTGTACATCACCATTGCCTTCGCTCTGATCCAAATCATCTGTTAAATATATGAATAATAAGAATTCCTTCTTAGAATTAGGGTGTGAATTCCTCTTCTCACTTTTGCTCTCAATTTCAGAGAGATCTTAAAAAACTCTAACAACTCTACAATAGCTCTATACTTAATAATTTGGAGAAAAATACAAATACTACCATCTCAGACCTTTCAAGATTTGACTTCAGTTACTTTTCTATGTCACCTCAAGGCATTCTCTGCATTCTCCTAATTTCCCCAGTGTCCCCAGGTCTTGACTATCACAGATCTTTCCTGTGCAAATTCTACCCTTCTGCTATATTTTTTGAGATGGTTTAAAAGCAAAATGTCACTCACCAACCTATCTCAACTTATTTCTCCTGCTACCATCTCAACACCCATTTTGTCTCCTTCATAGTTTCCACCATAATTTATAACTATACAGTTGTTTTCAACGCTAAGGACCTATATTTTTTGAAGCAGGTAAGAACCAGACACGCTTGTTCAACACTATGCTCTGTACTTAGCAGCGTGCCAAGCATATAGTTTTTGGGTGAATGTAAAATTCACTGCACTTATTCTGTGATTTGCATTTATTATTTTAGTCTGTCTCCTTCCTTCCAAGTAACTGAGCTCTTTTCAAACAAGAATTGTGTCTTTAAATTTTTGAACTGTTTGAATTAACTATACTACCAGTCCTACAACAGCATATAATCCGTATTTTAAAACTGAACTAATTAAATGAACAAGCTTAAGTAAGCAGCTGAACAGGGGTGGGGGCTGGGGAAGAACTATAGTGAGAAGCAGGAGTGTGTCATATATTCTATAATTTACTATGAGAATGGGTATACTATTTCTAGACAAGAGAATACATCTCAACCAGTAAGCAACTTTGAGGATAGCATAATAAAAAGTTCTATTTCAGACAAAGTGAGAAAACTACTGGGCATAAAAGTATAAAAATGTATTTCCAGGGGCTGGAGCGATAGCACAGCCAGTAGGGCGTTTGCCTTGTACCCGGCTAACCCGGGTTCGATCCCCAGCATCCCATATGATCCCCCGAGCACCACCAGGAGTAATTCCTGAGTGCAGAGCCAGGAGTAACCCCTGTGCATTGCCGGGTGTGACCCAAAAACAAAACCAAAAATAAAAAAAGTGTATTTCCAGTAGATATTTGAAAAAAATAAGCATCCTGAGTTGTGAGAAAAGAAAATTCAAATATATGGATGATATTTAAAAAATTCCTAAAGTCATAAACCATTTTGGAAATATGATGATAAAAAAGGTTTCTAACCGAAAAAATGAACATGGTTAGTTTCACAAACCTCTGGGACACCCTTAATTCCCTAAGGCTATGGATTTCTCTTTAGCTGTGAACTGAAATCAAGGTGATGGATAATATCAATATCTGAACTGAAGAAAAAGGGCCCGAAAGCCTGTGCACATTCGTATTTGCTACATGTTTCATACCCTGACCTGGAACCTTACACTCTCTGCTTTATCAGCTGTAATAAAGAATGACTCTTAAGAGTCTTGAGGTGTGAGAGTGATTAAGTGGAAACACTGTAAAACCGGGGACTTAGTTTCTGGATCATAACAGGCCCTGCTCTCCAAGTTCATGGTTTTCCTGGAAAAGCACAAATTCTGAACAAGACAACTCTCATTCATTCTAAAGCAGTTATCAAAATTTCAGTTTTATCTCGACTAGAATCTTTTCAGGCCAACAACAACAACAACAACAACAACAACAACCGTATGGCACCTTCCCCCGCCAACCCCCACCAAGTAAGTGCGCAGGACTTCTCCCAAAGCTACGCTAGAGAAACCAAGCACGCGATCCTGCTTCAATACTTGCTCCAACAGACATCTGCTGAATGAGGAAACCGAGGCAGGGCTCCTGGGGTGAGCGACTTCTGTGGGTGAGTCAGACCTACCAAGTGCAGCGATGAGAACAGTATATTAAAACTCACACTCAACGTGTGTGTGTGAGTGTGTGTGTGAATGTGTGTGTGAGAGAGAGAGAACCACAACCATGGCTTTGTGTAAGAACAGCATCAAGGCAGAACACACTGCACGCTGCTCTCGTTCCTAAGATGAATTAATAGAAAGCAACTTTTAGTGCTCTTCGTGTTGGTCTGAGACGGAAAACCAGGGAACTAGCACTGAAGGTGGGAAAAAAAAAAAAGAACTTAAGCACATCACACCAACACCGTTAACCCTCCACAAATCAAACATGAACACCAGGCGCAGCTCGCAAGCACGCACCCAAGCCAGCTACTCAATTATTATTTTCGCCCTTTGCCAACTGTAAATACAGTTTCTGCAAGGGCTCACTCCCCACCCCACTCCCCACAATTTAAATATGTGGGCGTCTGCTTACGAGGGGGGAATTCCGGGGTGTGCTCCCAGCTGCTGAGCTTCCCCCACCCGCCGGGGTGAGGGTGAAGGAGGTTTCGCAGATCTGCTCCGCTGCCCCCTCTCCTCGGGAGCCCGATCCCGGCCCGATCTGGTGCCGCCAGGAGCCGCGACCATGCGACCGCGGGCGGCGGGGAGCAGCGCGGGGCGCAGGACTGGGGGTGCGTTCACCGGGATGCGGAGAGTGAACGCGGGGAAACGCTCCCGGGGGCAAACTTTCAGAAATGCAAGTCCCCGCGTTCAGCGCGTGAGGCCGCGGAGGGGCAGGTCGCCGGGGCAGACGGGGTCCCCTCGCATCCAGGTCCCCAGGACGCGGCGCTCCCCGCATCCCGCGGGGTCTGGACCTTCCGCTCCGGCCAGCAACCCGCAAGTTCTCTTCCGACTGCAACTGGCGCTCCGGGTTTCCGCTGTCCCCGCCCGCTTCGTGTCCCCCCCCAACCCCCCCACCCCGCTCTCGGCGCCCGGCTGGGCCCGGGCTGCTGGAACTCACGTCCTTCTTCACTTCGGTCAGGTCCTCCTCGGTGAGGGACGGCGAAGCGGTCTCCATGGCCCAGGTGGCTGAGGGCACCTCTTCCGGGTCCGCGAGCGCGGCCGGCCCCGCCCCGCCCAGGCCGAGGGGCTTCGGCCGCCGGAAGAGGGGCGGAGGACGGGAGGCGGAGCCGTGGGAAGGAAAAGGGCTTGCGGCGCTGAAAACAGAGGGGTCTGGGGAGGGGGGGATCCGGCCGGCCCGTTTCCGGCTCCGCTCCGGGGGCGGGCGGCGCCGCAGTCGCGTCAGTCCAGCTCGGTGCCCCGCTCCTTTCCGCTCCGCACTAGGCGCAGGCGCATCCACAGCCCCTCCGTGAGACTCTGGCCTGGTGCGCGCCCACCGGGCCCGGCGACAGCCAATCAGTGCCAGGCTCCGAGAGCCGGGCCTGGGCACGCCCCTCCCGGCCGAGGCGTGGCTCCGCCTCCAGCCTCGCCCATCCTCCGCCTGCGGCGGGGCATTGCTTTCCCCGTAAGGAATCGCTTCCGGGGGTGGGGCGCTTCTCGGCTGGGCGGGCGCCGGCAGCTCATTGGTGGAGTAGTCCTGACTTGTGCGTTCATTTGGGTGCCTCCCCTTTTCCCATACTCTGCGCTGGGTTCTCTGTTGCTGTTTGTTTTTGCACTGTCAAGTTTTCTTCTTTCTTTTTTATAAATTAAAAAAATTTTTTAGAGCATCACAAAGCCGCTTATGATTGGATTTCAGTCATACACTATTCCAACACCCATTCCTCCACCGGTATACAGTTCTCAGCACCAGTGTCCCCAGTCCCCAGTTTCCCTCCCATCACCCCTCCCCCCCTTGCCTGCCTCTTTGACAGGCGCTTCTCTCTCTCTCTCTCTCTCTCTCTCTCTCTCTCTCTCTCTCTCTCTCTCTCTCTCTCTCTCTCCCCCCCCCCCACCTTGGGCATTGTGCTTTGTAATATTGATACTGAAGTCATTAAGAATATCCCTTACCTACTGCTGTCAAGTTTTCTAATTATCCCACCCCACCGCCCCACTCACTCTTCACCCCACCCTATTCAGGCACATGTTTAAGACATGAAACAGTTTTGAAAGAAAAACGTCAACCGCACAACTGCCACTACTTTAATCTCTAGTTTAAAGTTTGCACACATACTTCCTTATTTATGTGTCTGTGTGTGTGTGTGTGTGTTGGTCATCTCACAGGGTTGTTGTGAGAAGTAAATGATCTACGGAAGGTTCTTGAAGGCACTTTCCTCATTGTCGGTAATTTATCGTTCATCATGAAGCAGTTAGATAGGAGGGCCCCTTAGAGTGAGTGCTTGGGAAATAATCAACCAATTCAAAGAATTTACGCTGTCACTAACTCAAAAGTAGTCCGAGAAAAGCATTGAAGGCTAGATCCATTTTGTGGACACAGAACTAAGGCATGTGAGATTCTAACTGTTGCCAGCTCCTGCCCAGGCAAACCTGGACCCCTCCAGAGAGAAACACCAGGGAAACAAAGGCTGCGAGAGAACTTGATGGTGGGTCACCAAACGTTCAAAGCTCTTTCCTCTGACAATGCCCCCAACATTAGGCTCTTACCTACACAGAAATCCCCTAGTTGGAGAATTTTAGGTGAAAACCTATAAAGTCTAACACTGGAAAGGCGAGATTGCTTCCCTATTCAGAGGGTCACTAGCATTTTAACTTTGGGGTGTGTAATTCCTTTCTTTTGCTTTATGGGTACCCTAGGCTCTCCTTCCAGAGAAGCCCAAGGTCTCTTTTGAACACATTGCTCTCTTTCCTTTCTCTAAACAGAACTTCCATTTCACTATTAGGTTCCTTCTTGAAAGTCCTTTCCTGTGAGGAAAGCCAAGAGACCCGAAAAGAACCTGGCCTGAGGTTAGGGCTGATTTTCTTTTTCCTGAAAAGAGAAATCTTCACTTCAACCTGAATTCCATAGTTCCCAGAGAAAGCAGGTAGCAGGGATTAATTTTTGTGCAATGTAGACCAAGTGGGACTTGGGCACAGCCTGACAATTGTTGAGTGGACTGGTGGGATACAGTGTCCAAGCCTGTGGGTATTGGACAATGTCAATTGTGACCCTCCCAAGCACTTTCTGGGTGACTGAGGTAGGTCAAGAGGAACGTGGTAGATACTCTTGAAGCTCCTAGCGCTCTTATCCCCACTTCATCTACATCACCTGCCATCATTATCTCAAGTATTCATTAATATGCTCTAGATGCCTTATCCTGTAAAAGTTCTCCTATTTTATTGGGGAAGACTATTCTCAAAATAGATTCTCTAACTATTGATAGATATCTGTACAAAGCAACATGAGTAATGGAGATGAGAAACTCAAACTCAAAAACAGAGTCCTTGACTTAACACTGTTGCACAGAAAATAAACTGAATACCAAATAAATTAGAAATAAACTAGCAGTACTTGAAGTTACTTGGTAGATAAAAATGGTGAGAATAGTGGACCTGAGAGATAGTAGAATAGATAGGGAACTTACTTTGCATGAAGCTGACCTGAGTTCAATTTCTAGCACCCCATGGGGTCCCTAAGTCCCACCAGGAGTTAGAACCAGGGGATATGGCTCCAAAATAAACAAAAATGATCAGAATATCAAAGATAGACCTATACTCTGGCATTCCAGAAAGGCAAAGAAAAGTAAAACAAAACAAGAGGGATGCAATTTGTTCAATATGATCACATCAATATTGTTCTATTTTATTTGGGATTTTGTGGTGCCAGGGATCAAATCCAGGACCATACACATTCCAGGCAAGTGCTGAGCTAAATCTCTTGCCTCCAAGTAATTTCTTTTCCTGATTGCTTAATCTCAAACTTCTCTAACCCAAATTTACCTAATTATTTTTTTTCCAAAATATTTATTGAACATCAAGAATATTTCCGACATTTTTCTAGGATCTAGGGAAACAGCTGTGAACACAATAAGTAAAAGTTCTTCTTTTATAGGGAGCATATGCTTAAATGATAGAGCACACAGAACCCTGTGTTTCATTCTCAAAACTAGAAGAAAAAAAGCAAAAAATGAACCAACCCAAACAAAAGAACCCAAAAACAAGAAGAAGGAAAGAGAGAGAGAGAGAGAGCAGGAGAGAGGCAGAGATGAAGAAAGAAAGAAAAAAGAAGCTAAACCTGTAGTGTTTGTGTAATAATGACAAAAGGTCATTTGAAAATGTTATATAAATTATTATTTTAGAAACTAATAAATGTTAATAGAAAATATAAAACAGGGAAGTAGTATATAGTTGCACAGAGTGGTAAAAATTTTAAATAGGGGAGTTAGTAAGGACTAACAAGGAGAAGGGCAGATTCGTTTTCACACTTGAAGGAAGCAAGTAAATGAATCTTGTGGACAAAAAACATTATTCGTAGAGAGAAGCTCCAGTGAACAAGATGAAGTGTGCCTGGGAAGGAGGTGAGGTCCTGTGTGACACCGTACAAGTTTACCTTGACTTGGCTCTGAGTCATATGGGCTTACTCTGAGTCAGATGGGAAGCCATTGTTGGGTATTGAGGAGATGAGCATCAGGATCTGATTTATGATTTGAAAAGGACACTCTCACTGATATCCTGAGAGGAAGGAAGTAGGAAGTGGTAAAACCCAGCTAGGGTATGATTATCATAATCCAGATTCCAGGAGGTGGAAGTTGATACCCAGTGTTGGTAGCCCCAAGGGTAAGGAGGGCATTTTTTTTCTTTTTGGGTCACACCTGGCAATGCACAGGGGTTACTCCTGGCTCTGCACTCAGGAACCACCCCTGGCGGTGCTCAGGGGACCACATGCGATGCTGGGAATCGAACCCGGGTCGGCTGCGTGCAAGGCAAACGACCTACCCACTGTGCTATTGCTCCAGCGAGGAGGGCATTTTGAAGGAATGGGGAAGCTATTGCATTTCCTTTTGGAAGGATCATTTTGGTTGCTGAGCAGAGAGTAGGCTGTACATGTATGGGCAGAAGCAGAGATGCTAGCTGGAGTCTCACAGAGACCTGGCAAAGGTGAGCACAGCATAACCACGGTGGAACAAAGGTGAGCATTCTTCCAATTATTCATGTCATTTATATTATTGCCAGTTTGTCATTGTTAAGGAAAAATAAAACACCCACAAATCTTTTTCATTCACACATTCCATCCTTTATTCTTTAAAATGATCATTTCCTTTGCACAAATTTCCAGTAGCTGAGTACAGAGTCCAAGGAAATTAGTATTTCCTGTTTTTCCATATAAGTATTCACAGGTTCCTTCTGAAGTCTTAGTCCATTTGTGTGAGGGAATGAATTGTTTCCTCACAACCATATCAGCTCTTATGATAAAGGGGGGGGGAAGGGAGGAAAACTGTTTTTATAAAAGCTCTTAAAGACATTTCAAGCACACCAGACAATAGAGAATAATTTTACATGCATCTGATGTTCTTTACTGAACGTCAACAAAAACTGAGACTTTACAATATGTGCATCTGTTAAGGTGTTTGATTACTGTGTGTGTCAGTGGCAGATATATCTGATTATTTGGGGGACATGGGAGCACTCCTGGAGATGCTCAGAGTTTTCCCCTGAGTCTGTGCTTAGGGTCACTTCTGGTGGTGCCTGGGGATCATTAGCAGTACCTGGAATTAAACACTCCTAGGCCATGTGTGCAAAGCAAGTACTTCTACTCCATGTACTTTTTCTCTGGACCATATCTCATTATTCAGTCTTCTTTCATGACTATAAATAAAGTTCTTTCCATGTTGTTGACCATCATTTCATTTCCAACACCAGCAACCATCTTCTATTCTCAGTATTCCTTACCTTATTCATTTATTCAACTGAAAATTTGCATCTTTTATAGGTCAGAGTTATGGAGGGAGGTCAGTGTCTAGGTCAAACAGAGTGAGGAATCTAGGAAATTTAATATTTTATTTTGAGGTCAGGTGGCAGTGGTCCAAAGTAACTTTTTTTGGGCCACATCCAGCTTTGTTCAGGCCTATTTCTGGCTCTATGCTTAGGAATCACTCACTCCTGGAGGCATGTGGGGGAGCAGAATGGGGGCATGGGAATCAAACCAGAGTCGGATGCATGCAAGGCAAACTCCTTATCCACAGAACCATTTCTCTGGCCCCAAGGAATATTAATTAAAGCAGTAGCTCCAAGGTGCCATGGATAGAAAGTGGAGTGACCACTAGAAGAAGCCTGGCCTTCTTCAAAATCAACCATTTTCATTTTATGAGTCATAGTTTCAGTGATGTTGGCAGAGCTCCCATCTCTAAGCCTTTGGAAGATCATGTTCCTAGGACTAGAGTGTTTATACATTATGGGTCTCTGTGAGACAGGGGAAGGGACTTGGTGCAGGAGAGGAAGTTGGTGGTTTTCTTTTTTATCTAATTTTTCTAATCCAGTTCCACTAGGGTTTTGCTTTGAAGAGTCGGCTGCAAGAACAGGACATATCAGACCTACTATTTTTATTTCTTAATATTTTATGTTAATATGTTTTTAGCAAGATTAGTAAGGCCTGCCTTGTGTCTACTTTTCCACTGCTGTTCCTAGTGTCTGACTTACAGGTGTCATGAACAGAAGGTTTGTGTTTAAGCAAAGCTGTATGTTGAAATCCTAACCCTCAATGTGAAAGACTTAGGAGCTGGGCCTTTGTCCAGTGATGAGGTCAAACAGTTGGAGCCCTTTGAATAAAATTAGCACATTTGCTCTTTCTGCCATGTGGAATACAATGAAAAGTTGTCAATCTGCCTCTTTCTGCCATGTGGAATACAATGATAAATTGTCAATCTGCCACCTGGAGAGAGAGAGAGAGAGAGAGAGAGAGAGAGAGAGAGAGAGAGAGAGAGAGCACAAAAGAGCTCTTGCTAAAATCAGATTGAGCTGGTACCCTGATCTCAAGACTTACCACTTCTGGATCTATGTGCAATAAAATTGATTGTTGCTTATAAGTTGCCATTATGTGGTAATTTTTTTAAATAGAAGCCAAAATGTACTAAAACTGGCAGGCTTATTAGAAGGCTGGGGAGATGGAGCAAAGGGCTGGAGTGCATGCTCTAGTATTCAGGATTCCCCAGAAACACATGGTCCCCCTAACACTGCTGAGTGCTCCAAAGAATAAATGCATGTTGAATGAATTTAATGAAAGTTAATTGATGAATCCCTTCAGAGGGGATGGGCTCCAGCTTCCCTCCACACCCTGAGCAGAGCTCCCAGCGGCCGAAGACCACCAGAACCTAGCTACAGGCCATGCTGGAGGTCCCTCTCCACACGTTCGGACAGGCCTCATGCGTGAAGGTGCCGGCAGAGGAACCCAGGTGTGTGTAATCCCATCAATGGCCAACATCCAGAGAGAGACTTAAAAGCAAGCGGCTGCGCTATATCTTTAGCCTTCTTCTCCCTCTGGAAGAAACTGGCAATCTTCTGAGATAAATTGTCTCACATGGGACAGCCTTGCAAGCTTCCCATGGTGTATTCATATGCGAAATCCAGTAACAAGCTGGATCTCATTCCCCTGACCCTGAAGAGCCCCCAGTGCATCATCGTTAGGAGGGCCGAGTCGATATGGACTTCTAAGATCTCAGGGAAAGGATGAAATGAGATGTTACTGAGCCTGCCCGAGAAATCGGTGATTAATGGGATATCGTGATCGTGATCGTAATTGATGAATACAAAATTTCAGCTATGTGAGATGAATATTTCTTTTCTTTTTTAAAATTTGTTTATTGAGTCACTGTGAGAACAGTTACAAAGCTTTTGTGTTTGAGTCTCAGTCATACAATGATCAAATACCCATTCCTTCCCCAGTGCACATTTCCCACCAACCACAACCAAATATACCCCACCTACCCACCCCTACCCCTGCCTGTGTGGCAAATAATTTTGACATTATTCTCTCTCTACTTAGATTACATTCAATATTTCGACTCCAGTCTCAACATCATTATTTAGAATTTTCCTCCAACACTCAGATCTGCCAAAGAGGCAACATTAGACAAGTTGTTTTCTATTGCTGGTTATGAATAGCATATAATGTCAGATGCACAATCTTGGAATTCAAAATTTTAATAATTGGGTCTGGAGAGATTTCTACCAAGAGCCGCTCAGTTCCAAGATTCCTTTGTGTGTCTCTGGAATCACAGCAGTTAAGGAATTTGATAAGTAGCCAGAGAAGCCGTTCGTGGGCGGTGTCTAGGGTCCCATTGGGGTGGGGGAGGTGAGGGACCAACTCTCCCCCTATCCTGTGAGGTCTGGTGTGTGTCGTCACTACTGGTCTGTACCTGGCATTTACAATCAGTTCTGGAAGCTTTCCAGAGAACAGGTGGAGGGACAGCACCTGTTCCCAACTGGGTTGGCACGGCGAAGGTGGCCTAATGCAAAGACCGGAGGCATGTCTGCCCTCCCGCTTGGTTCCGAGGTTCCTTCGTGTGTCTCGAGATGAATATTTCTTTCAGATATCTGCTTTACAAATTGTGCTGATAGTTAGCAATGTTTTATTATATACCTAAAATTTTCTTGAGGATAGATCATTTTAAAAGTTCTTACCACAATTAAAAACATGAAATATAACTTTTAAAATAAAAAACATATCTGTCAGAAAACTTTTTCCATTCTCCCCATCCACTGCTGTATGTTTTCTCTATTCTCATTTCTATGGCATACCAGGACGCAGCTAAAGAGAGAATGCAGCACTCTAACTCTTCATGGTCTTAGCTCTAACCCACAGGCCCCAACCCATCACCTGCCCATCCTCCATCCTAACTTCCATCTTTGTGGTTTCTGACTCACACCTCATTCTCTAGTTTTCAGTCTACACTTAGGTTTGAGTCATTCCTTTACCATTTACTGTTCAAGTTCAAGCAAGTTTCCAAACTTCTCTGTCCCCAGGTGTCTCATAAAAAAATGAAAAAGCTTAAATATGTGAAGGGAAGAGGAGCAAAGATGGAGTGTTGGGAAACAATGACTTACAAAGGATGAGAAACAGGAAAACATTTCCTCAATGATGGAATGCATATACTATGTACCATTACATTACAGTGCTACAGTATCTTCTGTAATTGTGACTTTTATGACTCTTGAGTTTTACTGTCATCATTAACTCATCCTCTGTCTGATGATTGTTGTCACGTTCTTATTGATTTTTTTTTGTTTTGTCTTTTTGGATCACAGTTGGCCATGTTCAGGGCATACTTCTGGCTCTGCACTCCTGGCAAGGTTCAGGGGCCATACACAGTGCCTGGTTGGAACCCTGTCAGACACAGTGAAAGGCAAGAACTCTTCTTATTGTATTATCTCTTCTGCCCTATGATCTTAATTTCCCTGGACCACACGGCAGTTTGGCCTCTCAGCTCTACTTGCAGTAATGAATTATGTCGCCCTCAGGTAGTTGGCATAGATTTTGGTTCTCTCTAGTCTGTATCCACATGCGCACACCTTGTGGACCTACCTTCAGAACAGAGGCAAAGCTCATCATTGCTAAGGAATGGTAGTTAGTTCTGGGTTTCTGATTGGGTGTTGTAACTCAACTTCTATCAGTCACTCTAAGTTGCTGAGAGTAAGGATCACCTTGCAAACTCTTTAACATCCAGGCAGTGAGTTAGCTTCACGTGCTTTAGACCAGAGTGTCTTAAACTTTTAATTTTTCTTATTTTCCAGAATTCATTTTTATTCATTTATTTTTTTCTTTTTGGGTCATACCTGGCAATGCTCAGGGATTACTCCTGTCTCTGAACTAAGGAACTACTCCTGGGGTGTTTGGGGACCATATGGGATGCCAAGGATTGAACCCAGGTAGGCTACATGCAAAGAAAATGCCTAACACTGTACTATCGCTTCGGCCCTGAGAATGTCTTAAATTTATTATACTGCTACCCATTTTCATCCAATAATTTTTTTATCCAATAAATTTGTATGTGAACCCTATTATTTCAAAAACCATACATGTTAAATATTTACTAACAACAAATTGTGAATTTATTTTAAAATAAAAACTTCACATTCTCTACCTTCATTCAGCTCTATTACCCAAAATGGGGTCATGACCCACAGTTTAAAAAGCTAAGCTTTAGACTTCTTGGTGCAGGTTCCCAAAACCTAAACCACCCATTTTGGATGATCTGAGATGATGTCAAAGTTAGTTTAGCTCTATTAACCACTTGCAGTTTCTTTCCTTCTTTCCTTCCTTCTTTCTTTCTTTTCTTCCTTTCTTTTCTTCCTTCCTTCCTTCCTTCCTTTCTTTCTTTCTTTCTTTCTTTCTTTCTTTCTTTCTTTCTTTCTTTCTTTCTTTCTTTCTTTCTTTCTTTCTTTCTTTCTTTCCTTCCTTCCTTCTTTCTTCCTCTCTTCCTTTCTTCCTTCTTTCTTCCTCTCTTCCTTCTTTTTCTTTTTCTTCCTTCCTTTCTTTCTTTCTTTCTTTCTTTCTTTCTTTCTTTCTTTCTTTCTTTCTTTCTTTCTTTCTTTCTTTCTTTCTTTCTTTCTTTCCTCTCTTTCTCTTTCTCTCTTTCTTTTTTTAAAAGAAATATTTTATTGAATCACCGTGAAAAAAAGAAAGAAAAAAATTACAAAGCTTTCAGGTTAAGTCACAGTCAAATACTGATTAAACCCCCATCCCTTCACCAGTGCACATGTTCCACCACCAAGAACCCCAATACACCCCCCTCCCACCCCACCCCCCATCTAAGTAGCTAATGATATTCCCTTTATTCTCTATATACTTTGAGTACATTCCATATTTCCATACAGAACTCACTATTATTTATTTATTTTTTTTTTGCTTTTTGGGTCACACCCAGCGATGCTCAGGGGTCACTCCTGGCTTTGCACTCAGGAACTACTCCTGGCGATGCTTGGGGGACCATATGGGATGCCGGGGATCGAACCCGGGTCGGCTGCGTGCAAGGCAAACGCCCTACCCGCTGTGCTATCGCTCCGGCCCCAGAACTCACTATTATTGATTGGAAATTTTCCCCAACAATCAGGCCTGCTGAATAGGCATCATCTAATAATTTCTCTTCATTGCTGAGAGTGAAGACTTTGAGTTTTGGGTTTCTAATATTTTAGCTCAGTTCACAGTCAAAATGGATGGCTACAAGAATCCGCTCTGGTGCCAAAATGGGTTAGGAGACCTCAGGATCACAGTCTTTAGGCGCGGAGGGTCTGCTTCTCGTGCCGCGGCTCCGGGTCATCTCTGGGTGGAAGGCGCGCCGGGAACGGCCCCTCTCCCAGGACCACCTACAGGCTACGTCACTAAAGAGAGTCCTACCTCCGGGTTGAGGGGTCTTAGAGGGTGGTTCTCACCACTTGGTTGCTGCCGCTGCCGCCATTTTCGCTCAGAAATGGGGTTGAGAGGGAAAAATCTCTCCAAGGGCTGCAGGAGGTTGTAGCTCAGTTCACAGTCAAAATGCATGGCTGCAAGAATCCGCTCTGGTGCCAAAATGGGTTAGGAGACCTCAGGATCAGTCTTTAGGCGCGGAGGGTCTGTTTCTCGTGCCACGGCTCTGGGTCATCTCTGGGCAGCTCTTTCTTTCTCTCTTTCTTTCTTTCTTTCTTTCTTTCTTTCTTTCTTTCTTTCTTTCTTTCTTTCTTTCTTTCTTTCTTTCTTTCTTTCTTTCTTTCTTTCTTTCTTTCTTTCTTTCTTTCTTTCTTTCTTTCTTCCTTCCTTCCTTCCTTCCTTCCTTCCTTCCTTTCTTTCTTTCTTTCTTTCTTTCTTCCTTTCTTTCTCTCTCTCCCTCCCTTCCTTCCTTCCTTCCTTCCTTCCTTCCTTCCTTCCTTCCTTCCTTCCTTCCTTTCTTTCTTTCTTTCTTTCTTTCTTTCTTTCTTTCTTTCTTTCTTTCTTTCTTTCTTTCTTTCTTTCTTTCTTTCTTTCTTTCTTTCTTTCTCTTTCTCTCTTTCTCTCTTTCTTTCTTTCTTTCTTTCTTTCTTTCTTTCTTTCTTTCTTTCTTTCTTTCTTTCTTTCTTTCTTTCTTTCTTTCTTTCTTTCTTTCTTTCTTTCTTTCCTTCCTTCCTTCCTTCCTTCCTTCCTTCCTTCCTTCCTTCCTTCCTTCCTTCTTTCTTTCTTTCTTTCTTTCTTTCTTTCTTTCTTTCTTTCTTTCTTTCTTTCTTTCTTTCTTTCTTTCTTTCTTTCTTTCTTTCTTTCTTTCTTTCATTTTTGGGTCACACCCAGCAATGCTCAGGAGCTATTCCTGACTCTGCACTCAGGAATTACTCCTGGCGGTGCACAGGGGCCCATATGGGATGCCAGGGGTTGAACCCGTGTGCAAGGCAAACGCTCTACCCTCTGTACTATGCTCCAGCTCTCATTTGCAGTTTCTTAAACTCTTTGCTGTTTATTTCAACTACAAGTAGTTTCTATAGTAGTGAAGTGTGTCAACTCTTTTAAAACAGGAATAGGAGTATTTTCTAGTTTAGATAGAAAAAAAATTCCATTGTGTGTTTTCTAGGTAGCACTGTCCTCCCATTGTTCATAGATTTGCTCGAGCGGGCACCAGTAACATCTCTATTGCGAGACTTGTTACTGTTTTTGGCATATCGAATACACCACGGGTAGCTTGCCAGGCTCTGCTGGTGTTTTCTTGGTATGACTAACATATGAAACTGTCTCTTAGTGTGTAAATAATCGGGGAGATCTTTGGTAAGGAAAATAACCAATTTCTGAAGTTTTGTTTTAGGAAAAAGTCAATGACGTATTGGCTTGCATCTCAAGGAATGATCTAGGCAACAATATGAGATCAGGTGAGAAGAATAGGCTAAGTCTTGAGAAGGAGGGCAGTTGGTGGATAGAGGCCTGAACTCATGGAGAGATGGCAGGAGTGCGAGAATGGAAAGAATGGCCATGTGAGTTTTAGAGAATCAGTAGAGCTTGTCAGGCAAAGATGTAAACACATATCAGCTTTGCTTTCTAAGAGAAACAGTGAAGGTGGGAGATACAATACAGGGTTAAGGTATATGTCCTTCATGCAGGCAACCCCAGTTCAACACACAACATCATGTGTTCCTCCAGAGCACAGCTGGGTGCAGTTCTGGAGGCTGTCACTGTGCCTGGGGTGGCCTAGATAATCTCTCTGAACCCCTTGGGCCCAGGTAGCATTCCAGGGCAGGAACAACACTGTATCCTCAGCCACCTCATTGAGCCAGTGACCCCGTTGGTTCAATCCTCAGGAGCAACCCTCCGCCCTCCCCCCCCAACTCATACACAGAGAGGGATCCCATATGGCCGATAGCAAGTGCCTCTCCCACTGTCTGCCCCACCCATTGTACTATACAGCCCCCGGGAAGTCCCCTTTTATCCAGAGAGGAAACTCAGTCATACTGGGCAGGTGGTGATACTTAATAATTTGCTTTGTGGATAGGTCCTTTTTCATTCTCTTGGCAGTGTCCAGGATCAAACCCATGGCTTCACACGCACACAGTGAGCTTGCTCTCACTGAGCTACATCCTCAGTCCCCACGTTTGGGGGATCCCTGAGGTGAAAATCACATTAGCAAGCACCTCTCCTGCTTGCTAATGTTGCTTCTCAGGTTTCTGTCTTCTTCCAGTATCTGACTCATAATCTTCAACCTCTGAAGCCCAAGTTCTTTCTTTGCTTCTAAAAAAGGGGCAGTTTGATCTCTCTGTTCTCACAAATACCATCATTTACTGAAACTCATGGCTTTGCTCTCTCCTTCTATTCTTTGCAAAGGCAGAAATCTTTGTTTTATCTTCTAAAGTTCCCAGGGTGGTTAGTTTACGATAGGCACTAAATAAGAAATATTTATTGAAGAGGGGCAAACAAAGAAAAGATAGCGTAATATGTTGAATGTTGTAAAACATGCAAGTAGAATGAGAATGGAGAGAATGCAAGTTTTATTTTTTTTTATTTTATTTTTTTTTTTTTTGCTTTTTGGGTCACACCTGGCGATGCACAAGGGTCACTCCTGGCTCTGCACTCAGGAATTACCCCTGGCGGTGCTCAGGGGACCATATGGGATGCTGGGAATCGAACCCGGGTCGGCCGCGTGCAAGGCAAACGCCCTACCCGCTGTGCTATCACTCCAGCCCCGAGAATGCAAGTTTTAGGAGTCAAAATCATTGGTGACCTTAGAATAATAGTTTTAGTAGAGTATGTTGTAGAAGTCAAAATGAAATGTTGCGATTTTTTGTTAGTTTTTAAATTTAGTTTTGGGAAAGGTATATGGGTTTGGGGTGGGAAGGAAATAAAGCTACAAGGTCACACTAGTCTATTACAACATTTTGTTCCTTTTCTAAGTCGGCCTCAATGAAGTTGAAATATATTAGCCTTTATTTGGTAGTGATAATATCTTCACTACCTGGAAGAAGACAGACAAATTTTCAAAGATTACATTCTTACTGGGCTGAAGCTATAGCACAGTGGGTAGGGCGTTTGCTTTGCACGCAGCTGACCTGGGTTCTAGTTCTCCGCCCCTCTCAGAGAGCCTGGCAAGCCCGGCAAGAGCCCGGTGAGAGTATCCTGCCCCCACGGCAGAGCCTGGCAAGCTACCTGTGGTGTATTCCATGTGCCAAAAACAGTAACAAGAAGTCTCACAACGGAGATGTTACTGGTGCCGGCTCGAGCAAATCGATAAGCAATGGGATGACAGTGACAGTGACATTCTTCCTGAGAGAAAGGAGAAAAATGTACAATAAGCAGGAAAGAATTTTTGATTCTCATTAGGTAAGTACACAACAAAAGAGTTTGTGAACATATATGGATATCTTAAGTCAGGTTTTTAAACAGAGAAATTTAGGAGCTTGTTGACATGAAATTTCTCTCCCATCTCTGCTCTACACCCAAAGAGGACTGTTTGATATTTAGTGTTGCCTGACATCTCTGTAAGTCACGCCTTAACTCCGAGATGCAGGCATATCTTTTAGGAAAATTTATAAATAGTACCAAAGTTCATCTGCATCTCAACCAGACATCATTTTTCTTAGTTGCTTTTAGAGGCATGAGTGGAAAATTCTCAAATCCTGCCTCAGACAGCATATTGAGCTTAATTTATTTGCCACCCAACTGTCCATACCCATGCTTAAAAAAGAATTTACATTTTCTTTTAAGATAAAATAGTGGTAGCTTCTGTCCTCTTGGATTAGTTAAGTGCATGAAGACCAACATCTGGCTTGTACAACGATCTCCAGGGAAATCTTACGTGAAATCCAGTGGGTTCCCTAAGTTTGTTAGTGCTAGACTGCTTATCTGTCACTCAGTCAAATAGCTAATGGTGACCCTCTTAAAGTTCCCTTCTGCTGGACACATATATCTTGATGACAGCTTCTACTGCCAACACCATTTTCATTCCAAGGGAGGAACACTGTCCTCTTCTTCATTTTTCAGATTCATGAATGAACAGTCCTTTTCTCTGAATTGTCAGCTCACATAACATAACTATTACATTTTTTTTTTTTTTGCTTTTTGGGTCACACCCAGCGATGCTCAGGGGTTACTTCTGGCTTTGCACTCAGGAATTACTCCTGGCGGTGCTTGGGTGACCATATGGGATGCCGAGGATCGAACCCGGGTCGGCCGTGTACAAGGCAAACACCCTACCCGCTGTGCTATCGCTCCGGCCCCACAACTATTACTTTTAGCATGTATTTACTTCATGCACCGATAACAGAAGGACAGAGACCACACTTGATCTTTGCCAAAAGGTCTAGACATGATTGAACCAGAAGAAAAGTTCAAAATTAAAAATAATTTTACAAGTAATATAAGATATGGCTGCCACGAGGGCTTATAGGCTTAGCTCCATTGTGTATTTGGTTGAGTGCCTCAGAAACTGAGTTGAAGGCAAGGGTTAGAATGCAAGTACTTCATTTGGTAGATCATCCAAGGAAGCAAAGTCATTCAGAAAGGGGAAGAGAGGCAAACTGGGTTCATTCATAAAGAGATTACTGTTGAGCAACTGGAGTTCAATCCCATTTGGGATCTTTGAGAAACCGTAAGAACTTCCATGACCAACATGAGAATCACTAGTCACAGGTGGCTGCTTGAGCACCTAAAATGTGGTTAATCAGATTTGAGACATGCTTTAAAGGTAAAATACAGATTCTAACATTTAATGCAATAAAAAAGTTGCATTGATTTGTTCATACTAATTACATATTATTGTGCTAATACAGATTTTTAGATTTTTGTTCTATATATTAAGCACCATGATTTACAAAGCTGTTGGAAACACAGTTTCAAGCATTCAATGTTCCAATTTCAAACTCATCATCAGTGCAGTGTCCTTTCACCATTGACCCAAGGTTTCTCTTGCTCTACACTTTGCCTTCTTAGCAAACTCTTTTTTTCTTTAAATTCTTTCTATAGCTTGACTCACAAGCACATTGTTACCTCCCCTCCACATTATCAAAAGGATATGCCAGCATTTTGCTAGATGGGGTTAAAACACAATATATTGTTAAAATCAATTTTGTTGATATTATCTAGCTTTTGGAGGGAACCACATGTGGCTGTTATCAGGGCTTACTGGCTCAGGGATCACTCCTTGCAATGTTTGGGGGTTCATATGTGGTTCCAGGGATCAAACTCTGGTCAGTCATGTGCAAGGTAAACTATTTTTTTTAACGTGGCAACTGGAAAATGTAAAATCACAGAGGTGACTTAGTTTTCTCTTGGGCGATGCTGATATTAACATGATTCAGAATGGTCCTTCCTACTTGATAACTGAAGAAACTGGGTGTATTTATCTGTTTGCTGCAAGCCATCCCTGGTTGAATACACTCCTGGCACTAACTGTCACACTCAGAGAAGCATGCTTTGAAGCTCGCGAAGGGGAAAGTAAGAAATAGTGGCTTCTGAGGCATCGGGTGGGGCAATAACAGTCCCTGATAACTCTCATTCCCCTTCACATAGCAAAAGCCATCCTAATTAACAAACACAGCTCTCCAAACAGGACTCTCTTCATGTTCATTTTTCACAATCTATGCTTCACACCCCCATTGCCCCCATCCCCACCACAGCAAGAAGGAGAATTTATTTGATTTTGTTCTTCTTTTTTTCTTCTTCTTCTTTTCTTGCTGTGTTTTACAGTGCTCCAGAAACAACCAATGCTGGGGATCAAACCCAGCCTTCCTGCGCGCAAAGCCTGTGCTCAGTCCTTTGAGCCCTCTCTCTGGCCTGTTTTGGTTAATTCCCTCCCCGCCCCTTCACTCAGCTCTCGGCTTATCTGAGGTATGATAAAGGGTCACTTACTCAAGGGAAAAACATACTTTACTTGCTGGAGTTTAATTGAGCATTATAGTCTCCAAAAGATTATATTATAAAAGAATTAATGATATACTATCAATACATTTTCCAAGATCTGAGTTATTCAATGAATTCTGCAGTGAGACACAGTACAGTTCAAACCCTGCCAGACCAAGATCTCTCTTCCCTATAAGGGCCACATATGTGTCTTGCAGCCCTGCAGGAAGCCATGTGAACAGCAACATATAACTCTATAACAGCAAGCCTCACACTATGGACACAAACCCCAGTCTTTTAAAAGTAAGATAATTAAAAAAATTTTTTAAAATTGAATATCTGTGAGATAGACCATTATAATTGTTGTTCACAATTGGGTTTCAGTCATAGAATCATCCCAAACCCATCCCTCCACCAGTGTACATTTCCCACCACCAATGTTCCCTGTTTCACTCCCATCATTCCCCCAATACTCCACCCCCAGCCTGCCTCTATGGAAGGCATTTCTCTCTCTCTCTCTCTCTTTTCTTTTTGGGTCACACCCAGCAATGCACAGGAGTTATTCCTGCTCTGCACTCAGGAATTACTCCTGGCAGTGCTCAGGGGACCATATGGGATGCTGGGAATTGAACCTGGGTCGGCCACGTGCAGGGCAAATGCCCTACCCGCTGTGCTATCACTTCAACCCTGGAAGGCGTCTTTATTATTTCTCTCTCTCCTTTTGTGCATTATGGTTTGCAATACAGGTACTAAGAGGTCATCATGTTTGTTCAGGGCACTCAGTATTTTATCAAGAAGGTAAGGCTGGAGTAGCTTTTTAAGCTGGATGGCAGTTTTGGGGTGTGGACATGACTACTGAGGCTTCTGAAAGTACAAGGATGTGAGGAAAGGTAGGCCATTCTGACTCTGAGAAAGCCTGGAGATTTCAGTCACAAAACCTGCATACCCGAATTTGTTTTGTTTTGTTTTGTTTTTTGGGTCACACCGGCTATGCTCAGGGGTTACTCCTGGCTTTTGCACTCAGGAATTACTCCTGGCGGTGCTCGGGGGACCACATGGGATGCTGGGAATCGAACCTGGGTCTGCCGCTTGCAAGGCAAATGCCCTACCCGTTGTGCTATCACTCCAGCCCCACGTACCCGAATTTTCAACAGATTATATCTTGGTGAGTCCTGCCCCAAGGTGAAGTCTGGTCAGATGCATGGTGGTGGTTTTGGATTGTGGAAGCAAGTGCCTAAGTGGCTGCCAGGGACTCTGCTTGGGCAGGCACCATGCTGACCTGCCACCACTCCCCCTCCCCCACATTTCCTTCCCCCTTCCCCTCCCCCCCTTGCTAATTTACCCGGGTCTGTTCAGTCTTGCATGGGTCTGAGATTAACTGCGGTTTTTGATCTCTTTCAAATTTATTTATGGGTTTCTGAAGCAAGGCAGATAAAGGAGCTGCATAGCTGAGCTGGAAGTGGTTTGTGGGCATGACTCCCATATACCTAACTTTTGGCCACTTAATGTCCTGGAAACTTGGTCCCGAGATGTTGGTGTCTGGCCAAAGGCACAGTAGCAATTTTGGGGTAACAGGAAGCCTGAAGTCACCATCAGGCTGCTGAGGCATTTGTCTTATGGATACAGGTTGACCTGCTGGTGGTACTGCAGCCCCAGGATATTTTATTATTTAAAAACTTTATTTATTTTTGTTTGGGGGTCACACTTGGTGATGCTTACTCCTGGCTCTGCTCTTAGGGATCACTCATGACAGGCTCAGGAGAAACGTATGGGGTACAGGGGATTGAACCTCATATAGTCTTGTGTAAAGCAAATATACCTCCCACTGCAATATTGCTCTGGCCCCTAGAAGTAGAATAATAATTTAAGAATTAGCTCTCTGTTCTCAACTCCCTAACCCCTTCCAATCCTTTTCAATTCCATGTTCTCTGATTTTCATCACTTTGATTTCTTAGGATCTTCTTCTCAATTCAGAAAACTGGATCTGAGTCATATATTGCTTAAAGGAAAGGATGTTACTCTGAGTTAGGGAACAAAGAGGCAAATTTGTAGAGTTTAGAGTTCAAAAGTCACTGGTCCAGGTGTAAGATGGAAAGCGATTGATGCATTACTGCATAATTGCGAAGAGACATCTCTCCCTGGTCCCAGACTAGATTTTATAGACTGGGCAATGGTATGAGTGTGTGAGTGTGTGTGTGTGTGTGTGTGTGTGTGTGTGTATACATCTCAAGGACAGAGACACATAATTCCCTGGAACACAGTTTGTGAATCACCAGCCCCACATCCTGAAGATCCCCTTTTCCTCTCTTACATTCCTCAGTGACAAAGATGCCCTGTTCACCTGTGACAACACTCGATCATGGACTGCGTTCACAGTGGAAATTACCAAGGTCCAAAGACAACCACTTATGTCCTAGGATTCGTTCCCACCAAACTCAGGTGAGAATCTTTACCTACCAAGAACCCAGAATATATTAAATTCCCAGGACTCAAGTCTCAGTCACATGGAGAGTCTTCATGGAGTTTCACCTGTCAAGAAGCAGTTGACTGTGGTGGGAATGCCGACTGGTCCAGCCCTTTTAGAAAACAATATAGACGATTCTCAAAAAATTAGAAATTGAGCTCCCATTTGACCCAGCAATACCACTCCTAGGAATATATCCCGAAGAGACAAAATGCTATAGTAGAAATGACATCTGCATGTGTATGTTCATTGCAGCACTGTTTACAATAGCCAAAATCTGGAAAAGACTGGAGTGCCCCCAAACAGAGGACTGGTTAAAGAAACTGTGGTACATCACACAATGGAATACTATGCAGCTGTTAGAAAAGATGAAGTCATGAAATTTGCATATGAGTGGATCAACATGGAAAGTATCATGTTAAATGAAATCAGTCAGAAAGAGGACAGACATAGAAAGATCACACTCATCTGTAGAATATAAATAATAAAGTAATAAATAAATAAATAATAAAGTAATAAAAGTAATAATATAAAAAAGTAATAAAATAAAGTAATAAATAAATAATAAAGTAACAGAATGGGACACCAACACCCAAGGATAGTAGAGATAAGGATCAGGAGGATTGCTCCATGGCATGGAAGCTGGCCTCACATGCTGGGGGAAAAGGCAGCTGAGATAGTGAAGAGAACACCAAGTAGAGGATGTTGGGAGGACCCATTTGGGTTGAAAGATGCATGCCGAAAGTAGACTATGGACCGAATGTGATGGCCACTCAATACCTCTATTGCAAAAGGAGAGAGAACAAAAGGGAATGCCCTGTCCCAGAGGCAGAGTGGGGTGATGGGGGATGGGGTGGGGGTGGTGGGAGGTATACTGGGAACATTGGTGGAGGAGAATGAGCACTGGTGGAGGGATGGGTAAATAATCACTGTATGACTGCAATGCAGACACAAAAGTTCATAAGTTTGTAACTGTACCTCACGGTAATTCACTAATAAAAAATTAAGAAAAAAAGAAGTACAGAACTATTTGGCTTCAAACTTCTCAACAAGGCAGGCAGTGATGGACATAGGTCAACATTATACTCCTTATGGGTAGGGATATTTCTCTAAAGGAAACATCATACATGGAAATATATCCCTGTTCACAATTAGGACCACTTCTTGCATTAATGTGTAGAATGAATTTTCTCCTTTAACTCACCATTTCAAACTCCTCTTCCTCCAGGATCCCAGCCCCAATCCCATCCACTGAATAGGCTTCCCAAGCAAAGAAGCAGTTTGCTTAAAGTTCAGTCAACCCCAAAAGACCAAGTATGCAGAAAATGGAAGGGATTATTTCACCTCCACTCATCTTGTGCCACAAACACCGGGGTTAAAGAGCCAGTGGGTCATTTGAATGAGTCAGAAATTGTGAGGTGGTCTAAGGCTGTGTGAGCTGCATTACAATAACCCAGACAAAGGAGTGCTATTGTTTCATTCAGGGCACACTCTACCCTGTATTGCTGGGTGGAGGGATTCAGCAGGTACATTTCAGCAGTGTTTTCGTCATTTCATCCCCCAAATAAGTGAAAGACTAAGATGGGAACTTGCTCACTGAATTTCTGTAGTTTTTTACTTCCTTAGGTCAACTGGGGCCTTAAACATTTTTCTGTCGGTAATCCATGCTTGCTGATCTAGATCTACTCAACATTGGAAACCAATCTTTAATGCCTTACTGATCCAGCCTGTCTTTCAGAGATGGCCTTTAATATCTTGTGCTTCCACAGATTAATAACAAAAGGCAAAAGGAAACTATCTGGACACTTGAAAGAAAATGCTTTCTCAGATATTACCAGTCTGGAGCACACTATCTGTTGACTAGATGGTAAATAAGATCCAAATGTCCTTTGGGTTGACCCACAGCCATACACTCTTTCATTAAATCCTAATCAGGATGGTGGCATGCTTATAGAATTGGATTTCTCCTCTTCTTTAAGGATGATCAGAAAAGGCGTGGATACTTGATTCAACCTAGATCCATAAGATTCTCCCTTGTGGAATTGTAAAATTGATTTTCAAGACCTTGGAGCAATTGCATTTGTGTCCTGTGACCAGACAGGCCGTGGTGAGAGCAATAAGTGAATGCAGTGGGTAGGGAGAACAAAAGTGTGTGGCTGATGCTGCAGCATCATTGTCATCTCTGGCCCACTGACGCCCGGCACTCCTGAGGCCTAATGAGACCATTTTATATCTAACAGATTTTCCTCTTCTGCTTAAATGCTGGTGAACTGTTTGTGCAAACTATGTCTCCCTTGTTCATTCAGAAGCTCAGCCTGTCCTTTTGCTGAATGCCACTCATAGGTTAGAACTGTGTCGGCACAGGACAAGATCCTGTCTCAGGATGGGACAGTGCAGACAGTGCTCTTCCTTGGCATCTTGAAGTAGCTTGAGGAAGTTCTCACTTCCTTCCCCTTTCCCTCAACTTCCCTTCTGAATCCTGCAGAGTATCTGGGGGAGCCCTGGCGAGGGGGGCAGGGCAGTGAAAGTAGACCAGCTTCCTTTTCCTCTGCACTGTTGTCATGTAACTGTGTTTTTATCATCAGGGATCCCCAGACTGTGGGACCATCCACTGTCTTGGTACATGCAGCAGAGGGATTGATCCCTCAGCCTCACACTTTTCCTGGGAGCTTTTTATTTTTTTTTGTGTGTGTGAATTTCTTTTTTTTTTTTTTTAATTTTTATTTATTTTTTTTTATTGTGGAAAGTTACAAATTTACAAAGTTTTCAGGTTTAAATCTCAGTTATACAATGCTCGAATACCCATCCCTTCACCAGTGCTCATATTCCACCACCAAGAATCCCAGTATAGCTCCACCCCGCCCCCTCACACCCCAAACCCCCCCACACCCCTAGCCCCCCCACCCTAAGCCCCCCCCCCGTCTGTGTAACTAATAAATTTCACTTTACTTTCACTTTGATTGCATACAATATTTCAACAAAACTCACTATTCTTGTTTGGAGAGTCTCCCTGGGAGCTTTTTAAAGCCACAGAATCATCTTCTGTGACCCTCTCCATCTGAAAGTCAACTAAATAGGGCAAAAAGGAGAGGGAAGACATGCCTTTCACCTTCCCTCTCTTTTTCCATTTATTTATTCCACCGAAACTTCTCTACCATGTGCCAAGCACTATTTAAGATGTTGACGTTAGAGTGCCACAGGACTCACACGATAGTGGAAAGAAACAGACAATGAACAAACACGCAGCTAATGTAACTCCAGATGGCAAGAGTCATGAAACCAACAAAGCCGAAAGGAAAGACAGAGAGGAAGGTGTGTGTGCTTACATCCGCGACCCACGAAGGGCCTATTGGAGGGGATGACACAGAATGGACACAGTGGTGCCAAAGAGGAAAGGAGCTGGCCAGGAGAAATGGCAGGAAAAGAGAGGAAAAGAGCTGTTGAGGCATGTTAGAAGCCCTCCTCTCCGGGCCTCTCTCACTTCTGTGCTTTGTCTTCCCTTTCCTCAATTATTAACCAAGGCCCCACTAGGGATCGGGAACTGCCTGGAGCAAATCCAAAGGACAACAGGACAAAACTTCATCTAGGAGAACAAAGAGACCAGGCAAGGAAAAAGACAGAGAAGCAGGCCAGTACGTGCATAGCCGAAAAGGGAGCCGACGGGAAGCTGCGCTGGCTGCCATGGACTGGGAAACACCCACCCTGTAACTGGGGGCTGCTGGGTCCTCAAAGGGTCCTCTGAAGGTTCACTTTCTTTCCTGTGGGATGCCCTTTACCCCGGGTGCCTGCGAAACAGAGAAGGAAATTTTAACAATTCAGTGAGGCACGCTATGTCAAATACTAACAGGGAAACTCAGTAGGAGATTGGAATGGGTTCAAGTTGCTGAGCAAACAGGAAAGGTGACTTTTATGTGCAGAATCAGGATGCTGACGTTGCACACACACACACACACACACACACACACACACACACACACACCATACAATGGTCAGGGAAAGACTAAGGACAAGGGGAGGAGTTGGCAATCAACCCTGAAAATATGTAATCCAAGAATAAAAGTTTTACAGAGCAAGGAAGAAGCTTTAACACCACAGAATCAGTGTGAACTCTTGGTGGCAGGTAACTGATGAAGGGTTTAAAGGAAACTCTGTATTTACCTAATGGTGTGACTCATTGAAATGGAACTGACTGAGAAGAAAAAAAATACACACACACACACACAATGAGTAAGTTTTCCATTTATTGTTGTGGATTCCTGTGATACTGAAGGACCCTGAGGTTCCAGAAAAAGGAAAAGTGGCAACAGAACATATCTATGTAAGGACAAAGAAGGGACAGGCCGTATCACTGAAACGCTTTGAGAGGAAATGCTAACTCAAGCTGCTCCACCTCTGTGCCCTCAGACTACAGCTGGGGGTGAGTACGAGTGGGTGTGAGGTAAACGGAAGAAGTGACTGCAGGGGTAGGAGGTGTGAATGCCAAATCGCAACTTAGGTTTGTGGTAAATACCAGAAAGAGCATGGAAGAGAGGCGTTTACTTACACTGGCAAGACAGAATAGATTATAGGGTCACCACATGTCCCCGGTAAACATTCTCCTCAAGAAGACTTTGAGGGAAAGTTAGGAGTGCTGTGTGATTGAGTTCTTTAGGAGAAAAAAAATGGGAATTTAGCCCAGTGCCTCCCGGCTTGCTCTGAAGGGCAGCGCCTCTGCCTTGTGGATGATGCACCCCAGGGGTGGCACAGGTCAGCCACTGTCTTCTATGCATAGTGCCTCAAGCTGAGGTCCCATTTGCCAAAAGATACAAGTACGGTCTCCCACCCCAAACTTTTTTTTTTGTCACACCCGGCGATGTACAGGGGTTACTCCTGGCTGATGCACTCAGGAATCACTCCTGGCAGTGCTCGGGGGACCATATGGGATGCTGGGAATTGAACCCAGGTCGGCTGTGCTATCGCTCCAGCCCCTCTTCCACCCCCCAAACTTTATCAGTAATAAATGTGTTATTTTGATCTCTATTTTGTCTTTTGCTTATTTCTTAATAAGTTCCAAACTCAGGAACAAAAAGCTCCTATTGAGACCTTAGAAGTGCCCTAGATGACATCTGAGAGACTTTCAGACTTATTGAATATGAGATTTTGTCAGAAGCCTATGCGCCCATCAATCTGGAGGCAAGCCTTATAGAAATAAGTAAAAGGAAACAGTGTGTGTGTGTATGTGTGTGTGTGTGTGTGTGTGTGTGTGTGTGTGTGAGAGAGAGAGAGAGAGAGAGAGAGAGAGAGAGGGAGAGAGAGAGAGAAAGAGAAAGAGAATGTGTGTGTGTTTAAATAACCTTATTTTGGAGTGTTATATTCTTTTTTGGGGATACTCCTAGCTCTGTGCTCAGGGATCACTCCTGACAGTGCTCACGGGACTATATGCAGTGCTGAGGATCAAACTTGGTCGGCCACATATACTCCTGTACCATCTCAATGGTTCCAACATACTGAGGTTTTAAATACAATTCCCCAAACTCAAACTGGCAAGATTAGGGCTAGGGATTTAGCTCAAAGCATATACTAGGTCCCAAGTTCAGTCTCCTGCATTACATGATGCTCTCTAGTACCCCTGTGCTGCCAGATGAGGCGCTGGAGTTCCCTGAGTACTACTGGGGCCCAGAACCATCAGGCCCATACAGAAGGGCTGAGTCTCACCAGGAATGGTCCCCAGGCCTCCCCAGTAACCCTCAAAAAAAGTCAGAAGGTCAAACAATCTGAGTGCCAGATGTGATTCTGTTGTTGAGTCATTTCTCACTGCACAAATCTATGAAGCATGTCACGGGATGAGAACTGTCTCTCAGGAGAATCACCACTTGGCTCTCTCAGGCTTTTCTTGAGGTTGGCTAATTTACAAAATACCACTAACAGCCTTGGCCTTGTGACCTGAAATGCAAACAGAATAAAAGGAAAAAAAGAAAAAAAGAAAATCCCCCAACTAAAGAAGTGATATCTAAATAAATGATTTAGATACTAAAATAAATGATATCAGCAATTTAACTGATGGCTTGTGACCCCTGCAGGCTAGTTTTTGCACTGAAAAATAAGAAAATAAAATGTAAATTCTGTATAGTACTTTCACTTAACAAAGCCCTTTTAGGCACATCAAATTAGACCTAGCATGTTGCAGTCTCTTTTTGCATGAAAGGATGAAAGAAGGAAGTAGAAGGGACAGGAACTGAGAGAGATTAGGAGGAGGAGCAAGTCCAGCCAGACTTGAGGGTAGATGCCAGGCTCAGCACCCACAACTGTAAGTGTGTGTGTGGCACATCGTAATGTGGTCTCGGAGGCAACTGTCAGGTGAGAAATCACAGAAATGTGAGCCTATTGTTCTTTACATCTCTAACCACAGTGATTCCAAAAATGTTTATTTGGTTTTTGTTGTTGCTGTTATTTTTTGGGGCCACACCCAGCAGTGCTCAGGACTTTCTCCTGCCTTTGAAGTCAGGGGTTACTCCTGGCAGTGCTCAGGACTTTCTCCTGCCTTTGACCACAGGGATTACTCCTGGAAGTGCTCTGGGGGACCATATGGGATGCTGGGAATTGAAACCGGGTCAGCCATATGGAAAGCAAATGCCTTCCCTGCTATACTATCACTCTGGCCCTCCAAAAATAAGGATGTTAACCAGTAAGTCAACAATCCTGGCACTGAGCAAGTGGACTCCCCAGGTGTCATACCTACGTGCGAACTGAAATAGCATGGAGGAGAGGCCAGGCTGGGAATCCAACCAGGGTTTGTTGAATACAAGGTATGTGTCCTCACTGTACTATCCCCCTGGACTTTGGTTTTATTTTCAGTTTCCTTCCCTTTTGTTATTGATATAGCTGTCACGATGACAAAGGGTTGCGCACACTTGGTTCTGCTGTACCAGCATCCACTGTGGTGCTGGCGATCACAAACGGCAATAATGTAGTGTCCAGCTTGCCGCCTCATCCTACAAGACTGGTGTGCCACCACTGAACTATCTCCAGGTCTGCTAACATTTTTTTTTTTTTTTTGCGGGAGGGACGTGGAGGTGGTTTGGGCCATACTTGATGATACTTGAAGACTATTCTCACTTCTGTGTCTTGAGGGGTGGGGTGTCACTCCTGGCAGTCCCCAGGGGACCATAAGTGGTGCTAGAATTTGAACCAGGGCTATAGCCACAGATGCGTGGTAGGCAAGTGCCTTAATTTTTATTCTATCTCCCCAGCCAAGTCCTGCCATTTGGGACCTTGGGTACCACAACAAAAGTGTGCACACACCACATCAAAGCATTTGAGCACTGCAACCAAGGGAGTGACCTCTGGTCAATGCAGTAACAAGAAGAAAGGAATGGAAAAAAAAGTTAAAAAAAAAATAGAAAACACACGAAGATGTTAGAAGTTGTATTCCAATTAGAATGACAAATTTTTAAAAATTTATTCTATTTTATTTTATTTATTTATTTTGTTTTTCGGGTCACACCCGGTGGTGCTCAGGGGTTACTTGGCTCTGCACTCAGGAATTACCCCTGGCGGTGCTCAGGGGACCATATGGGATGCTGGGAATCGAACCCAGGTTGGCTGTGTACAAGACAAATGCCCAACCCGCTGTGCTATTGCTCCAGTCCCTAAAAATTTTTACTTAAAAAAAAACTTTTTAGAATTGAATCACCGTGGATAGACCCTTACAAAGCTGTTCATGATTAGATTTCAGTCATACAGAATTCCAACACCCATCCCTCCACCTGTGTACATTTCCCAGCACCAGTGTTCCCCGTTCCCAGTTTTCCTCCCATTACCCCTTCTCCCACTCCCTGCCTCCCTAAATGGCAGGTGCTTTTTCCTCCCTCCCTCCTTCCCTCTCTCTCTCTCTCTCCCTCTTTCTCTCCTTTTGAACATTGTGGTTTGCAATATTGATACTGAAGGGTTAACTAGAATATCCCCTTACCTACTTCTAACACTCAGAGCTTGTCCAGCTATTATTGTCATACTGGTCTCTTTATCTTAGTTACCCTCTGCTCCCCACACACTTGTGGTTAGTTCCAACCATTGACCAGTCCTCCTAGCCCCCTGTTTTTCCTAAAAATGCCTCCTTTTAAAACAAACTAATAACTCCATGTGGAAAGAGAGTAGTGATAAAGACACTGACTTAACCACAAGGTCGACATAAACATCTCCAGGAATAAGACATCAACAAGATGAGCCTCTTGAAACAATGAGAAGAACATAGTGTCAGTTTGGGGGCATGCTTTCTCTTTGGCAGGATGGTTTACAAAACCGATAATGGTAGGGTTTTACACATAAAACATTCCAGCACCACACCCTCCACTGGAGTGGCTGTTTCCTTCCACCATTGTCCCCATGTCTACCACCCATTGCCCGCCTGTGGTAAGCTCCCCACTGAAGACAAGTTTTAGATTTCTTGTTTGAGAGCATTCTTGCCAACTATGCATATAAATTGATCCCAGTCACGAGAAAACATAGAGCAAAGCCAAATTTTGTAAAGTAACTGGCTATTTGAAAGTGTCAAATTCTGGCTGAATTGAAAAGCTTACAGATTGCAAGACAAAAGCCATGATAATGAAGTTCAGGCAGAATCTCCTGCCCCCACGCCATGCTGTCTTCACTGGGCCACCTCGGAGGGGGATGAGTTGAGTTTCCCTCCCTGCCCCAAGCAGAACCTTGGCAGCCGAAAACCCCCAGAACCCAGTCACAGCCATGCTCTAGGCCACTCTCCACATGGTCGGACAAGCCTCACCCATGAAGGAACCGACAGAGGAATGGGCCCAGTGGCTGAAATCTCCCAACTTGCTTGGATCGGGACTGGGCCTCTTCCACTCAGCTACCCAGTTTTCCAGTAGCTTGGCAGCCACACCCAAAAACTGCCCCTGGCACCATGTAATCTCATTAATGGCCAAGATCCAGAGACTATAAACTAAAGCTCCCAAAAGAGACACTGAAGTATTTTCTGAAGCATGAGGCTGCATTCATGGTCGTGCGACTTCTTATACTCTAGCCCACTGCTGCACCAAAAGTAGCACACATATGTTTGGTTTTAACATACTTGCTTGTATTCTCTTATATACGGGCTTAAATGGCTCCAAAATTAAATACAACAAATTTCACACATTTCCCTCTTATTGTGGTGGGAAGATGCTTGCTGGTGGGATGGGTGTTTGAATATTATCTGTAATGAACTATTGTGAACTACTGTATGAAAATAAAATGTATAAAAATTGCAAAAAGAATTAAAAAATGATAATGAAACTTGTGGCGGAATGCTGGGCAGGCTCAATTCTGGGTCAGAACAAGAACTTAATGGAAAAGATATCACTATATCACTGTATCACTGTCATTCGGTTGGTCATCGATTTGCTCGAGTGGGCACCAGTAACATCTCCTTGTGAGGCTTATTATTACTGTTTTTGGCATATTGAATATGCCACAGTTAGCTTGCCAGACTGTGCTGTGCGGGTGAGATACTCTTCGGTAGCTTGCCGGGCTCTCTGAGACGGGTGGAGGAATCGAACCCGGGTTGGCTGCATGCAAGGCAAACACCCTACCTGCTGTGCTATCGATAATATTTAAATAAACTTCAGTAATCTAGCTAATAATATTGTAGCAGGCCCTGAGGATGTCTCTTGCTTTGAAAAAGTGTGAGACTCAGAGTTCAATCCTGGGCGCCGTCTAGATGTTCTGAGAATGGTCCCTGTAGGTCTGCTATCCTGGTCCTCTGTAACCCAGTGTGTGACCTCTGGCTTACTGTAAGCACCATAACTAAAGAGTGTAAACCCCATGTGGGTACATGTACAGCTCTAAGGCGAGCAGCCCGGGAGAGCTTAACCTAGTGTGATGATGTGCCCCCATCATCATATGGTACTGTACCCATATTAGTTTTGCATTATTATAAAGAGTCGTGATTTTGGCAGATGCTCACATTAGGGGGCTGTAATGTGTGGGATACGGGAGAATTCTTGTTTTCCCTGAGATAATGCTGGTTTAGATGATTTTAGGGATTCTGTTTCACATCTCCTCAAAATGCATATTACCACGGTGCATGCGCCGGCAATGTACCAGTGTTCCTACTGGGTCCCTCCTCCCCCTCCCTCCCCAGGTATAGCACTTTGTTCTGTGGGAAGGTCAAAGAATTGCTCTCCTATAGCTTTACCTATTCCTATTTGTTTTGTTTATCTCTCATAGGTGATGAGACCAACCATGAGACATCACCCGTATGTCTTTCTCTTTCCCTTAGTTTAATGCTCTATCTTCCATCCATGTGGTTTCAAAAGACAATTTTTTTTCTTTCTTTTTGGGTCATACCCGGCGATGCACAGGGGTTACTCCTGGCTCATGCAGTCAGGAATTACTCCTGGCAGTGCGTCTGGGACCATATGGGATGCTGGGAATCGAACCTAGGTAGGTGGCATGCAAGGCAAATGCCCTACCTGCTTTGCTGTCACTCCAGCCCCAAAATTTCACCTTTTTAAATGCCTGATGAAAATTACATTTTGTGAATGTGTGAGTGTATAAGTGTGTGTATGCCACATCTTTATCCATTCCTCCGTCACTAGACATTTGGGCTGTTTCATATCTTGGTTATTGTAAATAGTATTACAAAGAATATAGGTGTCTACATATGTCTTTTTGAACTAGTGTTGTTTGCTCTTGTTATTGTTTTGGTTTCTGGGTGACACCTGGAGGTGCTCAGGGTTTAATCCTGGTGCTTTATTAAGGGGTCACTCCTGGAAGGGCTTGTGGTGCTGGGGATTAAACCTGGGTTGGCTGCATTGCAAGCGAAGCACGCTACCAGCTCTACTATCATTCGGCAACCCAATGTAGCACAGTCATCCCATTGTTCATCGATTTGCTTGAGCGGGCACCAGTAACATCTCCATTGTGAGACTTGTTACTGTTTTTGGCATATTGAATATGCCACGGGTAGCTTTCCAGGATTTACCGTGCGGGTGGGATACTCTCGGTAGTTTGCCAGGCTCTCCGAGAGGGACGGAGGAATCGAACCTGGGTTGGCCGTGTGCAAGGCAAACGCCTGATCCACTGTGCTATCGATAGGTGCCCCACTGAAGTGGTGTTTTTACATTCATTGGATAAGTATCAAAACTGGAATTACTATATCACGTGGCCAATCCATTTTTAATATTTTGAGAAGTGGAACTCAAATCTAACATGAATTCAAAGTAAAAAGGTTTTGTTCCCTCCCCCGTGATTGTTGGCCGGTCAGGCCGAAGGTTCAATGTGAAGACCAGGGGATGTAGCACTGCTCAGGCCCTTTGGAAGTGAAGAACAGACTATGCTGCTTCAACAAGAGGGCAAACAATTAAAGTAGGAGCTTATAAAACAAGAGGAAGGGATCACTGTCACTGTCACTGTCATCTCGTTGCTCATCGATTTGCTTGAGTGGGCACCAGTAACGTCTCCATTGTGAGACTTGTTGTTACTGTTTTTGGCATATCGAATGTGCCATGGGGAGCTTGCCAGGCTCTGCCGTGCAGGTGGGATACTCTCAGTAGCTTGCCAGGCTCTCTGAGAGGGACATAGGAATCGAACCCAGGTCAGCCGCGTACAAGGCAAATGCCCTACCGGCTGTTCTATCGCTCCTAAATTGTTTATTTCACTTCCATTTATATTCAGTGGGCCAGAATTTACTACTTTGCTTTATTTAACCTTAAGGAAGGTGGGGAAAGTGTCCAGCTGTGTGGCCAGATTGACACTTGGCCAGGTAACATGTCAGGGGCTTATTACTAGAAGGACAAAGAAGAGAATAGCTGGGGTTGGCAGACCAGTTTCTCTTCCATTCCTGCAGTTTTCTCACAGTCCTCCTGGTGCTGAAGTGCCTCCTTATGGACCCTCAGGTCTTAATACCAAATTTCCTCATAAAGGTACCACTCTCTGGGCTTGACTTACTCCAGACTTCCCACCCTCTTCTTTTAAAAGTTCCCAATACTTTGGTGTGGGGGGGGGCGTAATAGGGGGGAGGTAGCTCAAAGAGTTAAAGCACATGGTTGTGAGGGGGTGCCCAGGCTCTGTGTGCTCTCTCAAACACCACTAAGAATGACCCCTCCCCAAGCAGAGGACCCCCTCTGTGGCTCTCCGGGTGGGGGCTGCTCTCGCTCTTCCTTCCCAGTAAAACTGCTCTGCAGAAACCGGAGAGTGGATTTCTGGGGATACTATGGCTGGCGAGAAGCTTGCCTCGCATACAGCTGACCCGGGGAATAGTATGGCTGGGAAGGTGCTTGCCTTGCACGCAGCTGACCTGGGTTCAATCCTCAGCGTATGGTCCCCTGAGCCCACCAGCAGTGATCTCGGAGTGCACAGCCAAAACTAGGCCCTGAGCACCACTGAGTGTGGCCCCCAAACAAAACAACACTAAACATAAAAAGGTTTCGCTTCTCTTTCTTATGTTTCCTGAACAGCAGACACTTCCAGCAGGTCAGATGAACTTGAACGTGTCTCCCACTCTGCAGAATGGCTCCAGAAACCTGTCACACAGCACTGTGATGAGCCTCCTGTTAGCCCAGCAGGCTGGCTGGGGTGACAATCTCCATTTAATCAGAATGTTCCTTGTTTTCTGGAAGGGCTCCAGGAGCTGTCACAGGCTCTCTGAGGCAGCACTCACGGGACAGCCTTCTCTACCCTTCCTGAGCAGTCTCTGGGGGTTTCACAGACTCTGAACAATTGTGGCAATTACAGACAAGATAACAAAAGACTTCTCACTTCTGAAGAGAATGCCAAAGACACCAATTTGCAAAAGTCTGCCTCCGATTCAGACCAGAGGTAAGTGATATTTGATGAGTTCTGAGTGAAACACAAAGCCTGCCTCGAGCTTAGGGAGAAGGAAAGCTGCTCACTCCTGGGTCATGAAATATTTACTGAGCAACTGCGCGGTGTCAAGTATCAGACTGACACTGGGGATGCGATGAGCTGCCAGTCCCCTTACTCAGAAGACTGCAGAGGATCTACGTGTGTAGTGGGACAAGTGATATATATATATATATATATATATATATATATATATATATATGTTTGTATGTATGTATATATTTCTCTAGATATATAAGTCATCACGGTCATGGCCATCCCGTTGCTCATCGATTTGCTCAAGCGGGCATCAGTAACGTCTCCATTGTGAGACTTGTTACTGTTTTTGTCATATCAAATATGCCACGGGTAGCTTGCCAGGCTCTGCCATAGGTCTATTTATAGAGAGATATACCTGTATCTATATAGATATATCTATAGAAAGGTATCACTGTATCACTGTCATCCCGTTGTTCGTCGATTTACTCAAGTAGGCACCAGTAACGTCTCTATTACACTCAGCCCAGAGACTTTAGCAGCCTCTCCTTACTCGTCTTTCCCAACAATTGGAGGCTCTGTCAGGGTCAAGGGAATGAGACATATCGTTACTGTTTTTGGCATATAGAATATGCCACTGGTAGCTTGCCAAGCTCTGCCGTGCGGGCAGGATACTCTCAGTAGCTTGCTGGGCTCTCCAAGAGGTATGTATATATAGAAAGGTATATATTTGTATATCTATATATCTATATAAAATATATCTCTCTATATCTCTCTATATAGAAAAGTGTGTATTGAAAAAGCGAGATATCCAGGTGTATAATGGATCAAATATATTGGAATATACATATATCACTGTATCTCTGTATCACTGTCATCCCATTGTTCATTGATTTGTGCGAGTGGGCACAAATTAATGTCTTCATTTGTCCCTGTTGCGTGCTAGTGTAGCCCAATGGTGTCTGCTTGCTCCAGGAACATGAGCATGTTGTTGTTACTGTTTTTGGCATATCAAATACGGCACGGGTAGCTTGCCAGGCTCTGCTGTGCGGGGAAAAATTAAGTAAAAAAAATTTGTGGCCACGCGCTCCAGGAAAAATTGTGTCATTATATGTATGTGTGTGTGTGTGTGTGTGTGGTGGAACATGTTCACTGGTGAAAAGATGGGGGTTCAACCATTTTATGACTAAGACTTAAACCTGAAAGCTTTGTATTTTGTTCACGGCGATTCAATAAAATAAAAACTTAAAAAAATACCATTACTAATTAAGCATTAGATGTCACCTTTTCTTTTTTTTTTTCACTTTTTGGGTTATACCTGGTGAGGCACAGGGGTTATTCCTGGCTCTGCACCCAGGAATTACTCCTGATGGTGGTCAGGGGACCATATGGGATGCTGGGAATCGAACCCAAGCAACTCGTGTGCAAGGCAAACACCCTACCCTCTGTGTTACTGCTCCAGCTCAAGATGTCACATTTTCATGAGGTATAACCAATAAGAGTTAATCCCATATAGAAAGTATGCAGTTTGCTGCAACTGCTATGGAACTGGAGGGTATCATGGTCAGCAAAGTAATACTAGATGATTAACTTTTAGGAGATGGGAGGTATTATTTTATTTTTTAAAAATTTTATTGAGTCACCGTGAGATACAAGCTTTCATGTTTGGGTTACAATCACACAATGATCAAACACCCATCCCTCCACCAGTGCACATTCCCCACCACCAATATCCTTGGTATATTTCCCCTTTCCCACCCTCCCCCTGCCTCAATGGCAGACAATATTCCCCATACTCTCTCTCTACTTTAGGGCATTATGGCTTGCAACACAGACACTGAGAAGTCATCATGTTTAGTTCATTATCTACTTTCGGCACACATCTCCCATCCCAACTGGTTCCTCCAGCCATCATTTTCTTAGTGATCCCTTCTCTATTCAAGATGGGAGGTATTAGATGATGACAAACTATTGGTCCTGGGTTACAATTGAGAATGTAATTACCTGAGAAATGAGGAAGTGGGATGGGGGTGGGGCATGATGAGGCAGACTGGAAATAACATACTTGAACACTATCACTGTATCACTGTCATTCCATTGCTCATCAATTTGCTCGAGCGGGCACCAGTAACATCTCCATTGTGAGACTTGTTAGTAACAGGAACTTGAACACTATAATTTAAATTTATAAAATGAGTTTGAAAAGGAGTAGGGTGGGGGGACTGGGAAGTGTCCTCCTTGGGACCTTGGTGAAGGGATGTTGACACTGGTGGTGGGTTCAGAATTGGAACACTGAGTGTCTGAAACTTATTGTCAGAATTGTATGTAAATCATGGTGTCTAAGTACACAAAAAATTGTAGTCATATATATATATATATATATCTCAAGATCAGCTCATTTCTTTTAAAAGGAAGGGAACAAACTCTTTCCTTGAGATATAGTGTTTTCTGTGGGGTGTAGTGGGCAGAAATGGAGGTGTGGCTGGCTTTGGGGGCTTTCATGGTCAGAAGCTGTCAGAAATGAACAGATTCCAATGTCTATGGATCTTCAATGCTTCTGTGTAGACTTGGACCCAATTTCTGGTTTCAGCCATGTTGGAACAGATTAGATATGAAATCCGCCTAGACTAGGTTCATAGGCAGGTTCTAGGAAGACTCAGTTTACCTAGGGATCACAATATCATAGGGGTCACCTGCTAAATTGCAGCTGTTTTCTGTTCTTGCTTAAAGGCTGCATGAGAAAACGAACATGACCACGTGAGGGCGCTGTTACCCCACGATTTTTCTGCAGAAGCTGCTCGGCAAACCAGGATGTCTGAATTTTCCTGCTGTAGGGTTTCAACCATAAGAATCCTGGGGGAAAATACGTAAAACATACCCCCAGATCTGCACTAATATGAGAAAGCAGAGGTAGAAAATCTTGTACATTCTGAAGATATCTTGATGTAAAAATTCTGAAAGTTTCTTAATACCCCTGTTTCAACGTTTTGCATAGAAAAATGCCTAGGAGTAGCCATGCTGTCCAATCAGAATTGGGTTTGAACCTCAGTGCCACATGTACTAGCTGTGTGACTTTGTCGAATCCATCCTGTTACCTGCTTTTAAGGGCACTTGTGAGGTTTGAGGACTCTCATGCCCAGGTGTACTGAGCTAAAAATTCAAAAAAGGAAAAAAGACTTTGATTGTCAAATACAAACTTCAAAATTAAAAGACAGAGATCAAGACAATATCAGTTGCTTGCAAGCCAAATAGAAATTGGACTGAAGTCCCAAGTCACACACATGTATGGAAAAGCAAGAAGGCCAGGGCTGGAGAGACAGCTCAAGGGGTGAACGCTTCTCACGGTGGAGTGTCAGGCTCCATATCCAGCCCTACATGAATCCCTTGGGAGTGACACCCAAGCACAGAGTTGGGAGTAGATTCTGAATACCACTAGGTGTGACCCCCAAAACAAAGAAACAAACAAAGGAAGTGCCATTTATGGGCTAGGAAAATAGCTCAATGGGCTGAAATACATGCTTTGTCTGCTCAAGTCCCTGGTTCCATCTCCAGCACCAGGTGGTCCCTTGCCTGACACCACCAAAAGTGATATCACCCCCACAAAACAGAGTGATATCCTCTCTGTGACCCCCTTCCCCTACCTGATAATCCCCCACCCCCACCCCGGAGGCCAAGCACTGATCTTGGAATAGTCTCAAAACAAAACAACAAAAAGAGGGGCTGGAGTGATAGTATAGCAGGTAGGGCATTTGCCTTGCTTGAGGCCAACCCGGGTTCGATTCCCAGCATCCCAGCATCCCATATGGCCCTCCGGGTACCGCCAAGAGTGATTCCTGAGTGCATGAACCAGGAGTAACCCCTGAGCATCACCGGGTGTGACCCCCTTCCAAAAAAAAAAAAAAGAGATAGTACAGGTCAATCAAAGAAAATGCCACCACCAAAAGGGGTACCTTGATTCCCCCCTGCCCCCCCCACTCTGTCACCCTCACCTTTTCTTGGGTATAAAAAACCATTTTGGTGCTAGGGATGTGATGGGGTAGAGTGCATGCTGGGCATCTTTGGGTTTGATTTCCTCACGCAAATAAAAAAGCTGTTTTAGTGCTGCATTCACAGGCTCATTTGGCTAAGCACCAACTTCTTTCAATGGTATTCTACATTTCAGCACTAAGCACATTTCCTTTTCATCTATTTTTGCTTAGTCAGACAAGTTCAAGTTCAAGTTATTCAAGTTCCCCAGCTTGAAGAGTATAACAGTGGCTCAAAGGTAATGACAAAATTGGAGAAGTTAAAAGGACCAATGATAAATTAGCAAAGTATTGTTCAGGCAATGTGGCATGTCCAAAATGGACAATGAGCTCAGTATGCATAGTAATTATACACACGAGTTCTAGAAAAGCATTAAAAAGTGCTATTTACTCCTTTAAAAAGGCAATCATGGTGAGAAGCATTCCCTATGAAATTATTATGCAGCACTAATTCAAGGATTGGACTCTAACAACGAATTTCAACTGCTAAAGGAAATTTAAGTACGGCTAAGGTAGTTTTTGTAAAAGCAGACTAAGATTTTTACTGATAGGTGCTGCTGAAAAGCTGATGAATCTCATTCAAGATCATAACATTCGTATAGCTCTGCATAGACTACCAAGCATTTCTACATATATTCTCTCAGTTGATGTTTCCAAACACTCTTTGAGACATGAAGAGGTCAAAGATTATTATTACTATCATTAAAATAGCTTTATTGAGATATAATTCATATACAAAACAACTCATCCTTTTAAAGCGTTTCTATGCAAGGTCAGTGTTTTTAAACATATTCACAGAAATTTGCAATCATTTCTCCAATGGATTTTAGAATGTCTCATTTCATCAACAAAAAATCCCTATCATTAGTTTTTACTCTTATTTTCTCACTTGTCTCTCCTTTTCCGACTCACAGATAGAACAACTGTCTGCCTACTTTACATCTAAAGATTCTCCTATTATAGACATTCAAACAAACTAGAATCATGTACTATGTATTTTACGATAGGTTTCTTTTACCTAGCAACTTTAAAAAATTCATCCATGTTATAGTGTATAGTAGTAATTTATCCTTTTTAGAAGAATGAATAATGCTCATTCTTTACTCAATGAATAGACTTTCATTGAATGGATGAATATGAGACATTTTATTCATAGTTCATGATTGGTGCCCAGTTGGTTGCTTTCATCATTTTAAACAGTGTTTATATACAGTATGCTTGTTTGTTTGCTTTTTAGCAGGCATCTAACACAAAGCAGGGCCTCAAATACACACACTGAGCTTCATACTTGACCCTTTTGAGGGGTGGGTAGGGCTGTAACCAGTAATCAGGGCCTAATCCTGGCTTTGTGCTTGGGGGTACTTCCTGCTGGTGGATCCTGTGGTATCAGGGACTGAACCTGAGACTTCTACGTGCAAAGGAAGGTCTTAGCTCAATTGAGCTAGCTCTCTAGCCCTAGAAAACAGATTTGGTTTTGTTTTCAAATGGGCCACATCTGGCAGTGCTTAGAGCTTATTCCTAGATCCATGCTCAGGTATCACTCCTGTCAGGCTCAGGGGACTTTATGGCTTGCCTGGGATTGAACCCAGGTCGGACATGCGGACAAGTGCAAGACAAGCACCTTATCTACTGTTCTATCACTCCGTCCTTCTATAAAGCATGCTTTTATAAACTGAGAAGCTGTCATTTCTCTTGAGTATGGACCTTGGAGTGGGACTAACAAGTCATGTGGTATGTCAGTGTGTAAGGTTTTTTTTTTTTCCTTTTTGGGTCATACCCAGCAATGAACAGTGGTTACTCCTGGTTCTGCACTCAGGAATTACTTCTGGCAGTGCTCAGGGGACCATATGAGATGTTGGGAATCAAACCCGGGTTGGCTGTGTGCAAGGCAAATGCTCTACCCACTGTGCTATCGCTCCAGCATCCAGCTCCAGTGTGTAAGTTTGAGGAACTATTGCACAGTTTTCTGATAACAAATAGTTTGAGAAATGACCAGTCTTCCAGAGAGCTACACTTTCTGTTCTCATCCACAGCATATGAGGGCTCAGGTTTTTCCTCATTCTAGCCACTGCTTGTTACCTCGTTTTGATTCTAGCTATTTCAATGGTTGTGAAGAAGTTTCTCATATGAGGGTTGTTTTATTAATGTTTGTTTGTTCGTTTGTTTTTAAGTTTCTTGGGCTCTACCCAGCTGTGCTAACTTTTAGGAATCATTCCTGGCAGTGTGCTCTCAGGAGACCAATTTTGGTATATGAAGAGCAAAAGTTTGAAATTAGTTTTAGAAATTAGAAACTAATTTCTAAAAATCAGAAAGCATTGCTCAAAGAAATTAAAGAGCTGGAAAAGGAGAGCCATATTATGTCTAGTAAACGAACAAAAGTTCACTCTATTAGATGCAATTATAAATGAAATTGTTTTCTGACTTTCATTTTGGGATTGTTTGTTGCAAATATATGCCAGCACAATTGATTTTTTTTAATATTGATTTTATGTCCCAGACTCATTTGTTCTAATTTTTTTTAAAAAGTGGATTCCTGAGTTTTTTTTTAATTATATACAAGATGAAATCATTTGCAACTAAAGCCAGTTTTTTCTTTTTCCTTTCTAATGGAGACACTTACAGCTGGACCCTTTAGTGCCCAAAGAACCAACCCACTGAGTCCCAATGCTTTTCAGTATTGGGACTTGCACTGCTTTTAGAAAGCACCCTAAGGTTTTAATTCCTTCACAGTTTTGAAAGAGAAGTAACTTCTCAGCTGAGGAATTTGGAGCTCTTCATTGTATATCCATCCATCTTGGCAAAACTCTGCCTGGCTCTGAGCCGGGGGACGGAGCAATAGAGCACTTTGAGGGGTGTCTTTGTTTTGTTGAGTGTCAGACAGCCTTGGGTCTTTTTAAACACATTTTAATTTTAGGCACTGTGATTTACAATACTGCTAATGGAAGCATTTCATGCTTAACAGGAGCTTGACCGTCCTGCCCAGGAGCTGGGGCAGGCTCTGTTGTAGACCTTCTTCAGCAGTGCTCAAGGCAGCAGCTGGTGTCCTGAGCAGGCCTGGGGGTCTTGAGGGGGGGGAACCTGCCTTCCCTCAACCATGCTTGCAAGGAAATCAGTCTTAGGAACAGGTAGCTGGGGCTAGGATGAGCAATGCTCAGCACTACCTCGGGCTGTGGGGCAAGAAAATCCCATATTCATCCGTCTCCCCATAGAGGGGAGCTCTGTGCATTGAGTAGACTGTGGGTGTGGGTTCAGTTGCCAGAGACACACTAATCTTGGTGGCATTCTCTTTTTTTTATTAAATAATTTATTTATTTTTTAATTAGTGAGTCACAGTGAGGGTACAGTACAGATTCACACATTTTCGTGCTTGTTTTTACCTCATGCAATGTTCAAGAGCCCATCCCTCCATCAGTGTCCATTCTCCACCACTTATGAACCCAGTATCTCTCCCACCACCCTATCCCATCCCCCCACCCCACTCCACCTCTGTGGCAGAGCATTCTAATTTGTTCTCTCTCTCTCCTTTTGGATGTTGTGGTTTTCAATAGGGGTATTGAGTGGCCATCATGTTTAGGGTGACATTCTCTTGAATAAATGTTTCTTCACTTCTTATCTATACGTCCAACCATTTCCAGACACTTTATTTTATGTGTGTATGTATGTATGTATATTTATATGTATTTTTTGGTTCTGGGCCCACACTCAAGCTGTGCTCAGGGCTTATTCCTAGCTCTGTGCTCAGGATCACTTCTGGTGGGGCTCAGGGAGATCATATTTGGGAGCTGGGGATTGAACCTGTGTGGGCCTTGTGCAAGGCAAGTACCTTCCCTTTTTGAAATTCCTATTTCCAGAAATTTGCAATATTTCTTTAAAAAATATGTTTACATTAGGCGGCTGGAGAGATAGCACAGTGGGTAGGGCGCTTGCTTTGCATGTGGCAGACCTGGGTTCGCTCCCCAGCATCCCATATGGTCTCTCGAGTACCACCAGTAGTAAGTCCTGAGTGCAAAGCCAGGAGTATCCCTGAGCATCACTGGGTGTGGCCCCTTAATAAAACAAAAACCAAAATAAGTTTACATCAGCTTTGCTGGGAAGTCAGTCCACAGAAGTCCTAAAGCTGCCATGCTGAAGTGGAACGTCTAGTACTGTATCTGGATGGATGAGGTTGATGTTTTTCTATTTGGCAGACTGGGTGGGAGCAGAGGGAAACAGGAGCAGTGGGGAAAGAAGAGTCAATAGAACACAAACAGTGCTAATGCCTAGTGGGGTAGGGGGGTGGACCAGGTTGGGACAGGAAGCTAGAACAGAAAGTTATACGTGTGGACTTATATCTATAATTCAAAATGATCTATATTGGATTTCACCAGTTAAAATAATCTATCCACCACCACCATTGGATATAGTCCTTGAATGTCACCCCAATCTTCCGTGAATGAGGAACTTACATCATTTTATTCGGGACTGAATATTATTCCCAGGAACAACAGAATCCAAACAGCTTGTACTTAGCAAAGCGGGTGTATGTACAAACAAAAGGGGACACAGAGAAAATAGGTACTTGGGAGCCCTAAATAACTTTATGTCACCAGCAGGTCGGGGCATGCTGTTAAAAAGGCAACTAGGTGTTTTTGAACACTACTGCCTGAGACAGCTCTAATTTTAGCATTAACATGGTGTTTGCTAAGAGGTCCAGGTCTCATGGGTCTGGAATGTGACATTCTCAAACCCTTAGGCAGTGCAGGCTCATGCTCTGCTGCTGATTCTGCTCCAATCACTTCCTGACATTGAGAGAGGGAGCACCAGGGACAAAGCTAGCACATGTCTGGGGAATTTGCCACCAAATGGAATTTACACGCCACCTTGAGAGACAGAGCTGCAGACAGTAACTCCAGTGGGTTCAGGGACTTCTGCAAAGTGACACTGTGCTAACTATCCCCGACTTGAGACAGAAGACCCATTCTCTGCCCTTGTCTGCCAGCTCTGTACCCCCAGGAGGCTGAGTCATCTGCAAGGCTGGTCATTCAGACAATGGGAAGCACCTTCAGATGACAGCCTAAGAAGATAGAGGCTGGGACGGAGCAATAGTACAGTAGGTAGGGCATTTGCCTTGCACACAGTTGACCTAGGTTCGGTCCCCGGCATCCCAAATGGTCCTCCCGACCACCACCAGGAGTGATTCCTGAATGCAGAGCCAGAAGTAACCCGAGTGTCACCAGGTGTGGACCCCCCTCCCCCACCAAAAAAGAGGCTGAGGGAATGGCCCTCTGCTCTGAAGGCTGGTCTCTGGGTGGAATTGGGTTCTCTCCTTTATTCATCCCAGATCCAGGGGAAATGTTTTCTGTCCCTGGCCCACTAGGCCTGGGAATGCTACTAAGCATTGGTTTCCAGGCATCTCACCATTCCCTGTTTGTACCTTTAATACCTATTCCTTGACACATTCACGTTTCTTCATTTGATTTGAGTGGGGACTAATTTGAGTCCCTGTTCTCTTACCCTCTTGCCTTAGGAACAGCGTCTCTTCCTTCTCCATCAGTTATTATCACGCCTAGAAAACCAGCAGACTCCAGGTTGCCATCCTAGTATTAACTGTTGGACCTTGAGTCTCAAACAAAAGAGACTTTGTACATATCCTGCCCTGGAATTTTAGACTTTTGTTGGATCTGTTGATCCTAAAGCTCTTTCGAGAAGTAGAAGAGCTGATCTTTTGACATTGCTCTGCTGTTTCTTGGATCAAACTTGTTTGGTTTCTGAACTTTCCTCTATCAAGGAGCTATGCCATCTCTATACCCTCGTGAGATTTTAGGAGATTTCAACACTTTGCCATTTTAAGCAGCTATTCTCTGAGTACTATTTCAAAGTTCTAACTTACTTAGTAAGTTTCCTTCTTTAAGAGCAGAGATTTAAACAAAAATAGAGGGCTGGAGAGATAGAACAGAAGCTAAGGGGCTGACCTTGCATGTGGCCAACCCCATTTAATCCCTGGCATTACATATGCCCCCTCCAAACATAGGGGTGATCCCTAAGCACAGAACCATGAGGAAGTCTTAAGAATCCTGGGACATCCCTTACTCCACCCCAGAAAATACCATTAAATATTTAAGCGTAGGAAAAAGCAAACTACCAATTTAAGCCCGTGTTAATTCACCTAAGCAGCACTCTTTGTATTCATAGCCAAATGACTAAACTTTCTTTTTATAAACAGAGAGGGCTTCCGAAGACCAAAACACCCATCATCACTTTTAGATATTCATGTCACAAGCCAGCCCTGGCTATATTTTACTGTGTGGTTCTTTGGCATACTGGCTTGAATTTTTCATTTATTTATAGTGACAGTACCATTTTTGGCACAGGCACGTTCACTAAAGGCCTGATAACTGTTATCTTGTGCTATATGTAGTACGGATTTCACTGAGTTGGAGGGGAGTCTTTGGAGGGGGAAGGGAGATGGGGAGCATTCTGATTTGCCAATAGATTCCCGATGCAAGTACATGCAGAGAAGCCATGGCAGCTACCAAGGAAACCTTGAATTCACCAAGGAAACTGTCAGGGCAGCTTAGAGACACTAACAATAAAATCCTGGGCTATTTCTGGAGTCACTGATTGATGTTTCAAATAGAAGATGACATTTTGATGGATCAGACTTGCTGTGATAGGAGTTAATGAGGATAATGATGATGATAATGATACTTACATTACACCTTTCTTCCAAAGAAAACTTCAATCCTTTGATCTCATTTGCATCGAAATATGTTCCTGTAGAGTTGTTAGAGGAAGGTGCTATTCATCTGTTTTTATTTTCTCCAAATATCAAGGAAGTTAATTGTCTAGCTTTCAAGCTCCAGTTGGGCGGTGAGAAAATTAAATGCTGAATTACACCGGTGGAAATTAAACTTAGAGACATCAGTCTCAGATCATCCTCTGTAAAGCTGCTGTATCATGCTCCAAAAGTTTTCAAGACTTAACCCTTGCAGGCTACCAACTTCAGTCCAAAAGTTTTCAAGAGTTAACCCTTGCAGGCTATCAACTTCAGTCCAAGATACTCTACCTTAGCAGAGGCCCTGATGTTCCCGTCTACATTGCCTCACTATGCCCTTATATTTTTATTTATTTATTTATTTAAAAAATAATGTAGTAGCACTGCTATTTGTTCAGGAATTGTTAAGCTGATTGAATTGAATGCCCTTATACTTATCTCATGATTTATACAAGTAAAATTGTCTTGTTTGCCCCCTCTGTCTGCCCTCCATCCACCAAGTGGCCCTTGCCTAACTGTTCATCACACACTTTTAATGTCTTCTCCTATTTGGATGTAAATTCCAGAAAAAACAGAGACTGTCACCCTTGAACTCCCAGGGCCCTGAAGTTACCTGGCATATAGCTAGGCCTCCCAGCCCCAGGCCTTTTGCTCATGCTGTTCCCTCTGCCTCCAGTGCCTGCACTCCACTCTTGACCTATTGAAGCAGGAGCCATCCTGCCAAGTCTAGATCAAACCAGGAAGCCTCATGGAGTTGTGTTGACTCAGGAAGTGCTTTGTTCCTCTGTGGGTCTTATGTTCCCTTATGATGTGTCACAATCACTGGTGTATTGGGGTAGCTTCCTTCCCTGCCCTTGTAGGCTGTCAGCGTGAGAAAGACAGGAACCACACCTTGGAGCCTGGCAGAGATTGTGGGCACTGGGACACGTGTGCTCACTTGTCTCAAACTACTGTTTGCATTCAGCCAAATTCCTATTCCCAGAATCTTAATCCCCTCAAGAGGAGATTTTCTTTTCCTTCTGATTTTCCTTCATTCTCATTGGAAGACTAAAAGAAAATGTCTGATTCTGATACCACTTTTCATTTTATTTTTTTGACATCACTTTTTTCTTTTTTTGCTTTTTGGGTCACACCCGGCAATGCTCATGGGTTACTTCTGGCTCTGCACTCAAGAATTACTCCTGGCGGTGCTTGGGGGACCACATGGGATGCTGGGGATTGAACCCGGGTCAGTCGCATGCAAGGCAAACGCCCTACCCACCGTACTATTGCTCCAGCTCCTGACATCACTTTTTAAAAAGAAACTACTTATTACTGCTTGGGGTGACACTTGTTTACAAGATTATCACTTGTCATCCTGTTGTTCGTCGATTTGTTCGAGCGGGTGCCAGTAACATCTTCGTTCATCCCTGTTGTGTGCTAGATGGCATCTGCTCGCTCTAGGAACACGAAACCGTAACACTGGTTTACAAGATTATAAATATTATATATTTGGGGGGACTGGAGCGATAGCACAATGGGTAGGGCATTTGCCTTGCACCCTTGCACGTGGTCAACCCGGGTTCGATTCCTCCGTCCCTCTTGGAGAGCCTTGCAAGCTATCGAGAGTATCCCGCTCTCATGGCAGAGCCTGACAAGCTACCCATGGCGTATTCGATATGCCAAAAGCAGTAACAACAAATTTCACAATGGAGATGTTACTGGTGCCCGCTTGAGTAAATTGATGAACAATGGGATGACAGTGCTACAGTGTAGTGCTATAAATTTTGGGGGTACAATGTTACCACATCACACCCACCACCAAAGTGCTTCCACCACAGTTAAAAGGACATTTCCTCTCCACTTTCTTTACCCTGCTCCTCTGTAACCTCAGTTCCCCTTCAAAATTCAGGGTTTCTCCCTTGGACATGGACGCCTCTTCTTTCAAAGAGCGACCCTTTTGTCTGGGAGGAGACCTGTCCCCTAACACTTAGGTTTAGGGTTTATATTTCTTAATGGGGCCAGAGTAGACCTTCAGGCTGCATCTAGCTTCCCATATTTATGCCAACTTATTGATAACCCATATTTATGCCAAGTATTAAGGCAGAGAGTCTTTTGCCCGCACGCCTGGCTGTCTTCCCCAGGGCCCCACGGAGGGGATGGGCTCCAGCTTCCCTCCCCACCCCGAGCAGAGCTTCCAGCGGCCCAAAACCTCCAGAACCTAGGCACAGCTATGCTCAAGGCCCCTCTCCACACTTTCGGACAAGCCTCACGAATGAAGGTACCAGCAGAGGAACTCAGGTGTGTGTAATCCCATCAATGGCTAACATCCAGAGACTTAAAAGCAAGCTCCCAGAAGCGATATCTTATAGCCTAACTTCTCCCTCTGGGAGAAACTGACAAGCTACTGAGAGTTTCCTGCCCACATGGGAGAGCCTCGCAAGCTTCCCATTGTGTATTCATATGCCAAAGCCAGCAACAAGCTGGGTCTCATTCCCCTGACTCTGAAAGAGCCTCCAATATGGCATCGTTGGGAAGGCCGAGTAGAGAGGCTTCTAAAATCTCAGGGATAGGACGAATGGAGAGGTTGCTGAGACCACTCGAGAAATTCGACGATCAACGGGATGATGAAGATTGAAGCACCAGCTGAGATAGTGTAGCTCAATCAATATTCCCTCCAGAATTTTCTGTACTCATTTGAGTCTCTGGTGAGCATTTGCACATATCCTTTGGTTACAATAAAAAGACACCAGATGGAACAAACTCAGGGTATAAAGTGCAACTTTATGAACTACATTTTTTGATAGCTTGGAGAGCTAGAAAATAGCACTATGAACATCTGTGATATAACACTCCATATAAATTAGAAAGACCTGCTTCAACACTGCATCATGAAATAGTCAGGGCTGTTAAAATTGATGATGTGGATCTATGTTTATTAATACGGAGAGATGCCCACAATATATTGTGAAGTGGAGGAAGCAGGTTACAGAACAGCGTGAATATGTAAAATCATTCCATCTTTAAGTCTGTATCTGCTTGTAGATACGTGTGTATTCTTCAAAATATTAATAGTGGCTATCTAGAAGATGAAATTTTGAATGACAGTTTACTTTTGCTTTTATCATTTCTTTGATTTTATCTCATTTACAATTATTTTAATAGCGGGTAGGGCATTTGCTTTGCATACAGCCGACCCGGGTTTTATCCCCAACATCCCATATGGTCCCCTGAGCACCGCCAGGAGTAATTCCTAAGTGCAAAGCCAGGATCAACCCCTGTGCATCATCGGTGTGACCCAAAAAGTTCCCCCCAAAAATTTACAATATAAATTTATTTTAAATGTTGTTATTTAAAAATTATTCTACTTTATTTTCTTTGGGGGCCATATATGGTAGTGCTTGGTGGTCTACACTTGGATTAATGGTCCTCAGAGCACCATACAGTGTCAGAAATCAATCTGGGGGCCTTCTGCATGTAGAACATGCACTCAGTTATCTCTCCAGTCCCGTAAATATCATTCAATCCACTGTTCTTGGTGGGATTTGATCTACAGAGATTGTACCTATGGTTCCCTAGCTAATAGGATGGGAAAGAAATATTGTCTTCATTCACCACAGTTGTTTTCATTGCAGAAAAGAGACACACTGTTGATTCGGTACAATTCACACTTTATTCCATTGTGATTGGTATACTTGTAGGATTAGGAAAGAATGAGACTAAAATCAGTGCAGAACTTCTCTGGACTAAAGGGGCCATAAAAGGCATTTCTGGTTTTGGCACACAGAGTAGGCAACCACACACTGGCTGGAAGAAGATGGCCAGGAAAGCAAAATACACAACTTTAACACCATGTTGAAATCATGTCTGAGTTCTGTAGAATGTTGAAGAGTAAGTAATTACAAAGACTAACATGCAACTCTATGTAAGTCACATTACTCATCTACAGACTATTTCCCCCTTAGAGATAAAGAGATGGCTGCAGTAATCTCTTCACAGAAACTTAAAAGAACAACCAACACACAATCAGATCTGTTTGCTGATTTCTATAGCAACCCATCATAATTGAAGAATAATGTCATAGAATGTATTTTCTCTATATTGCCCTTCCTTATTCTATTGAATCTGTGACCAAGTAATTATTACTTAATTTTTATCTAAATAAATTTTCTAATGTCTTTTATAACACCACAAAGCACTTTCTGTTAGATTATCTACTCTTATAAATTGTAATAGACAAGAGGGGAAGCTATGTGTTATCTTTCTCTTTCATGATAAATGATGCAGATGAGAACATCGAAGAAGTAGTAATGCCACAGGGCTGCAAATATCTCTGACTTTTATATTATACCAGACAGGAAGTAGAAAGAAGTCAGCCTTATGTGATGTAGCAGTGCAGAATAAGAGCCTTGCATAAGAGGCACACAGATTCTATTGATATTTTGAGGAAAAAGGAAAGAGGAAAGAAGCAAGGGAAAAAGCAAAACCAATAATACCACTCTTCTGTAGAATAGATTGATCAAAAGAAATATATATTTGCTTGCAATTGACTAAGCAAAATAGAGACTGGTTCTTTAATTTGGGATGAAGAACTAAAAATTTTGGGAATTAGATGCCAGTTAATTTTACTATTAATCCAAAGCAAGCTAGTTGTGATAATTTTCTCATGGTTATTTTTGAGATAGTAAACTCACAGAGGGAGAATTTTTGTTTTTGTCAGCATAAGGGCTAGATTTAACACAGAAGGCAGTAACTGCTGAGGACGATTTTTCTTTATTATCTTGGTCATATGGGTAGCATTAATTCTCTCTCTGTTAGAAACAGATTATTTCAGTCAAGATGAAATAATGGGACAGTTTGAAATATTACAGTGACCGAGACCTTATGTTCATTCACGGGATGCATATAATGAGATAGTTGCATGTGATATAAATTTTAAAGTGAAGCAACAAGGAGAAAGGATTTCTTCAACTTCTGGCATAGATCATTAAATAAATGAAAAAGATAGTGGTTAAAGATAGCCTAGCGTCCTCAGTAATTTATCATTCTGATCTGCTAAGGGGGAGCTGAAATGGATGAAGGTAACATTCACTTAGTCTCCAAACAAAAAAATGCCTGATTAGAACACACATGGTTGCAGAGCTAGTCTTGATGGAGTATCTCTTAATCACCCTAACTCTCAATCTTAACCAGCTGCAGGCAACACAGGAAAGGTGAGGATGACTAGAAAGTTTGATAACATGTCTGGATCAGTTATCATCCCTTGGAAAGTACCATTTCATTTTAAAAAGCTGATTCTTTCTAGTTCAAGTCAAAAACAATGATCACTTCCTTCACAGCAACATTCTTCTTTGTAAGGGACCTGTGTTAGTTTAAGAGTTTTGGAATGTGAAGACTGGAGAGGGAAAATCAGGTTTCGTTGAATTCCACAGTAAATATTCATGGACATTTCAAAGCAGAACTGCCCACTGTCTGCAGTTGGTTTCAGGCACCAAGTCAATCACTTCTTGAACATGCTCCATCTGACTCATATTAGGCCATCAATAATCATTCTTGACATGTAATGCATCCTTTGAAATAAATAACTTTGCTAGACCAGGATAACAGCAGCGGGTAGATGGAAACAGTGTGAATCATAATGCGGGAATAAGAAAAGAATAGAAATGAGCTGAAAAAAAAAACCAGAATGTTCTCAAAGTTCTGTATAGGAATGGTAATGAAGGAATGAACTTTACTGGCAATGAAGGAAAAGCTCTTGGAATGTCATAAAGTCTAAGAAGGTGTATCCCAGGGATATTTTCAAGCTTCTTGGTTCATGGTCCCCTTGCAATTATCCTGCAATTCCAGAGGTGGTATCCTATGTCTTCTGAAATTTCTAAATTTCAGATCCATCTCGGGATGAAACCCATCAAGATGTGCCTCTATGTAGTCAACTCTCCCCTCAAATGCTGCTCTGATTTTAGTCATGGTTCTGCTGAGGGACTATTTGTACCTCTGAGGAAGAGTGAGGGTTGTGGCGGAGATATTTCTGAGGCACAGGGGACTGATGACAGGGTGGACCCACAAGAAGGTGTCCACAAGGCAAGACCCTGGTTTTACCCAAGATTGAGGTGATTCAATAGAAGTAGGGAAGGCAAGAGAAAAAGAGCAGGAGTAAATGTTTTCAGACCTTAGAAGAAAACAAGAGGGAATGAGTGAGGATTGTGGGCTAAAAAGTTTCCCAGGAACCAATGATGAAACAGAGAAAGAAGCCCTAGCTTATCTGACTGATCAAGGAGACATTCTGGAACAGTCTGGCAACTAAAAAATCTTCACATTGATGAGACAGTCATGAAAACCAGTGTTTCCTTACTATTATTAATCACATTTCAACAATTCAGTAGCTCTCTATTATCTACTTTGCTGAATTCCTACAGCACACCCGCAGCTTAGGTACCACCTCCGGGGGAGGAAGGGGAGGTGTCGAAGGAGGGAAGTAAATAGAGAATGAAACTTGTAAACCAGTTAGTAGCACAGTGGCACAGTAGATTGTCAACGAAAACGACAGGAGTGGAAAGTTATTGACCCGGTGAGTGCAGTCCCGCCAGCTACAATGGAGGGACCCACAGCTCAGGAGTCTGCTTTCTTGTTAATTAAAATCGAGCTGCATGTGAGCAGCCCATCCACCTTTTCCAGTTCAGAATTGCTCACGGGGATGAGCATATGGTCCTTCAGCTTTTCATAAACCTACAGCAGGAAGGAAAGAAAGGGAGAGAGAATTATAGGTTGGTTTTTGTCTAACCTTCTCCTTTCTGTTTAACCACCTGGTATAAAGAATTCATTTAGTTTATGAATTTAGGCTTTTGGGCTGGAGCGATAGCACAGTGGGTATGGCATTTGCCTTGCAAAGTGGCCGACCCAGGTTTGATTTCTCCGCCCCTCTCGGAGAGCCTGGCAAGCTACCAAGAGTTTCTACCGCAAGGCAGAGCCTGGCAAGCTACCCGTGGTGTATTCGATATGCCAAAAATGGAAACAACAAGTCTCACACTGGAGACGTTTCTGGTACCCGCTTGAGCAAATTGATGAGCAATGGGATAACAGTGATACAGTGCTACACCCCAAATCAAAGCAAACAATGGAGCTCCCACCCCCACCCCCAACATGCCCATGGGCACAAGCATCGAGTTCAGAACACTGGTTGCCCACTCGCTCTCTGTTGTGACCTCAGTGTCAGAGAAGAGTACGAAATGCAATTAGTACTGCTCCTTTTCTCTGTCACTGTCATGGCGAGACTAAGAGATAGAAGAGCACAGTGGCTGGGCTTTCAGGTTGAATATTTAAACCCGTAGTTTAAAGGCCTCTCTACTGCACTTTAATCTTTCTTTCCTTACCAACACTCCTCAAAAAATTGACAAAATGTAATTTAAGTGGAGTATTTGAGATCAAACTGCTTTTGCAATACAGGTGTGAACTGTACCATCTTTAGATACTAATAGCATGCATCAAAGCTTCAAATTAACAGCTCACAGATTTTTCTCTGATTTATAAAGCAAGCATTTAAAAAATCAC